>NW_024412420.1:264143-271154 GCF_014898765.1 Herpailurus yagouaroundi | reverse complement strand
GGCAGAGAGAGGGAGACAGAATCTGAAACAGGCTCCAGGCTCTGAGCTGTCAGCACAAAGCCCGACACGGGGCTCAAACTCACAGACTGAGAGATCATGACCTGAGCTGAAGTCGGCCGCTTAACCAACTGAGCCACCCCGGTGCCCCTGTGTTAGCAGGTTTTTATAGAACACCTAGTTTTTTGGGTCCTGACAGGGCTGGAGCCATAGTGAGGGGAGCGGGGGTGATAGGAATTGGAAAATCAGGCTCCTGTCCAGAAGACCACAGAGACACATATAATAAACAAGTATGTGAATACTAGGGTGTGCTTGTTAAAGTCACCAATTCTTTGCTTTTGCTTTCATTCCCTTTCCAAAAAGAGGAATGTTGGTACAGTTATAAGTTCCAGAAAAGTCATTTTTATTTTGTCTATACCTACTTTGTCCTGCTATTGTCACTTGTGTGCACATTTTTAATCTATTGCAGTAGTTTTTAAAATCTGACATCTAGGTTTTGTTTCTAGTCCTAATTAGTTGATTGTGTTCTGTATTCCTCAGATGATGATGACTCTATAGCTGATTTTCTCAATAGTGATGAGGAAGAGGACAGAGTTTCTTTGCAGAATTTAAAGAATTTAGGTAAGTCTTTGCTGTGTTTACTTCTTTGTCAATTACTGATAACATTTAATCCAAAGAATAACGTGAGTTTTTGGTGATTAATAAATACAGTTGACCCTTGAACTGTGCTGGGTTTCGGCTTCACTCCCCAACTACCATGCAATGAAAATTTGTGTATAACTTTTGACTCCCCCAGAACTTAACTAATATTCTAGTGTTGACCAGAAGCCTTACCAATATAACATAGTCGATTAACATATTTTGTATGTTATATGTATTATATGCTGTCTTCTTACAATAAATGAGAGAAAAGGAAATGTTAAGAAAATCATAAGGAAGAGAAACACAGTACTGTATTTATGGGGGAAAAAATCCTTGTATATGTGGGCCTGTGCAGTTCAAGCCTGTTGTTCAGGGTCAGCTGCACTTGAGTATGGCGTGCAGAGCCCTTATGTTGCATGATTCTGTGAACACTCAGGGCTTCATTCAACACCTCCCAGCCTGCCTACAACTCTCTTGCCCTGGAATCCTACTGTTTTTGTGGGTTGACAAAATTCTCCCTCAAGGCTTGGTTCAGGTTACCTTTCCTCAGCTAAACTTCTCTTGACTTTTTGTTGTTCTCAGAAGTAAGCCCTTTTTTGCCTTCCCATCAGGCCTTGTAATACACCACTCATATTTTATAGTTATTTCTCTCTCCCACACCAATTTGTAGGGCAGGGGCCTACATTTATTCCCATGTACCCAGGGCACAGTGTATGGTCTAGCCATTAATGCAGACTGGGCAATCCCAGGATCTGATTTTTCAGAGGGATGCAGGTGTTAACAATGCCCAGCATTTGTGTAGGACTGTGCAGTCAGTCCTTATAGCAGTTCTGTTCTGTGTGTGATTATTAGGCCAGTGTAGTTTCTAAAGATGGAAATTTTCATTGTTTCCATCTCAATGTAGGCTGACTGCTTGGTACCCATTCCCATGGTAGTGATTAGTTACACTGAGGGTGAAGCTGAGATATGAGGGTGGTGTGAAAAGTTTTTTAAACTGCAAAGTACCATGCAGATGTGTGTGTCCGTTCATTGCTACAGATCCTGCTTTGCAAGGATCAAGTGTTTGCTTAAACAGCATTCAGAGTATGTAGTGTAACTGTCCTCACCCAGTGAGAACCTTCAGGCCTATGAAGAACAAAAACATGCCAACAGCTTAGTGCTATTATTTTTTGTATTTGTCCTGGTAAAATATTTTTTCCTAATTGAAATGGCATAAAGTTAAATTATTTACAGAGATACCAAGAACAAGAATCTGTGATAGCATTTAACTTGGAAATCCTTTGATATGCTGATCTCACCTTGTTTATGTGAAGCATTGGTTCAGTTCTTGGTTTTAAAGGTTAAGGGGGATGCAGCACTCTTGATATTTGTTGCATTAGAAACATTTAGCTTTTAGCTATCTCCATCTGTTCCCACTTGAACTCACATTGGCTTTCTTGTTCATTTTTAAGGGGAGTCTGCAGCATTAAGAAGCCTACTGCTCAATCCACACCTTAGACAGTTGATGGTCAGCCTCGATCAGGGGGATAACAAGGCAAAACTCATGAGGGCCTGCATGCAAGAACCCTTGTTTGTAGAGTTTGCTGACTGCTGTTTACGGATTGTGGAACCATCCCAGGATGAGGATTCTTAAGATGGATTATTGTGCTGCTTGCTCAGTCGTGTGCGTGGCTCTCAGAACTTGCCTGCTCCTCCTCCCAGGAGAACAGCTAGTGTGGGGTCCTGAGCAAGGGTGGTGACTTCCAGGGCATAGGCCACCTGATGTAGGGTAGGCCGCATAAGTCTTTATGTCAAAAACTGTGGCATGGATTTCGGGCAAGATGGGGGACACTCAAGGTGGCAAGCCCTTTATGGAGAGAGAACTTGACATTCAGATAGTTGTCTTTAAATGTTTTGATTTTGGTACAGGTTAGACATTACAAATGATATCTTTTGTCAAGTTTTATACCCATTTGAATTAAAACTTCCTCAGTGTTGCTAAATAAAATCAAGATGTGATTCTCTGATAAATTGCATTGTTCATCCTTAGTTCATAATTGCTTGAAATTACGTTAAATAAATCAACATATTAAATAGTAAGGTTTTCTTTTTTTTTTAATTTTTTTTTTTATGTTTATTCATTTTTGAAAGAGAGCACAAGCAGGGGTGGGGCAGTGAGAAAGGGGGACACAGAATCTGAAGTAGGCTCCAGGCTCTGAGCTGTCAGCACCAGGCCCCAATGTGGGGCTCAAACTCATGAACCATGAGATCATGACCTGAGCCGAAGTCAGATTCTCAACTGACTGAGCTACCCAGGCACCTGAGGGTTTTGTTCTTTTTAAAGGAACTAAATGCAGATATCCCAGTTGAAATTTTAGGGTTAATTTCAAGCTGACTTGACCTGTTCTGTTTGTGGGGAATCGAAGATGCCCAAAGGTAGTAAATGTGGGAAGTTCTCTGTGGCCCTGAGGTTTCTTAGTCACGGTTTGGTAACCAACCCGTGACATCTGTCAGGGCTTGAGATGTAGATGGGAGCCCCACGCCACTGGTGGCTGCAGCAGCCCTGGATTGTGGGCGGGAGCTGTTGCTTGCTCATGTGTACTTAGAGCTGCTGTGGGAGTAGTTTGGCAGCTTGGTGTCATTCAAATGTCTTTGGCAAGGCAGCTGGCAGGAAAAGGCATTTTGGACACAAAGCACCAAAGCACTGCCCAGCCAGGTGAGACTAGAAGGTGAGAAGAACTCACATGTGGCCCAAGCTGTGTCTTTCCAGCATAACCTGATTAAAGCCAGTAACACTATAGGGTGAAGGTTCAGGGCAGATGTCAGTATAAGACAATGGACACTTTCTGCAGTGTAACTTGATGGAGCCCTAGAGAGAGAGATATAGCTTATCTCTGGCTTCTAGGAATGCCACCTGTATGGGTGCCTAGAGCAAATGCTAGAAATGCAGGTCGTGGACAAGTACTGGTATGGTTCAGTTAACATTCTTTTCTCATTCTGAACTAGTGGCAAAGTCCAGAGTCCAAATATTTAATTTATATTAAAATATAAAATTTCACATCCATTCTTTGTGATGCACAAGGGAGCTCTCCCCTACTAGGAGTATTTATTACCTGTCATAAAACTACTTACAACTGGAAGAACAGTTATACTTCTGTTTACATTCTGGCTAGCCTGCGTGCTGTCATGGGAGATTTTATCCAGATTACGCCCTAGAGAGTAATTTCTCTGGTATGGAAATTCACTGTTTCCTTCCTTTTGCCTTGTCAGTGTCACTTAATCTTTGCTGTGACCCCATGTAGTAGGTTGAGTATTAGCCCACGTTCCATGCTGGTTCTTTTACTCTGACTGCCCATACTATAAAAACAGAGCTCTTGGATGACTGACTTACCTGCTTGTTATTTGCTCCACTGGAACAGGAGATAAACCAAGTGATAATTTAAGGAAAATATGCTAAATCCAGTGCTATTTGAGGGAATAAGCTGTCATCAAAACCCAAATCTTTAAAAAGTGGGACAAATTCAATGAAGATTCAGAGGAGATGCCAGAAGACTTGGGCAGTTTTTAAAAAGTGAAAGGGTTCTGGAAAATTCCTAATTGTAATGATGGTAACAGCCCAGACCTGCAGCTAGCTGGGAATCTCAGGTTTCTGATTTCTTGAGCAGGGTCAGGATGGCTCTGGTCCCAGCATTAGTCCTGTTCCCACTGTGGACTCCTGGGCTTTGCTCCCTGCCTTCTATAAGATATGAGGGACCCAGAGCCATGGTGGGCAGGACTGCCATCCTGTCACACAGCTTACCTGAGGAAGCGCTTGGATGGATGCAACACCAGCTTGTTCTTGTGCTGTCTGGACTGTGAAGCTACTTGGGCTGGCCATGGGGAGCTGGAGGCAGGCCCAGACCACCAGCTTCCTCTGAAAGCCGCATACACCCACAGCTACATTGGCCAAGTCCAGGCCTAGGGGCCAGAGATGGATTACTGCCACCAGGAGGCTGGTCTGTGCCTGGGGCAGCAGGAGGGAGCCCATGGGAAGAGGAACTTGACACGTGTTTTTCTTCTACACCATCTAGTTCTTTAGAAGCAAGGAAGGCCATTCTGATCTTAAAAGAAGAATGCCGCTTTGTAGTGTTCAATTTATTAGCTCTCTTAAGGGAAATCAAAACTATGTTTAATAAAACAGCTTAATGAGGTAAACTGAAGGGCACCTGGCTGGTCAACAGCTGGATACCTTCAACTAGATTGGTGCCATGTGGCAGAACTTTATACCCAAAGCAACTGTACTTAGGTCTTACATGTGCTACCTTAAAACTAATAACCTTGATATCTAATTGATAGACCATAAAATTCACCTCTTTGAATAAAGTGTATAATGCTGTGGTTTTTAGTATATTCTCAGAATTGCTTATGCCACCCTTTCTGTGTCCGAACCACCCTGCAGTGTTGCTGGTATTTCGTACATGAGGAGCTTGAGGCCATCTAGTGTGTGGTGGCAGGGTCAACCTTCCACCCTAGGGCCACCTGATACCAGACTACTCACTGCCCATCCTGACTGCTGGAGTCAGATACAGACTCACCATTTCTGCCATGTGCACTTGATGGCTGTGGCACCTGCATGCAGCTTCTGGATGTGTTTCTGAGTTAACCAGGAACAAATGGCTAAAGGTTTTGCCCAGAAACAAGGAAGAAATAAATGAAATTTTGGTTAGAACTGTTAGTAGCCTGGCTCTGCAGCAACACCCAATCTGCTGAAGAAGTTTGGAATAGGTACTTTTTCAGTGAATGTCTACCTCGTGCCACTACATAGAGTAAGGAGGTAAAGTGAATACCTGAAGCAAACCTGGCTCTAAAGAACACCCATCAACTTAGTGAAATATGAACTTAGTTGAAAGATGGGTTTCTCCGCAGTGTTGCTTCACAGAGTTGAATACATGGCAGTTTGGGTTGTGATGACAGCTTATTCCCTCAAATAGCACTGGATTTAGCATTTTTCCTCAAATTATCACTTGGTTTATCTCCTATTCCAGTGGAGCAAATAACAAGCAGGTAAGTCAATGGTCCAAGAGCTCATTACACCTCTAGGCCTAGGTTTTCAAACACTTGTAACCTACTGAAACAAGATGTTAATTGAAAGATGGTCTCTACACAGTGTTGTTTCATAGAGGTTAGTATATGGCATTTTTGTTATCATTCTACGCCTAGGTTTTCAAACTTTCTAACTTAGTGAAATATGAAGTTAGTTGAAAGATGGTTTCTCCACAGTGTTGTTTCACAGAGTTGACTGGCACTTTCGTTATACTTCTAGGCCTATATTTTCAAACATTTGAACTTAGTGAAACGATGTTAGTTGAAAGACAGTTTCCACACTGTTGTTTCACAGAGATGACTCTATGTCACTTTCCTTATAGTTCCCCACATAGGTTTTCAGACACTTCTTAGTGAAACAAGATGTTGCTTGAAGATGGTGTTTCCACATGTTGTTTCACAGAATTGAGTATGTGGCACTTTCTTACATTTCTTCACATGGGTTTTCAAACACTTCTGACTCAGTGAAACAAGATGTTAGTTGAAATATGGTTTTCTTCACAGTGTTGTTTCACAGGGTTCAGTATGTGTCACTTCCAGTGTACTTCTAGGCCTAGGATATCAAACACTTCTAACGTAGTGAAACAAGATGTTATCTGAAAGATGGCTTCTCCAAAGATTTGTTTTACAGATTTGACTATATGGCACTTATACTTCCCCCACCATAGGTTTGCAAACACTTCTCAGTGAAACAAGATGTGAGTTGAAAGATGGTTTCTCCACAGTGTTGTTTCACAGACTTGAGTATATGGCACTTATAATTCCCCACATAGGTTTTCAAACACTTTATTTTCTTAATTTTTTAAAACTATACATCCAAGTTAGCACTAATGATTTAAATGAGGAGTAGAATCCAGTGATTCATCCATCCCCTACATACAACACCCAATGTTCATCCCAACAGGTGTCCTCCTTAATGCTCCTTTCCCATTTAGCCCATCCCCCCAGTGACAACACCTCTAGAAACCCTCAGTTTGTTGTCTGTATTTAAGAGTCTTTTATGTTTTGTCTCTGTCCATGTTTTTACATTATTTTTGCTTCCCTTCCTTGTGTTCATCTGTGTTGTATCTTAAATTCCAAAAATGAGTGAAGTCATATGATACTTGTCTTTCTCTGGCTAATTTCGCTTAGCATAATACACTCTAGTTCCATTCATGTTGTTATAAATGGCAAGATTTCTTTTTTTTTGATTGCCTAGTAATACTCCATTGTATATATATGCCACATCATCATTATCCATTCATCTGTCGACGGACATTTGGGCTCTTTCCATACTTAGGCTATTGCTGATAGTGCTACTATAAAAATGGG
>NW_024412420.1:203042-263743 GCF_014898765.1 Herpailurus yagouaroundi | reverse complement strand
ACACACACACACACACATACACAATGGAGTAATACTCGGCAATCAAAAAGAATGAAATCTTGCCATTTGAAACTACATGGATGGAACTGGAGGGTATTATGCTAAGTGAAATTAGTCACAGAAAGACAAAAATCATATGACTTCACTCATATGAGGACTTTAAGAGACAAAACGGATGAACATAAGGGAAGGGAAACAATAATACAAAAATAGGAAGGGGGACAAAACAGAAGAGACTCATGGAGAACAAACTGAGGGTTACTGGAGGGGTTGTGGGAGGGGGGATGGGCTAAATCGGTAAGGGGCACTAAAGAATCTACTCCTGAAATCATTGTTGCACTATATGCTAATTTGGATGTAAATTAAAAAAAATAAAGATAAATAAAAAGGAAAAAAAAAAAGTTTCTGCGGCTGAGGCCAAAGAGGTTTTGCCTGCTTTCCTCTCTAGGAGTTTGACTTCCTGTCTTACATTTAGGTTTTTCATCCATCTTGAGTTTAGTTTTGTGTATGGTGTACAAAAGTGGTTTGGGTTCATGCTGCTTTTACATGTCACTGTCCTGTTTTCCCAACACCATTTGCTGAAGAGACTGTCTTTATTCCAGCGGATATTCTTTTCTACTTTGTCAAGGATTAGTTGGCCATACCTTTGTGGGTCCATTTTTGGGTTTTCTATTCTGTTCCGTTGATCTGAGTGTCTCCTTTTGTGCCAGTACCATGCTGTCTTGATGATTACAACTTTGTAATACATCTTGAAGTCTGGAATTGTGATGCCTCCAGCTTTGGTTTTCTTTTTTAGGATTGCTTTGGTTATCCTGGGTCTTTTCTGATTCCATACAAATTTTAGGATTGTTTGTTCTAGCTCTGTGAAGAATGCTGGTTTTATTTTGATAGGGGTTGCATTGAATATGTAGATTACTTTTGAAAGTATCGACCTTTTAACAATATTTGTTCTTCCGATCTGTGAGCATAGAATATTTTTCCATTATTTTGTGTCTTCTTCAGTTTCTTTCATAAGTTTTCTATAGTTTTCAGTGTATAGGTTTTTCACTTCTTTGGTTGGGTTTAGTCCTAGATATTTTATGGGTTTTGGTGCAGTTGTAAATGGGATTGATTCCTTGATTTCTTTTTCTGCTACTTCATTATTGGTGTATAGAAATGCAACCAATTTCTGTGCATTGATTTTACATCCTGAGACTTTGCTGAATTCCTGGATCAGTTCTAGCAGTTTTTGGTGCAATCTTATGAGTTATCACATAGAGTATTATGTCATCTGCGAAGAGTGAAGAAAGTTTGACTTGCTCCTTGCCAATTTGGATGCCTTTTATTTCTTTGTGTTTTCTGATTGCTGAGGCTAGGACTTCCAATACTGTGTTGAATAACAATGGTGAGAGTGGACATCCCTGTCTTGTCCCTGACCTTATGGGGAAAGCTCTCAGTTTCTCCCATTGAGGATGATATTAGTGGTGGGTCTCTTGTATATGGCTTTTATGATCTTGAAGTATGATCCTTCTATCTCTACTTTTCAGGGATTTTTTTTTTCAAAGGATGCTGTATTTTCAAATGCTTTCTCTGTATCCATTGAGTGAATCATATGGTTCTTATTCTTTCTTGTATTCATGTGATATATGACATTGATTGATTTGTGGATATCCCAGGTATAAATCCCACTTGATCATGGTGAATAATTTTTAATATATTGTTGGATCCAGTTGGCTAGTATCTTGTTGAGAATTGTTGCATCTGTGTTCATTAGGGAAATTGGTCTGTAGTTCTCTTTTTTAGTGGGGTCTTTGGTTTTGGAATCAAGGTAGTGCTGGCCTCATAAAATGAGTTTGGAGGTCTTCCTTCCATTTCTGTTTTTTGGAACAGCTTCAAAAGAATAGGTGTTAACTCTTTAAATGTTTGGTAGAATTCCCTTAGAAAGCCATATTTGCCCCAGACTCTTGCTTTTTGGGAGATATTTGATTACTAATTCAATTTTTTACTGGTTAGGGGTCTATTCAAATTTTCTATTTCTTTTGTTTCAGTCTTGGTAATTGATATATTTCTAGGAATTTGTCCATTTCTTCCAGATTGCCCAATTTATTGGCATATAATTGCTCATAATACTCTCTTATTGTTTTTATTTCTGCAGTGTTGGTTGTGATCTCTTTCACTCTTGATTTTATTTATTTGGGTCCTTTCCTTTTTCTTTTTGTTCAGTCTGGCTAGGGGTTTATCATTTTTGTTAATTCTTTAAAGAACCAGCTCCTGGTTTCATTGATCTGTTTTTGTTTTTGTTTTAAATTTCAATATCACTGACTTCTGCTCTAATCTTTGTTATTTCCCATCTTCTGCTGGTTTTAGGTTTTATTTGCTGTTCTTTTTCCAGCTCTTTAAGGTGTAAGGTTAGGTTGTATAGGAAGGTTAGGTTGTATGTTTAGGAAGGCCTGAATTACTATATACTTCCCTCTTATGACCACTTTTGCTGCATCCCAGAGGTTTGGGGCTGTCGTGTTACTATTTTCCTTGGCTTCCATGTACTTTTTAATTTCCTCTTTAGCTTCTTGGTTAACCCATTCATTCTTTTTTTTTTTTAATATAATTTATTGTCACGTTATCCAACATACATTGTATACATAGATTCCTGTGATTCATTGCTTACATACAACACCCCGTGCTCATCCCAACAAGTGCCCTCCTCAATACACATTACCCATTTCCCACTCTTCCTCGCACCTCTTCCCCACAACCCTCAACCCTCAGTTTGTTCTCTGTATTTAAGAGTCTCTTATGAGTTTGCCTCGCTCTTTGTTTGAAAATATTTTTTCCCCTTCCCTTCCTCAATGGTCTTCTGATTAGTATCTTATGTTCCACATATGAGTGAAAACATATGGTATATGTCTTTCTCTGACTGACTTATTTCACTTAGCATAAGTGAAAGCATTTCACTCTTTCTCATTGCCAAACAATATGCCATTGTATATATAAACCACATCTTCTTTATCCATTTTCAGTTGATGGACATTTGGGCTCTTTCCATGATTTGGCTATTGTTGAAAGTGCTGCTGTAAACATTGGGGTACAAGTGCCCATATGAATCAGCACTCCTGTTTCCTTTGGATAAATTTCTGGTAATGCTGTTGCTGGGTGGTAGGGTAGTTCTATTCTTAATTTTTTGAAGAACATCCACACTGTTTTCCGTAGCAGATGCACCAGTTTACATTCCCACCAACGGTGCAAGAGGGTTTCCGTTTCTTCAAATCCTCACCAACATCTGTTGTTTCCTGAGTTGTTCATTTTAGCCACTCTGACCAGTGTGAGATGGTATCTCATTGTGGTTTTGATTTGTATTTCCTTGATGAGTGATGTTGAGCATCTTTTCATATGTCTGTTGGCTATGTAGATGTCTTCTTTGGAAAAGTGTCTATTCATGTCTTCTGCCCACTTCACTGGATTGTTTGTTTTTTGTGTGTTGAGTTTGGTAAGTTCCTTATAGATTTTGGATACTAACCTTTTATCTGATACACCATTTACAAATATCTTCTCCCATTCTATTGGTCGCCTTTTACTTTTGTTGATTATTTCCGTTACAGTGCAGAAGTTTTTCTCTTGATGAGGTCCCAATGGTTCATTTTCTGCTTTTATTTCCCTTACTTTTGGAGATGACCATTTGTGTCTTCTTCAATTTCTTTCATGAATTTTCTATATTTTTCAGCATATAAATCTTTTACATCTTTTGTTAGGTTTATTCCTAGGTATTTTATTTTTCTTGGGGCAAGTGTAAATGGGATCAATTTCTTGATTTCTCTTTCTGTTGCTTCATTATTGGTGTATAGAAATGCAACCAGTTTCTGTACATTGATTTTGTATCCTGCAACTTTGATTAATTCAGTTATCAGTTCTAGCAGCTTTTTGGTGGGTCTTTCGGGTTTTCCATGTAGAGTATCATATCTTGTATCATCTGCGAAAAGTGAAAGTTTGACTAGTTCTTTGCTAATTTGGATGTCTTTTATTTCATTTTGTTGTCTCATTGCTGAGGCTAGGACTTCCAACACTATGTTAAACAACAGTGGTGAGAGTGGACATCCCTGTCATGTTCCTGATGTCACGGGGAAAGCTCTTGGTTTTTCCCCATTGAGAATGATATTAACTGTGGGTTTTCATATATGGCTTTCGTGTTGTTAAGGTATGATCCTTCTATCCCGACTTTCTTGAGGGTTTTTATTAAGAAGGATGCTGTGTTTTGTCAAATGCTTTTTCTGTATCTATTGACAGGATCATATGGTTCCTGCCCTTTCTTCTTTTCTTGTGATGTATCACATTATTTGTATTGAACCAGCCCTGCAGTCGAAGAATGAATCCCACTTGATCATGGTGAATAATTCTTTTAATATACTATTGAATTTGATTTACTAGTATTTTGTTAAGAAGTTTTGTATCCATGTTCATCAGGGATATTGGCTTGTAATTCTCCTTTTAGTGGGGTCTCTGGTTTGGGAATCAAGGTATGCTGGATTCATAGAATGAGTCTGGAAGCTTTCCTTCAGTTTCTATTGTTTAGAACAGCTTGAGAAGGATAGGTGTTAACTCTGCTTTAAATGTATGGCCTGGGAAGCCATCTGGCCCAGGACTTTTGTTGGGAGATTTTTAATAACTGACTCAATTTCTTCACTAGTTATGGGTCTGTTCAAATATTCTATTTCTTCCCATTTGAGTTTTGGTAGTGTGTGGGTGTCTAGGAATTTGTCTATTTTGTCCAATTTGTTGAAATATAATTTTTATAGTATTCTCTAATAATTGTTTGTATTTCTGTTGTATTGGTTGTGATCTGTCCTCTTTTTTTTTTAATTTTTTAAAATGTTTATTTTTGAGACAGAGTTCAAGCAGGGGAGGGGCAGACAGAGAGGGAGACACAGAATCTGAAGCAGGCTCCAGGCTCTGAGCTGTCAGCACAGAGCCTGCTGCGGGGCTTGAAGTCACAAGCTGCAAGATCATGACTGGAGCTGAAGTTGGACGCTTAACCAACTGAGCCACCCAAGGGCTACAGATCTGTCCTCTTTCATTTATGATTTTATCTTTTTGGGTTCTCTCTCTTTGTTCTTTGAGAAGTCTGGCTAGGGGGTTGTCAATTTTGTTTATATTTTCAAAAAAGCAGCTCTTAGATTCATTGATCTGTTCTATTGGTTTTTTATTTTTGTTTTTGGATTTTATATTGTTTATTTCTGTTCTAATATTTATTATTTCTCTTTTATGCTGGCTTTGGGGTTTCTTTGCTCTCATGCTTTTACTTTCTTTGGGTGTGAGGTTAGGTTTTGTATTTTGGATTTTTCTTGTTTCTTGAGATGGGCCTGGATTGCAATGTATTTTCCCCTTAGGACTGCCTTGGCTGCATTCCAAAGGGTTTGACTATTTGCTTCCATATATTTTTTAATTCTTTAATTGCCTGGTTGACCCATTTATTCTTTAGTAGGATGTTCTTTAATCTCCCAAGTATTTGTTGTCTTTCCAAATTTTTCTTGTGGTTGATTTAGTTTCATAGCATTGTCTGAAAATATGCACAGTATGACCTCGATCTTTTTGTACTTGTTGAGGGTTGATTTGAGTCCCGGTATGTGGTCTATTCTGGAGAAAGTTCCACGTGCACTGGAGAAGAATGTATATTCTGCTGCTTTAGGGTGAAATGTTCTGAATATATCTGTTAAGTCCATCTGGTCCAGTGTGTCGTTCAAAGCCATTGTTTACTTGTTGAGTTTCTTTTCTTTCTTTTTTTTTTTTAATATGTTGTCAAGTTAGCTAACATACAGTGTATACAGTGTACTTTTGGCTTTGGGATTGATTCCCATGCATCATCACTTACGTACAACACCCATTGCTCATCTCAAAAAGTGCCCTTCTCAATACCCATCACCCATTTTCCCCACTTCCCCGCCACACCCAACAACCCTCAGTTTGTTCTCTGTATTTAAGAGTCTCTTATGAGTTTGCCTCCCTCTCTGTTTGAAACTTTCCCTTACTCCATCTTCTTCTGTTAAGTTTCTCAACCTCCACATGAGTGAAAACACATGATATCTGTCTCTGACTTATTGCACTTAGCATAATACCCTCCAGTTGCCACCAACATTGTTGCAAATGGCAAGATTATATTCTTTCTCATTGCCAAGTAGTATTCCATTGTATATATAAACCACATCTTTATCCATTCATCAGTTGATGGACATTTGGGCTCTTTCCATAATTTGGTTATTCAAAGTGCTGTTATAAACATTGGGGTATAAGTGCCCCTTTGAATCAGCACTCCTGTTTCCTTTGGATAAATTCGTAGTATTATTGCTGGGTCATAGGGTAACTCTACTTTTAATTTTTTGAAGAACATCCACACTGTTTTCCAGAGTGGCTGCACCAATTTGCATTCCCACCAACAGTGCAAGCGGGTTCCCATTTCTCCAAATCCTCACCAACATCTCTTGTTTCCTGAGTTGTTAATTTTAACCACTCTGACTAGTGTGAGGTGGTATCTCATTGTGGTTTTGATTTGCATTTCTCTGATGATGAGCGATGTTGAGCATCTTTTCATGCCTGTGAGCCATGTGGATGTCTTCTTTGGAAAAGTGTCTATTCATGTCTTTTCATCTCTTCACTGGATTATTTGTTTTTTGGGGTGTTGAGTTTGGTAAGTTACTTATAGATTTTGGATACTAACCCTTTATCTGATATGTCATTTGCAGATGTCTTTTCCCATTCTGTCAGTTGCCTTTTAGTTTTGTTGATTGTTTCCTTTGCAGTGCAGAACTTTTTTATTTTGATGAGGTCGCAGTAGTTCATTTTTGCTTTTATTTAGTTCATTTTTGCTTTTATTTCCCTTGCCTTCGGAGACGTGTCAAGTAAGAAGTTGCTGTGGCTGAGATCAAAGAGGTCAAAGAAACCTGTTTTCTCCTTTAGGGTTTTGATGATTTCCTGTCTCACATTTAGGTCTTTCATCCATTTTGAATTTATTATTGTATGGTGTAAGAAAGTGGTCCAGTTTCATTCTTCTTCATGTTGCTGTCTAGTTCTCCCAGCACCATTTGCTAAAGAGAGTGTCTTTTTTCCCCCTTGGATACTCTTTCCTGCTTTGTTAGATGAGTTGGTCATACATTTGTGGGTCCAATTTTGGGTTCCCTATTCTGTTCTATTCCATTGGTCTATGTGTGTTTTTGTGCCAATACCATAGTGTCTTGATGATTACAGCTTTGTACTGGAGGGTGAAGTCCAGGATTGTGATGCCTCACACTTTGGTTTTCTTTTTCAACATTATTTTGGCTATTTGGGGTCTTTTGTGGTTCCATACAAATTTTAGGATTGTTTGTTCTAGCTCTGAGTAGAATGCTGGTGCAATTTTGATTGGGATTGCATTGAATGTGTAGATTGCTTTGGGTAATATTGACATTTTAACAATATTTGTTCTTCCAGTCCATGAGCATGGAATGTTTTTCCATTTCATTGGGTCCAGTTTGTTTCATAAGTTTCCTATAGTTTTTAGCATACAGATCTTTTACCTCTTTGGTTAGGTTTATTCCTAGGTATTTATCATTCTTGATGCAATTGTAAATAGGATCAGTATCTTGATTTCTCTTTCTGTTGCTTCATTATTGGTGTATAGAAATGCAACTGATTTTTTACATTGATTTTCTATCTGGCGACTTTGCTGAATTCATGTATCAGTTCTAGCAGCTGATTATCTGTCCATTGCTCTATGTGGGTTGTTGAGGTCCCCTACTATAATATTATTATCAATGAGGTTTTTTTTTTATGTTTGTGATTGATATATATATTTGGGGGTGCCTCATTGGGGCATAAATGTTTATAATTGTTAGCTCTTCTTGGTGGATAGACCCCTTAATTATGATATAATGCCCTTCTTCATCTCTTGTTACAGTCTTTATTTTAAAATCTAGTTTCTCCGTTATAAGTATGCCTACTCCAGCTTTCTTTTGGTGACTAGTAGCATGACATATGATTCTCCATCCCCTTACTTTCAATCTGAAGGTATTTTGGGGTCTAAAATGGGTCTTTTGTAAACAGCATATAGATGGATCTTGTTTTCTTGTTCATTCTGATACCTTATGTCTTTTGATTGGAACATTTAGTCCATTGACATTTAGAGTGAGTACTGAAAGATAGAATTTATTGCCATTGTGTTGCCTGTAGAGTTGGAGTTTCTGGTCGTGGTCTCTTGTCCTTTCTAGTCTTTGTTGCTTTTGGCCTTTTTTGTTTTTTTCATCTTTTCTCCCCTCAGAGAATCACCCTTAAAATTTCATGCAGGCAGTTTAGTGGTCACAAACTCCTTTAGTTTTTGTTTGTCTGGTCAACTCTTTATCTCTCCTTCTATTTTGTTTTGTTGTTGTTTTTTAATTTTTTAAAATGTTTTTTGTTATTTATTTTTGAAAGAGACAGAGACAGAATGAGAGTGGGTTAGGGGCAGAGAGAGAGGGAGACACAGAATCAGAAGCAGGCTCCAGGCTCTGAGCTGTCAGCACAGAGCCCGACGTGGGGCTCAAACTCACAAACCGTGAGGTCATGACCTCAGTGAGCCAAAGTCAGACACTTAACCGACTGAGCCACCCAGGTGCCCCTCTCCTTCTATTTTGAAATATAGCCTTGCTGGATAAAGAATTCTTGGCTGCGTATTTTTCTGATTCAGCAGGTTGCATATATCCTGCCACTTCTTTCTGACCTGCCAAGTTTCTGTGGATAGGTCTGCTGTGAACCTGATCTGTCTTCCCTTATAGGTTAAGTACTTTTTCCCCCTTGCTGCTTTCATAATTATTTCCTTGTCTGTGTATTTTTTGGATTTGTGACATGCCTCGTTGATGGTTGGGTTTTGCTGAATGTAATGGGAGTTTTCTGTGCTTCTTGGATTTTGATGTCTGTGTCTTTCCCCAAATTAGGAAAGTTTTCTGGTATAATTTGCAGACATAAACCTTCTACCCTTCTTTTCTCTCTTTCTTCTGGGACTCCTATGATTCAGATGTGTTTCCTTTTTAATAAGTCACTGAATTCTCTAATTCTTGTATTGTGCTATCTTGCCTTAGTTTCTCTCTTTTTTCTGCTTCATTGTTCTGCATAATTTTGTCTTCTGTATTGCCAAATTGCTGCTCTGCCACATCCATCCTTGCTGCTGTGGCATCCATTTGAGATTGCATCTCAGTTATAGCATTTTTAATTTTGGACTGACTAGATTTTTCTTCTTTTATCTTTGCAGAAAGGGATTTGGTTTTTTTTTAAACCCCAGCTAGTATTCTTATTATCATGAATCTAAATTCTAGTTCAGACATCTTGCTTATACCTGTGTTGAGTAAGTCCCTGGCTGTTATTTCTTCCTGTTCTTTCTTTTGGGGTGAATTTGTGCATTTAGTCATTTTGGAGGAAGAAAAAGAATTAGAAAAATTAAAAAATTAAAATTAAAAAATTAAAAAACACGAAAATCCAAAAGAAGGTAGATCTTAGGTGTATTTTGGCCTGGTTGTTGAAAGAAGCTTGATAGAATGGAGAAAAAAGGGAAAGAAAAGGAAAGAGAAAAGAAAAATTAAGAAAATGTTTACAAATTTAAAAATGTATACGGTAAAACAATGAAATGAATAAAGTAGAATAAAAATTTATAAAAAGTAAAAGTAGTAAAAAGTACTAAAAGTAGTAAAAAAGTAGTAAAAAAAATTAAAAAAAATTAAGAAAATGGGAAATAAAAAGAAAATGTTCTTTTTATACCCCTAAAAAAGAAAAGAAAAGCAAACAAAAAGAAAAAGAAAATGAATAGATGGACCAGTGAACAGAATGAAATCTGAATGAAATTATATCTAGTTTCCCCTAGAAGGCAAAGTATGAAGCACTTTATAGTCCTTACCCTAAGTTGGTGGAGAGACTTGTGGCGGTCCTCTAGGGTTTGGTTGGCGCAGTTGAATGGGGCTTGGTGTAATGATTCTGTGCTCCACTAGGTGGCGCTGCTTAGCTTACTGGGGTGGATAGGTGTCGGAGGCGTGTGCATGTATATGCACCTGCGGGGGAGGAGAAAATGTCCTCACCCAGCTTCCCTGTCTCTGGCCCATGAACAACACTCTCACTGGCAATCAAGCACCCCTCCTTTGTCTCCAGCTTCCATCCACTCCCCACTTCTACACTGTCTGCATCCAAGCCATCAGCCTGCCAGGTGGTACCTCCCTCCCAAATTTTATCTTAGCTATGTTTCCAAACTTCTCATTTCTGAGGGCCCTGTGGCTTGGACCCGCTCCAACCCTCTGGGAGAGGGTCTTGCCAAGCAATGGCTAGGTCCCGGCTTGCCCCTGGGAACAGTCGTGTGATTGCACTGCTGCAGAGACTCCGAGATTGTGGCTGGGTACTGGGTTTCCCCAGGAAGAGTTTGTGAGATCTCATAGTGGCAGCAGTTCAGGGATTATGGCAAATCACAACACACAAATGGTTTCACAACACCCTGGCATCTTTGTTCCAATATCAGCAAACGTGGCTGTTCTCTGTGGTCTGCTGGGACCTTTGCCAGTGGGGAGGCCTTACGGCTTCTACCAAATGACCTCATAGCTGGGGAACTGTGCTCACTGTGTGACCTACAGACCCCTCAGACCTCACTGCCTGCTCCTGGGAATTCGCCCATACCATATGAGCACCACCAGGTATTGAGCTACAGAATTTCCAACTCTTCTCTCCCCTGTTTTAGAGTCCTGACGGTATTGAAGCCCTCTACTTTCTCCTTTCTTGTTCAGTCCCTTGTGAGTGTTCCTGCTCTTTCTCTTTGTCTCCAGCTATTTTAGGGGATAGTGCTTTTCCTGAACTCTCCACCCCCTTTCTCTCCAGAAAAACAGTTCTGTATCCTCTGTGGCATCTCTCTCCCTCATTCACCTCTGTACCACATACCTGCTGAGTTCTGAGGCTCAAGTTATGCAGATTGTGTTTTAATCCTCAGATCAATTTTCTAGGTGTGCAAAACGGTTTGTTGCTGATCTAGCTGCATTTCAGGGATGAGAGAAGCTGAGAACTTTCATGCTGCTCCTCCATCTTGGCCTTACTCCCAAAGACTTCTAACTTATTCAAATAAGATGTTAATTGAAAGAATGTTTCTTCACAGCATTGTTTCATACAGCTGAGTGTATGACACTTTCATTATAGTTCCCCACATAGATTTTCAAACACTTCTAACTCAGAGAAATAAGATGTTAGTTGAAAGAATATTTCTCCACAGTGTTGTTTCACAGAGGTGAGTATATGGCACTTTTGTTAAACTTCCAGGACTAGTGAAACAAGATGTTAGTTGAAAGATGGTTTCTCCACAGTGTTGTTTTGTAGAGTTGAGTATATGGCATTTTTCATTATAAATCAAGGCCTACCTTTTCAAACACTTCTAACTTTTGAAACAAGATTTTAGTTGAAAGATGGTTTTTCCACAGTGTTGGTTCAGAGTTGAGTATGTGGCACTTACGTTATATACTTACTCTGCCCTAGGTTTCAAACACTTGTTACCTGGTGAAACCAGATGTTAGTTGAATGACGGTTTCTACACAGTGTTGTTTCAGAGTTTAGTATATAGCACTTTTGTTATCCTTCTAGGCCTGGGTTCTCAAGCACTCCTAACTGAGTGAATAATTAACAACTTGTTTCACTAAGTTAGAAGTGTTTGAAAACCTATGTTGGGAAGTATAAGGAAAGTTCCATATACTTACCTCTGTAAAACCTCACTGTGGAGAAACCATCTTTCAATTAACGTTTTCTTTCACAAAGTAAGAAGTGTTTGAAACCTTAGGCCTAGAAGTATAATGAAAGTGCTATATATTCAGCTCTGTGAAACATCACTGTGGAGAAAACACTTTCAATCAACACCTTGTTTCACAAAGTTAGAAAAGTTTGAAATGGTAGACCTAGAAGTAATACAAAGATGCTATATACTCAACTCTTTGAAACAACACTGTACAGAAAACAACTCTTAACTAACATCTTGTCTCACTAAATTAGAAATTTATGAAAACTTAGGCCTAGAAGTCTAATGAAAGTGCCATATACTGACCTCTGGAAATGACACCATCTTTCAACTCACATCTTGTTTCAAAGTTAGAACTTTTAAAATCTCTGCGGGGAAGTATAAGGAAAGGGCCATATACTGGCCTCTGTGAAAGAAACTGGAGGAACCATAATGCAACTAACATTTCCACTAAGTTAGAAGTGTTTGAAAAATTAAGTCTAAAAGTATAATGAAGGTGCCATATACTCAACTTAGTGAAACAACATGGTGAAGAAACCATCTTTCAGTTTACATTTTGTTTTAGTAAGATAGAAGTGTTTGAAAACATAGGCGGGGTACCATAAGGAAAGTTCCATGTCCTGACCTGTCTTAAACAACACTGTGGAGAAACAATCTTTCAATTAACATCTTATTAAAAGTGTTTAGGAATCTATTGAGGAACTATAAAGAATGTGCTGTATACTTAACTCTTTGAAACAACACTGTATAGAAACCATCTTTCAAGTAACGCCTTGTTTCCCTAAGTTAGAAGTGTTTGAAAACCTAGGCCTATAAGTATAATGAAAATGCCATAGACTCATCTCTGTGAGACAACACTGGAGGAACCACCTTTCAACTAACATCTTGTTTAACTAAGTTAACATTGTTTGAAAACCTATGCTGGGAATTGTAATAAAAGTGCCATATGCTCAACTCTGTGAGCCAACTCTGTGGAGAAAACATTTTTAAATAATATCTTGGTTCACCATGTTAGAAGTGTTTGCAAAACCATGCTGGGAGCTAGAGGGAAAGTTCCATAGATTCAACTCTATGAAACAGCACTGTGGAGAAACCATCTTTCAACTATTGTCTTGCTTCACTAAGTTAGAAGTGTTAAAAACATAGGCCTAGAAATATAACGAAAATGCTGAACTCTGTGAAAGAACACTGTGTAGATACCCTTTTGCAACTAACATCTTGTTATACTAAGTTTGATGTGTTTGAAAACCTCTGCAGGGAACTGTAAGGAAAGTACTATGTATTCAACTCTGAAACAATACTGTGGACAAACCATTTTTTTTTACATGCTTACCTATTTTATTAATGTGATCATAAAATATTTGATAGTAAACAAAGTAACATGATTATAAAAAAAATTAGCTCTTTCCTGACTGAGATACTGTTGTTTCTTTAAAGTGAACACAAAAAATAGGCACTTACTATAGTAAAACACAGAATCTAGGCAGATTACACACACAAAAAAGATTATTCACTCATATTGAAAAGGCAATAAGCAACAAATCATGGAAACAAATCCACTAAGATTTTAATGCATTCCATGACTTTTTAGACTGGAATATTATAAATAAGTAAATAAAATTCATCTTCAAAAGCAAATAAAAAACAAAATTCATATTTTTTGCTTTGTTCTTTATGATGGTCATTCATACTTAAAACTTTATTTTTTTAATTTTTTTAATATGAAATTTATTGTCAAATTGGTTTCCATACAACACCCAGTGCTCATCCCAACAGGTGCCCTCCTCAATGCCCATCACCCACTTTCTCCTCCCTCACACCCCCATCAACCCTCAGTTTATTCTCAGTCCTTAAGAGTCTCTTATGGTTTGGCTCCCTCCCTCTCTAATTTTATTTTTCCTTCCCCTCCCCCATGGTCTTCTGTTAAGTTTCTCAGGATCCACATAAGAGTGAACACATGTGATATCTTTCTCTGACTTATTTCATTTAGTATAATACCCTCCAGTTTCATCCACATTGCTACAAAAGGCCATATTTCATTCTTTCTCATTGCTAAGTAGTATTCCATTCTATATACAGACCACAATTTCTTTATCCATTCATCAGTTGATGGACATTTAGGCTCTTTCCATAATTTGGCTATTGTTGAAAGTGCTGCTATAAATATTGGGGTACAAGTGCCCCTATGCATCAGCACTCCTGTATCCCTTGGGTAAATTCCTAGTAGTGCTATTGCTGGGTCATAGAGTAGGTCTATTTTTAATTTTTTGAGGAACCTCCACACTGTTTTCCAGAGAGGCTGTACCAGTTTGCATTCCCACCAACAGTGCAAGAGGGTTCCTATTGGAGAAACCATTTTTTAACTAACAACTTGTTTCACTAATTTAGAAGTGTTTGTAAACCTATGTGGGGAACTATAAGGAAAGTGCCATATACTCAAATCTCTGAAACCACACTGAGGAGAAACAATTCTTCAACTATCATCTTGTTTCAGTAAGTTAGAAGTAGTTGAGAACCTAGCCTAGAAGTATAATGAAAGTGCCATATACTCACCTATGTGAAACAACACTAGAGAAACAACCATTCAACTAAAATCTTGTTTCACTATTTTAGAAGTGTTTAAAAACCTATGTAATGAATTATAATGGAAGTGTTTGAAACCATGTTGAAACAAGTGTTTCAAACACCATATACACAACATACACAACTTTGAAACAAACTGGTAAAACCATCTTATAGCTACCATCTTCAACCAATAAGGTAGAAATGTTTGAAAACCTAAGCCTAGAAGTATAATGAAATTTCCATACACTAAACTCTGAAAAAGACCTGTGGAGAAACCAACTCTCAACTCACATCTTATTTTACTATGTTAGAAGCGTTTGAAAGTATTTGTGGGTAACCATAAAGAAAGTTTCATATATGGAACTCTGAAAGAACACTGTGGACAAACCATCTTTCAACTAACACTTTGTTTTACTAAGTTAGAAGGGTTTCAAAACCTAGGCCTAGAAATTAATGAAAGTGTTATATACTCAACCCTGTGAAACAACACTGTATAAAAACCATCTGTCAACTATTATCTCATTATACTACCTTTGAAGTATTTGAAAACCTATGCAGAAAGTATAAGGAAAGTGCCATATACTAACCCTGTGAAACAACACTGTGGAGGAACCATATGTCAATTAACGCCTTGTTTCACCATGTAGAAGTGTTTGAAAACCTATTCTGGGGACTATAAGGAAAGTGCTACACACCAACTCTGTGCTCAACACTGTTGGTGAAAACATCTTTCAATTGATGTCTTATTTCACTAAGCTAGAGGTGGTTGAAAACCTAGACTTAGAACTATAGCAAAACTGTTACATACTGAACTCTGAGAAACAAAACTGTGGAGAAACCTTAATAACATCTTGTTTACCTAAGTTTGAAGTGTTTGAAAATCTGTTGTGGGGAAATATACAAAGTGCTATATTCTAAATTCTGTGAAACAACATTGTGGAGAGACAGTCTTTCAAATAACATCTTGTTTCACTGTGATATGTTTTGGAAACCCTAGGCCAAGAAGTATAATGAAAATGCCATACACTCAACTCTGTGATACAACAGTGTGGAGAAACCATCTTTCAACTAACTACTTGTTTCACTAAGTTAGAATGTTTGAAAACGTACACAAGGAACTGTACAGAAGTGCCATATGCAGAACTCTGTGAAACAACACTGTAAAGAAACCATGTTTCAACTAACATCTTGCATCACTAAGTTAGAAGTGTTTGAAAACCTATGTGGGGAACTGTAAGGAACCTAAGTATCACACGTTAACCTCTGTGAAACAACACTGTAGAGAAACCATGTTTCAACTAACATCTTGTTTCACTAAGTTAGAAGTGTTTGAAAACCTATATGAGGAAACTATGGAAAATGCCCAATACTCAACTCTGTGAAACAGCGCTGTAGAGAAACCATATTTCAGCTAACAACTTGTTGATACAAGTTAGAAGTGTTTGAAAATCTAGGCCTAGAAGTATAATGAAAATGCTGTACACTCATTTCTGTGAAGTAACACTGTGGAGCAACCATCTTACAACTAACATCTTGTTTCACTAAGTTAGAAGTGTCTGAAAACCTATGCAGGGAATTATAAGGAAAGTGCTATATGCTCAATTATGTTGAAACAACACTGAGTAGAAACTATCCTTAAAGTTTTGTTTCACCAAGTTAGAAATGTTTGAAAACCAAGGCCTAGAAGTATAATGAAAGTGCCATATACTCAACTGTGTGAAACAACACTTTGGAGAAACAATCTTTCAAGTAACATCTTGTTTCACTAAGTTAGAAGTGTTTGAAAACCTGTGCATGGAACTATAAGGCACTGCCATACGCTGAACCCTGTGAAAGAACACTGGAGAAACCATCTTTAAACTAACATACCAAATTAATGTTAATCTTGTTTCACATACAGCATACAATAACCAACATATAGCCAACACTCACCAAAAACACACCACACATATCCCACTTGTACACCACACATAAACCTCACCCAATGCCTATGTAATACATAAACACTAAACATATAGCACACCTGAAACAAACCACAACATACCTAAAGTACCATACACATTCACACCTCATGTAGAACACCCATGTGCTCTTTGTCATACTGCTTATAAATCACATAGACATATACCACATTTGCACTACACCAATTTACTTGTAACATACATAACACACACACATCACATACACCAAATATAAATCACAGACCAAACACCACACATATACTACACTACAAACACAGTACACATATTCCACACAGATGCTTCACCTATACCACACAGAAATACACTACTCATATACCAGGAATTTAGTGCTTATGAACCGCATAAATACACACGTCTCACCCATACACCACACACACATACACAACCCCCCACACTCCACATATACAATTCTGAACTACACACGTATACGCAGCACAGACACCACAAATACAGAATCCACATATACACCACACATGTAACATGTGTCATGTGTCACGTGTCACACCCACAACACATACACAATTATATGGCATGCCAGCAAACACACCACACCTTCACCACTCAAGAACTACGCAGAAGAAACCACACAAATATCACACAAATATTAGACATATCACATATATGCCACATGTACACCCCACATATACTACATATACACCTACAACACACATGCCACCAAACTGATACTTCACATACTCACTGGATACACACTACACACACACCACATACACCACACACATCACACACACACCAAAATTGCATAAACCAACAACCATACATATAACAATTGCACACACACAACAAACATCACACACAACACATTTGCTACACACAAACACCACTCAGACACTATTCACACACAACACATATCATACACACACATTACACACAGACATCAAACATACCCACCACACACATATCAAACAAAAACGTAACACAGACATTATGCACATACATATTGCACATACTACACCTATAGCACACACACATGTCACACACAAAACACATATAAAACAGACTAACACCATAATACACTATAGATATATGTCATACACACACCAAATATACCCCTGAGATGCATGATATATAATCACAATTTTATTGCACATACCACACACACACCCTACATGCATCGCACATGGAAAGCTTAATTCACAAACACAGCATAAGCACACAACAGACAACATATATGCCATACAGATAACAGTGTCACCAAACATCACACATATTCTTCAAACACATACATCACATGCGCCACACATATAACACATACACCACACATACCTCACATACCATTCACGTATACCACACCAACAAACACACCACATATTCACTGCATATGCTCTCCACACACCTCACATTTATTACAGACACACCACACATTCAGTAAGCATATAATACATGTACACATATAGCACATAATGCCACAATCCTCATACCACACACACCAGAAACATGCACACACACAAAATGAAGAACACATACTGCATATATACTGCACCTCACACACACCAAACATGTAATTCTAACACCAAACACAAACCATATATATGCAGAACACATACATAATATAAGCCACACACAGACCACATATACTATATACACTCACAGATATCCCAGAAACACCACTCACACACTATACAAATATCACATACACATCACACATATAACAACCACCAACCACACTTATTCCAAACACATGTATAGCACACACACACCACACTAATATATCACCCACACCATAGCTATACCACCACACTACACATTTGCCACACACATGCTACACAAAACACACACACATAAACTTCATTACACCACCATACAGCATAGATACATCACACACACTCCACACATATACCTTCCAATACATGCCAAATAAATACCACAAATATACATCATATTTTCACTGCACACACACCACATACATGTCACATTCACCATACATTAAGCACAAATTTACAAATGCACACTGCACACACAACAGACACAAAACCTACACATCATACCCTAACTTAAACCACACAAATACCATTCACATACACACATATACCACACTCACATACTCCATACATTCACAGCTCATACACTATGCACACACCATAGGAACAACACGTATACATTGCACACACACACACACACACCACACAAAACACCCATACCACACCTACAACATGCACATACCACACATGACATACAAACCAGGCATACACAACCACATGTACATTGCACAGGTACCACACACAAAAACTCCACATGTACACCACCCACACTCCACACATATACCAACACACAACATGCAGTACCCCTCACACATTACACATATGCCCCCAACACCATACATATATGACACACCACATATGCCACAAATACACCACACATATACCACACAAACAAGGTGTATATTAAGCAAACATATATGACATACCCAAAACAGACAACACACACCATAGACAGCACACACTCGCCACACACTGTCAGTACCACACACATACATATACCAATCATAATCATGCATATACTACACATGTACACAGTACCCACAACACATACTACCCACGTGACACACACATACCACACATATACATACTACACACATGATGCATATACCACAAAATAACCACACATGTCTCACACACATGTAAAGACTCCACATACAACCTCTACAGCAAAAACACACCACACACAACATATTCTTCCACACCCACATAAACCACAAAAACGCCACTCACATAACACATATACCACATGCACAGAAACAAAACATTTAAACGAAACATCAAACATACAACATGCAAAACACACCACACATAATACATGACACACTTGCATCACACACCAGACAACACACATATGACACAGACATGCCACACATACACCATAGATATGCCTCCCACACACCTCATATATACCACACCCATGCCAAATATACACCACACACAACATATCCACCACAGTTCCATGCTACACACACCACACATTGCACATGTACCATATATAGAGAACATTTCACTAAAACACCTTGTGTACACAATTCCGCAGCACATACATTACACAGACACTGTAATGTCACCACACCTTAAACATGTACCACAAACACACATACCACACATATGCCACTCATTGTCACACATATAACACACACACATACTCACACTGCACAGACCACACACCACATATACTCCACATATATACCACACTCACAATTTGTATATACCACACAGTTAACATATACTGCACAATAACCAACATATAGTAAACACTAAGATCTACACATACACTGCACTCACACCACAGATGTACCACATACACATACACATGCACAATACACACAAAGCAAGCCCTACACATACACTGCAGACACTGAACATATTCAACACACACACTCAAATACACCACACAAATACCACTCACAGGAGCACATACATCACACACACACCTTCACCACAAATACACAACACATATACCTCACACATGCTCAGCAAATGCACACCACACACAATACACATTCCATACCCACATAACAGATTCCACTTATTTTTCATCCATACAACACACACAGAAAATCCATGCACCATACACAACACAACACTCACACCCCACACATACACCATACTTACACATCAGTACACACTCACCATATATACCCCACACAACCATCAAATAGACACCACATACACAACATGTACATCACAATTTCACCACACACACTACACATACCTCACATGCACCACACATGTAGCATTCATATTTCACAGATCCCACACACAAGACACCTAACATATACACCACAACACATATTCACCACAATGTCACAGCACATACATTAAACACATACCACACACACACCACACATACACCATTCATTATGATGCATATAACAATGTATAATATACACACAGCATGCATATGCCACACACACTACACATACAGCATTACCACACATATGCTTGTACAAGCATGCTACACACAGAACATATATGCCACACACAACATATATACCACACACACAAACAGTATACACATCACACAATAACCACCCATATGGCACACACAAACTACGAATACACCACATTCACACCACAGATACACCATGCACACAAATATCACACATACAATACACACACACCAAAAAACCATACAGACATAATATACATATTCCACATATATGCCACACACATACCACACACACTACTTACACAGAAACACACTTTATGCACAGGCCAAACACACACTACACATATGCAACACATACATTACACATACACCACAAATATACCACACACATAGCACATGCACCCCAACACACCATCTACACACATTATACATACACACACACCACACATGGAAACACGCACACATATGTCACAACCACCATACATTCACCACACATGTGACACATAAACCAAAGATACCACAGTTCACATACACCACACAACATACATACCATGTACAAAATACACCATATACAAAATACACTTACGTTACACAAACACTACACATATTGCACAGACACCTGACATACACCATATATATGACATGCATATATTACACAAACCACTCCCTCAACACACAAAAGCACATAACTACACACCACACACACACCACACACACGACATGTGTACCACCACATTCACATCAGACACTTCAAACAAGCATTGTACATACCACACACAAAACGCATACAACAAAACCAACCAGATACCACACACCACATGCACCGCACACACACCACATATAAATCAAAAGCACCCAACTTAAAACTCACACACAATATACATACACCACGCACACTAAACATGCACCACAAACACACCACACAAAGCAAACACACACCACACAAATAGCACAGGTGTAATGTAGATTTACACCATACATACACAATGGGTAAACCATACACAGCACACATATTCCCTATACACGTGACAAATATGCACAACTCACATATTCACTATAATTTCACTGCACGCACAAATGCACACAACACACTGCACATAAATCATACCTAATCCACACACACACAAGACATATATCTCACACACAAACACCAGATACACACCAATGCCCACACATCAAAAAATAAAAAAATCTACAGATACAATACAAATTCCACAGATAAACCAAAAACACACCACACATAGAAACTCAACACACACATCACAAACACTATACATGCACAACACATACAACACATGTTAACCACACATACGACACACCACAAATACACTACACATCAAACACCACATATAAGCCACAAGTGCATACATATACCAAAACCACACCATAAACCACATATATATCACACGTGACACACAAACTAAACACACTACAAACAGCAAACATAGACCACACACAACACATACACCACATACAGGATTCATATAACCCATATGTCTTATTTGTACCATACACAAACTGCACCAACAGCACACATATAACATATACAGATATATGCCACACATGCACCATAGTTACACCACAAACACACCACATTTATACCAAACCACATGCTAAATATACACCACACAACATATACAATATAATTTCACCACTCACACACAAAACACACACACATTGCACACATACACCATACCTCGTCCACACATATACAACACATATACCTGATAGATGCACACCACACACACACACCAGACATATGCCACACACAAACTGTGCACACCAAAAACAACAGATACAGCACACACATTACATACATACACCACACATCAAAAACACACCACAAATAACACATTACATAAATACAATACATACACCACACTTGATGCACATACACAATACTCATACACACATCATGCACACCACATATACCACCTACACACACCACACATAAGAAACATAATATGCCCACATATACTATAAGCACAGATACATGACACATACACCACACACACCATGCAGATGCCACACACACAAACTCCACATATACTTCATACACACTTCATATATACCACAGCTCATACCACACATACATCCACACATCACAGTCATAACATGCATATACTACACACACAAAGACAACCCAAATTCACTGCACACATACCACACTTATACCACACACACATCAAATACACACCATGCACACCACAAGACACTTCATAACCCACACGTACACCACTTCCACTCCATCCCATCACCCATAGGAAGCATACCACCACAAATATATATTACCTACATCACACATAAAATGCCAAAACACCACACAAAGACCACACACTGCACATAAACTACACATACACTACATATACACAACACCCATACCACTCATGTACTGCATATGAAAGACATACACAGCATGTCATGTCACTTACACTAAACACACAAAATATGTGCACAACATACAAAACATAAATTACACACACAATACATACACCACCCCCCACACACACCACAAATATACCACATGCACACCACGCACACCACACTCCATATATACCACATACACACCACACATGCACTGCCCAAACCATACATATGCCACATGGAGACACACACATACACCACACCCACACCAGACATATACCTCACATACATCACACCTATACCGCACATATGCGCCACATACGTGTCACACACTTCACATATCAAACATACATCACATATACACCACACATACATTACACACTCTCACTCATACACAGCACATGCACGGCATACACATTGGCATACCATACATATACCAGCAACACACCAATGTATACCACACACACCCTCCACAATATACCACACATACACCACAAACAGACCAACACTATTCCACACACACACTCCACAGATATACCACCCTCTAAACACATATACAACACATGCACACACCACACATATACCACACACACACACCGTACATACCACAGACACCCCAAAAAGCACATATACAGCCCACATATACCACACACAAGCACTCATTCCAAACACAAACACACCACATACTTACACTCACACCAAACATACACCACGCCCCTCAAACATATCCTCTGAACACACACCCATGCCACACAGAAAGCACACACAAGATACATACACCACACACAACTGCATGTACCACACTTCCACGAGAAAAATATACCACACACATTTACCACATGCAAATCAATACACAACACATGAAGCACTCACATACCGCCCATATAACACAGTCATCACCCATATAGCATTCACAGACCACAGCTATAACACACACAACAAATACATGACACATGCACTACACAAGCCCCACACATAAAATAACAATACACTAGGGGCACTGGTGTGGCTCAGTCAGTTAATCATCTGGCTTTGGCTCAGGTCATGATCTCATGGTTTGTTAGTTCGAGCCCCGCATTGGGCTCTGTGTTGACAGCTCAGAGCCTGGAGCCTGTTTTGGATTCTGTGTCTCCCTCTCTCTCTGCTCCTCCCCTGCTTGTGCTCTCTCTCTCTCTCTCTCTCAAAAATAAACATTGAAAAAATTAACAATACATGTGACACAACCCACATTGGACAAATACACCACACACACCACTTACACACACATGAGAAACACAACACATACAATATACACACCACAGAGACTGTATGTACTCACCACACACATGCAACACAAACCAGAAACAACACCACAAAACACAAATCAAATCCATACCATGGGGACAACCACAATTATCATGCAAATGCCACACTCAGTGTACACACACACACTACACACAACACACATGTGCAAATGTATACCACACATATACACACAACAGATATACTACACATTTTACACACAGACCACATGTTTACCAAACACACAAACTACACATACACCACACACAGACAACATATATACCTCACAAACACAAAGACTTCCACAAAACACAAGCCCACACAGACACCACAGACACACTACACATATTCCACACACATGTACACCATACAAATACCACTTACATACCACACACATATAACACTCACACAGATGATACATGTCCCAGCACAGCATAGCTACACTATTCATACGCAGTGCATGCATCACACACATGCACTCCACACACACATAGAACTATAATAGTGTGTATACTACATATATGTCACACACACAACCTGAACCTACTCACCAGGTAACACTGAACATGTAGGACACACATACTGCACACACACTGCATACAAACCACACATAGACAACACACTTACATGCAACACACGCAGCACACACACTGCACATATACCACACACACAATACACAAACAACATACATGTACCATGCACACACAAGCCAAACATACACCAAACATACATTGTACATATAAGACACATTTCAGAAACACACCACACACACACAAAAGACATGAAACATACCACACATACCAACTGCACCACAATTTCAGTACATGCATATTACACATACATCACACACACACCTCACATGCACCAATCCTTACCATAAGATACCACACACACGACATGCACACACCACACATAAACCACACAGATGACATGCAAACCATACTTACCACATGCAGCACACATATTCTACACAAACTTCCACACGTATTTGCCACACACAAAACAAAACCACACAAACACTATACATACACCACATGGACGCCACACACACACCACGCATATATTACCCACATGCATGACACACAACACACAAAATGTACATACACTACAGACTCACCATACACACCACCCTCACAACATATGCAACACGTAGAAGACACACCAAAAACATCACGCATATACTGCACCCATGTGTGTACCACACACAAAACATAGATCAGCTATTAACCAAAAATATACTACATCCAAACATGCACACACCTCATATATATCACAAAGATTGCACATGTCAAACACCCCACACACAACACACATATACCACACACTGAACACACATATACCTAATACATGCCACATATATGCCAAACACTACATATACATGAGAGACAAACCACACATGTATCTCACAAATATCACACATACCACACACACACATCACACACACATAACACATGACCCACGCCTATATTACTCACACACTACACACACACACACCACACAACCCATACAGCACATGGAAATAATGTACTCTCCACACACACCACCCCCACACAATGCATACCGCACATACACAAGCACTAACCACACATATAACACATACGTCATGCACACTTCACACCCACACACCACACAAACACCACACCCATCACAAAAATACCAAGCAACACACACACCAGATATACACCACACACACATACACCACACACAACCACACATACATCTCTCACACTCACACAACACATATAGCACACACACCAAAGACACAGACCACACATACAACACACACACACACACACACACACACACCATGCCACAAATATACCAACACAAACAACACTTACACAAATACCACATGTAAATCCAAAGGAAAACAACACACACACCACACATATACCAAATACATACCACACATACCACACACACTTACACAAAGAATATTCAACCCACAAACTCCACACATACACCATACTCACAACACACATTCACCCCAACACAACATACCATATACATACATACCAAAGGTATATCACACAAACACACACCATAGATATACCAATACACACCAAACATATACCACACACATCAAACACCATATATACACCACATACACAGCACAGATATAACACACATATGTAATACATGCAACACACAGCATACAAATTACACACAAACACCACACATTTACCACACATACCACGTTACACAAACACAACACACAAACACAAAACATTTATCAAAAATATACCACACGACCACACATACAACATACTCAAGACACTTCAAACTCATATACACACACCCTGCACTACCACACACACATTAGCCATACGAATACTACATACACACCTACATCACACATACATGATGCACACCATGCATACATTACACACACCACATATGCATATACACCACATAGGCAATACACCACACACTCATTATGCATATACCACAAATATATCCAACACAGATCATATGTGCCCAATATACCCACAGTTATATCCCCTCAAACAGTATTACCACACTCAACATATATATAACACACAATTACCAAACAAACCACCACACATATACCATATACACACACACTCCACATATACACCACACACACCAAACATACACCACATATACAGATGATACATGCCACCTCCTTCACATATAAACTACACGTATGCCACACACACTGCACGTATAGACAGAAGCATAACACATATACCACACAACTACACCACACCTGCACTGAACACACAGCACACATATAGTACAAACACCTCATATGATACATGATTACCACACAAACACATCACACGTATGTCACATACACACCAGACAGATATCTTCCACAATTTACTACACACTATACACATACAACACAAACACAAATACACCCCACACATATACCACACAAATGCACTCTATACGTACACTACATACACACCAAACATATACCACACAAAACACACTTATAGTACACAGATACCACATATACAACAGACACACCATGATAATCCTTACATACATGACATACAGACATCACACACACCAACACATCACACTTATATTACACAAACTCCACCCCTATGCCACACCACAAAAGCACACATACACCACATATACAACACACATGCCATACAAAGACCACACACGAGCATATATTTTATGTAGAGCATACACACATGACACATATACCACAATCACAAGATGCATACCACACTTACAGCACATACAAAGACACATATACCACCTAAAAACCACTGACACACCATACACACACCACACAAATGCCATACACAGACACAAACCACATATACACCATGCATACCATACATACAGAACAGACAAATACACTCAACACAACCACCCCAAATGTATACCACACCACGCATGTACCCCCTGACACACATTGTAGACACACCTTGTGGTTAACCGCCCAAGACTACACTGTTCAAGTGCCTTTCATGTAGCCTTTCACATCTATCTTATAGAAATTTGGTTGAAACATTCTTTATTAGTGTGTGTTGGGAGAGCTAGTATGGAAGCAGTGTAGTCTTGTCCCTTGAACATAGCTAATAACTAGGAAATCATTCTAAATATTCCAGAAACCAATGTGAAGACTGAAAGAACAAAGTACACAAGTACACAACACAGGGAAAAAAGAAGCTACATCAAAGAAAGTAGAAAGTACAGAAAGGTAGTTTGGGGGAGGAACAGATCAAGGGTGCTGCAGAGGAGAGGGAGCCCTCACTGGGGAAAAGGGTGAGAGGAAAAGGAGCACACAGGGGAACACACAAGGTGAGCATTTCCCCAAATACACATGAAAAGATGCTCAACATCACTCATCATCAGGGAAATACAAATCAACTACAATGAGACATCAACTCACACCTGTCAGAAGGGCTACAACACAAGAAACAACAGGTGTTGGCAAGGATGGGAAGAAAGGAAAACGCTCTTACACTGTTGGTGGGAATGCAAACTGGTGCAGCCACTCTGAAAAACAGTATGAAGTTTCCTCAGATGTTAAAAACATGGACTTCTCAGAGTCATGTGTTTGAGCCATTGTTGGGCTCTGCACTAGCAGTGTGGAGCTTGCTTGGGATTCTCTCTCCCTCCCTCTCTCTGACCCCCTCCATCTCAAATAAATTAATTTACAACAATTGCCATTTAAAAAGTAGAGCTTCTCTATGATCCAGCAATTGCACTACCTGGTATTTACCCAAAGGATTAAAAATACCAATTCAAATGGATATATGCACCCTGATGTGTTTTTTGCAGCATTATGAACAATAGCCACTTATGGAAAGGGCTCAAATGTCCATTTAATGATGAATGGATATAGATGTGATACACACACACACACACACACACACACTCACAGTGGAATATTACTCAGCCATGAAAGAGAATGAAATCTTGTCCTTTGCAATGATGTGGATGGAGCTAGAGTATTATGCTAAGCAGTATAAGTCAGTCAGGGAAGACTTATACCATATGATTTCACTCATGTGTGGAATGTAAGAATCAAAACAAATAAATGATCATGGGAGAAAAAAGAGATCAGCAAACCAAGAAATATACTCTTAACTCTAGAGAACAAACATGGTTATCAGAGGAGACATGGATGGGGATTGGGTTATACAGGGGATGGGGGATTATAGAGTGCGCTTTGTGATGTGCACTGGGTGTGGTATGGAAGGGTGGATGGAATTACTGAATTCTACACCCGAAACTAATATTACACTATATGTTAACTAACTGGAATTTAAAACTTTAAAAAATATTCTATATAAGCCATAGGGAAAGGCCCCGTGCTTAAGATCAAAGCATCACTGTGCTTCAAGTGACAATCCTGTCCCTCATAGACATACATAGTAACACTTTCCCCACAACCTCTCTGTATAAACACTTGGGTTTTACTGTTGAAAAGTACCCTATACCCCAAGAGGGTTTTCAAAAGCCTTTGGGAAGTGTAGTTAGAAGCATTCTTAAACCCTTGTGTAGAAGCACTAGGAAATGGCTTACCATTAGGTGCCTAAAAGCACAGTGTAATTAAGCATTCTTAATGTAGCTTTAAGTGTATATCTAGGAGTAACTTTTGTTTAAACCCTCTATATTCATATGAGGGAATGTCCATGTTCTTAATTCCCAGAAAAAAGCTTTTCTTAACACATTTGCGAATTAGCTTCTCATAAACATCCAGTAAGAAGTGTGCTTACATCCATTTGTATGAACATGGGAATACCCATGTGCTGAACTGCTTGAAATATCTGTGTTGTAAATGAGAATTTCAAATTCCTTTTAAATACCTGTAATCACAAGTGTTCTTAAACTTGTTTGTATAAACGCTATGGAAGGGACTAACTATACAGTGCTTGATATGTCTTTCATTTGGCTTTTAACGTGGATCTAACTGGGTATTTGTTTAAAATCTCTTTATTATCAAAAGGGAATGGCCATGCACTTAATTGCCACAAACACCATTGTGGCTAAGGCATCTTTGAGTTAGCTCCTTAGATTTATCCAATAAGTGTGCTTATATCCTTCTGTATAATCACTAGGGAATGTACAGGTGCTTAACTGCCTGAAACAGCCATGTGCTCTGTAAAATATCCAAATATTTTTAAAAATACATGAAGTAACCAGTGTTCTCAAATTTCTTTGTATAAACACTTATCCTTAACAGCTTAAAACTACCCTATTTCAAGACTGGTTGATGACTTTCAAATAAACTCATTGAAACACTCTATTTGAGGAATAGGAAAAGGCCAAGTGTTTAACTGATTAAAAGTACAGCCCTTTCCAGGATAGGGAACGAAGTCCTTGTTCCACACTCCTGAGCTAGTGCGAGCAGAACCCAATAGCTACAACTGAACTGTTGCTGCCTCCCTCAACTGATGCAAAATGTGGGAGGGACACAGAACATCAGGAATTTCTGGCTCCTGAAGAAAGAATGCAAGCTTATTGCTGATGGGGCTCCCTGGTATAGTCCTTCAGAGGACTACCCTTGCCTAAGCCCACAGGTATTTCTTATTCCGGAACAAAAATGTTGATAGGAATCTGTGCTGAATACTCCATTGTCAACAATCTCTAAATCTCAGGTCTGATGAGGAATTCTGGCAGTCTGTGTCTCCATTTCCATCACTTAGCCTTTAAAAAAATTTTTTTAACATTTATTTATTATTGAGAGGCAGAGACAGAACATGAGCAGGAGAGGGGCAGAGAGAGGAGGAGACACAATCCGAAGCAGGTTCCAGGCTCTGAGCTGTCAGCACAGAGCCCGACGTGGGGCTCGAACTCACGAACCGTGAGATCATGACCTGAGCCAAAGTCGGACGCTTAACTGACTGAGCCACCCAGGCACCCCAAGCTTTTTTTTTTTTTTTAAGTAGTTCTGCCTGGAATATATTCAAATTCAGTGTCTTAGAGAAATATCTTCATCTTTCAGTTTGTCAGTCAGGTCATGTCCTTGTGATGGTGATATAGTTACTGCATTTGGTCCTTTTCAGTTTGGTTTCTGTATTATGTGGTAATATATAAATGTAGGGACTGTGAAGGTGCCCAGGGAGTACACTTGTAGGTAGGCTAAGCCAGAGGTTGGGGGAGGATCCCACCTCCTGTGTGGGAAGAGGAAGGGAAGACAGATACCTCCTTACTATATTTGACCCGTGTCCCATTAAATGTAGAACTTTGACTCACTTTGTAGTCATTTCTATCCCATTGCTGATTTTCTAACTTGGTCTCAGTTCACACTCCAAGACCATGGGGCTGTTTCATACACAACCAAGGTTCAAGGATTGGAAGCAAGTTTTCAGGAAGTTCCTGAGTCAATAGAGGCTTCTCAGAGTCTGATATCCCAGAGGACAGCTAGCCCTCCTGTCCCTGAGCCCTTGGTGCTTAGCAGGCTACAGTAATCCTGGGAGTGGGTAGCCTCATGGCTCATGCTCCTTTTCTCTCTTTCTGAAGAAGAGACAGTTTATGCATGTGCAGTATGCTCCATGACCTGATCTGTGCACAAAAAGCCCTTTGAATAAATAGTGTAGCAAGGCCTCATTCCCACCTCTTGATCATCACATGGAAGCACATTCTTCATATCTCACAGCGCTGCTGTCCTTATCTACTGATATCATGGGCAGGAGCACACTGAAATCCAGAGTTTCCCTTTATTTCTTAGGATAGAATGTGGGTCTCTTGCTCACAGGGCTCTAAGGGGCATCCTTTGGAGTACTCCTGTAGCCTAATTCCACAAATGGTTCTTCTGATTCCTGAGCAGACCAGATTACTAATATATCGTGGTAGTCAATTTATTCTAGACATCCAACTCTCATCCTTCATGAAGAACCCAGGCCCTGTGTATATCAATTTTGACCACATTACTTTATTATCCATCAAAGTTCCTGTTGGGTTCCATACAAATTCTGTCCTTCAGAGTAATATCTCCTGTTTGCAAATGTCCACTCTGGACCAACCCCTGTGACTGCAGGACAGGTTGACCTAAAGGTGCCCTGGCATTTTGTTTCATGACTATATGGACATCCAGAGCCCTAAGGCATTGGAAGGGATCTAGCTGAGAACTGTTTGTATGGAGGCTGGGCCAGAGGTATTAAGGGGGAGCTGGCCTTCTTGATAGGCCTAGGGGGAAATAAGTTAAATATCTCATTTTTACATTGATCACATTCCCATTGGATGGAAATATGAATGAAGTTTGGTTCTCTCTGTAACCATTCCCTTTCCCTTACTGTATTTCTGACTATGTGGTTATTCCCTCATAGGAGCCATGGAGCTGGCAGTCATTTAACAAGCAGCAAGGGATGAGCATTGGGTTCCCACTATGTCCTGCACTCAGGTACAGCCATCAGCATCTGATATCATGAAGGAGAATAGCCCTCCTAGCCCAGACCTTGGTGCTTGGCTATTTGTAGCAAGGGGTGGCAAAGGGAGACATTTGCCTCATTGCCCTGCCTGATTGAGGTGCCTTTCTTCTGAAAAGCAGACACTTCACAGAGGAGCAGTAGGCTTCAGAAGCTGGTCAGCACAGAAAGAGCCCTTTACAGGAAGATGGCATCAATGCCCGTTTCCACACTTTTGAGGAACAGCGGGGGGCACCTCACAGCTATAGCACAGTCACTGCTCACTCCAGTCCTAGGTACTTCCTTCTTCACGTAATTCCCCTTCCAATTTCTGAAGATCTCTGGCTCTCCTTATACACCTTTATACATCTTTACTCTTTTGTAGAAACAAGGTTCTTACCAGAATCCATTCAGAGTTGGTGTCTCAGAGTCATATTCTCTGTGTTCCACCTGGGAGTCTAGTCCAGTCCTTGTGACTGTGGGAGATATTTTGCTACAGGGGTCCCTCTTAGTTAATTGGGTTTCAGAAGTCTGTAGCCATCTAGAGGCCCAGGGAATTTGTAGGTGCCCAGCAGATGTTTGTATGTAGGTTGGGACAGAGATTTGGGGAAGGGAGCTGGCTTCCTTCTGGGCAATGGGGGAAATGAATTAAGGTATCTTTTTTTCATTTTGATCCCAATTCCCATTGGAAATGTTGAGCTTTGGCCATCCTTGCATCAATTCCTTTAATCTTGCTGTATTTTTCACTCTGTTTTTTTCTCCCTTAGGATTATGAAGCCATCACTCACTCAGCTGGCACCCCAGGGTATGCTGCAAACTCCCACTCTGGTTCTGTGCTCAGTGAGACCTATCAGTGTCTGCTATACTAAAGGAATGATGGCCTTTAGTCCCTGAGTGCTTGGTGCTTGGCCTGTTGTGGTATGGAAGGTGAAGGGTGCCAGCTTCCCTCACTCACCTGGATGATTGAGTGACCTTCATTGTGAGATGCAGTTTGTACATGGGCAGTATGGACCAGGAGGTCATCAGCACAGGCTGAGCTTTTTCCAGGAATAGGAAACAAATTTCTTGTTCCAGACTCCCTGAGTAACAGCCAGCAGAACCCAATAGTTACAGTTCAACAATTGCTGCCTCCATCAACTGGTGGAAATAGTGGGAGGGACAGACAAAGCCAGACATCTCTGGCTCCTCATAAAAGAATGCAGGTTCTTGCTGACAGGGCTCCTAGGTGTAGTCTTTCAGAGGGCTTCCTTTGCCTAAGCCCACAAGCATTTTTTATTCCAGGTGCAACCATGTTGATAGGAGACTGCGCTGGGTACTTTATTCTCAACACTATCCAAATCCCATGTGTGATGAAGAACTCTGGCAATGTGTGTCTCCATTTCCATTACTTATCCCTTTTGTAAAAAAAAAAAAATATGGTTCTTCTTGGAGTCTATTCAAAGTCAGTGTCTTAGAGTAGTATCTTCATCTTTCAGCTGGGAGTCTGGTTGTGCCCTTGCAGTGGTGATATGGGTATTGCAGTGGGCCCTTCTCAATTTGGTTTCAGAATTATGTGGTCATCCTCAAACCTAGAGTCTGTGGTGAAGGTGCCCATGGAGAATGCTTGTGGATAGCCTAAGTCAGAGGTTAGGGGAGACCCCACATTCTGTGTGGAACAAGAGGAGGGCAAGATAGATATGTCCTTCCTCAATTTGACTTTGACCATTTGATGCAGGACTTCTACTCACCTTGTACTCAGTCATTCACATCCCTTTGCTGCTTTTCTACCTTGGTCACGGTTCACACTCCAAGACCACGGGGCTGTCTGAACACAACCCATGTTCAAGTTTTGAAGGCAAGTTTTTAGGCAGTTCCTGAGGAAATAAAGGGATCTCAGAGTCTGATATCCCAGAGGACTGCTGGTCCTACTGTCCTTGAGCTCTTGTAGCTTAGCAGGCTACTATAGCATTTGTAAATAATTGCCCCTGCTTGTAAACAAGGTTCTCCCTGGAATCCTGTCAGAGCCAGTGACTCAGAGTCATAGCTTCTATTTTTTAAAATGTTTATTTGTTTTTGAGAGAGAGGGAGAGATAGAGCATGAATGGGGGAAGGAGCAGAGAGAGAGAGAGAGAGAGAGAGAGAGAGAGAGAGAAAGAATCTGAAGTAGGTTCCAGGCTCTGAGCTGTCAGCACAGAGCCCAGTGTGGGGCTCAAACCCATGAACACTGAGATCATGATTGGAGGTGAAGTCAGATGCTTAACCAACTGAGCCACACAGGCTCCCCTCATATCCTCTCCTATTAAGTGGGGAATCTGGTACAATCGTGGTGAGTGGGTGGGAGGTTTGGCCACAGGACCCCTGCAATTTGGTTTCAGAATTTGTGGACATCACCAGGCCTAGGGCATCTGCAGGTGCCCAGTGGAGAATGCTTGTGTGTAGACTAAGCCAGAGGTTTTAGGAAGGGAGATGGCCTCCTGTCTGGGTGAGAGGAAATTAAGAGAGATATATCCTTCCCAGGTGGATCCCAGTCCCATTAGAGATGCAGAACTTTTGCACTGCTTGTACTCTTCCCCATCCCATTACTGCTTTTCTAGCTAGGTCTCAGTTCATATTCCAGAAGCATGGGGTCACTTACACAGCCATGTCTGTATGAATGGTGGTGGTTTCTGAGTCCATTCCTAAGAAAATTGAAGGTTCTCTGAGTCTGATAGTTCAGAGAGAGGTGGCCCTTCAGTTCCATAGTACATGTTCTTGCTTAGCTGGCCAGGGTATGCATGAACATGGGTAGCCTGTTGGCCTCCCTACCCTCAATAATGGAGATCCCTTCATTCTGAAGAGCAGCAGGTTTTCATGTGGGCAGGATGTTCCAGGATCTGCTCATCACAGAAAGCACCTTTAGATGGAATACTGCACCAAGTCCCACTTCCAAATACTTGCCCATCAGCCACAAGCACACTGTGATACTACTGTATCACTGCTGCCCCTATGTACTGAGGGAAAGGTCAGGACACATACCCAAAGCCAGGGATTTACCTCTGATTCTGAAGGAGAATCTGAGAAGGCTTCTTGCTGTCTGGGCTCCCAGGTGGAACTTATAGTGGGCACCCTTGGTCAAGTCCACAGATGTTTCTCATTCCTGAGTCAGTGATCTGGGGAAGACTGTGCTAATTATAGTCACTCTCCACATTATCTCATTTTTATCCCTGATGCAGAACTCTAGCCCTACCTGTATCAATTTGCACCCCTTTGCTCTCTGAGCCCCCCCTGGGGTTCATTCCATGTGATTGTCTCAGAGTCATACCATTGGCCCTCAACTGGGGATTCTGGTCCATTCCTTATGACTGTGGCATGTTTGCCCAAAGGGCTCCTGGTTCTTCAGCAGGATATTTTCCCCTATATGATTGCTCATCTCTCCATGAGTCTTGCATAGCTCAGATTTATGGCCAAGTAGGCCTTTGTTTTGTTTTTGTTTTTGTTTTTCCAGGGACATATCCACAGATCCTCCCAGGTTTTCAAGCATCTTGAAAAGATAAGAATAACTGTAAAATGGGAAGTTGTTATAATATCTGAAAGATGCTCAAGGAAAGATCTATTTATTTTAAACCAATGCAACCTTAATGATATAGGGATAGACAAGGCAACCCTGTTGTAGAGCCTCCCTCTGAATTTCTTCCAGGCATATTGGACACTAGCCAGCATCTTTACTCGGCACATCCTCATTATACGTTATTTTTGGCTTTGTTCAACACATCACATTATTCCCATTTCATGTGAGGGTAAATATGTGAAGGCACCATAATCCTACAAATGTGGGCTTGGAGAAGTGAATGGGTAAGGAGGCAAACACCAGGTGCTGCTCTATATGCCAGTCCCTGTCTTCTGCCATTGTCCTTAGGGCTGTTGTGGAACTGGTCCTGCAAGCCAGAACTGTCACTGTTGCTACTGTTGAGTATGCTGAAGGAAGACAGTACTACACAGGCCAATGTCATGGTTGCCACACCATGGCCACAGAGTGGCTTTGCTGGGCCACTGAGGCTGCTATGGAACTGCCTGATGCACAGGGCTTTTCATGCCTTGGCACCTGACACAGAAAACTCCTTGTAGCTATGACCTGTACCCACCACAGATGCCTGTGGTCCCCCTGTCCCCTCTGTGCCCCAGCTGGAAGGCTAATCCAAGTCTGAGTAACTGCAAGTGCTGCCATTAGTAGTGGCTGTCCTGCCTTGGCTGCTGCCCACCTCCAACATGCACAAGCTTGTGTGAAAAACTATCCCTGGGCCCTGGCTGAGTGAGTGACACCCCCATTGTCCTAAGTCTGAACAGGGACATCATTAGACATTGAGCCATGGGAAGGGAATGGTCATAGGGAGGGCCAAAGTTCAATATTTCCAATAGGAATGGGGCCATTCTGGAAAGGGCTATGTAACTTATGTCCCTTCAGCCAGGAAAGGCCAGGAAAGCTCCCTTCCCAGCCCTCTCACCCAGCCTAAGGGCAAATGTTGTCTTCTGGGTCGTTCAAGTGCCCTAAACCTCTATATACCTGCATAGTTTTTAACACCAACCTGATAGGGGCCCTGTGGCCAAACCTGTCACACAGTTGCAAAGACTGGACTAGGATCCCCAGCTACTGAGAGACTACATGGAATGGACCCCAGAGAAGACCTAGTTTGAAAATAGAGCAAAGGGGTGAAAAAGATCCAGAGGGGGCCAAAGTTCTTCATTAGTTATAAAAATGGGATGATGTGGAGAATGAAGTGACTAGTGCCACCTCCCAGCAAGCTGGCTGTCTCAGGAAGAAGCAACACCTGTGGGCTTTGGTGAAGGGAACCCCATAGAGGCTACATCTGGGAGCCCTGTCAGCAAGGGGCCTGCATTCTTCCTCCAGAAAGGGAGGAAAAGCCCTAGCTTTGGGTATGTATCTCGCCCTTCCCATTAGTAGACAGGGGTGGCAGTGATTCAGTTGTGGCTGTTTGGGGCTCCTGGCTGATGGTCAAGTGGTTAGAACCCAGTCTAGGTGCAGTATTTCATTCAAAGTCCCTTTGTGCACTGATCATGGCCTGGAGCAGAGTGCACATGCATGAACCATCTACTCTGCAGGATAAAGGCACCTCTGTTAGCCAGGGGATGGAAGCCAGATGGTTACCCATCTCCAAAATTACCCTAGCTGGCTAATAGCCACTCCCCCAGGGACAGAGGGGTCTGCTTTCCTCTGGGATGCCAGACACTGACTGTGAACTGACTGGGATCTCCACATTGGTTTTTGGACATGGGTTGTGTAGCTGACAGCCCCATGGATGCTGGAATGTTCTAATTTAAACACAGTATATAGCTCTGAATGGCTCTCAGGTAGAACTTTATTTTTGTTGCTATTTTGGTTCAGTTAGTTAGTTTGTTTATTTATTTATTTAATATGAAATTCATTGTCAGATTGGTTTCTATACAACACCCAGTGCTCATACCAACAGGTGCCCTCCTCAATACTCATCACCCCCCCCCCCCCCCCCCTCACCCATCAACCCTCAGTTTGTTCTCAGTTTTTAAGACTCTCTTATGTTTTGGCTGCCTCCATTCCTAACCTTTTTTTCCCCTTACTCTCCCCATGGTCTTCTGTTAAGTTTCTCAGGATCCACATAAGAGTGAAAACATATGGTATCTATCTTTCTCTGTATGACTTATTTCACTTAGCATAACACTCTCCAGTTCCATCCATGTTGCTACAAAAGGCCATGTTTCATTCTTTCTCATTGCCACATAGTATTCCATTGTATATATAAACCACATCTTCTTTATCCATTCGTCAGTTGATGGACATTTAGGCTTTTTCCATAATTTGGCTATTGTTGAAAGTGCTGCTATAAACATTGGGGTACAAGTGCCCTTATGTGTCAGCACTCCTGTATCCCTTGGGTAAATTCCTAGCAGTGCTATTTCTGGGTCATAGGATAGATCTATTTTTAATTTTTTGAGGAACCTCCACACTGTTTTCCAGAGAGGCTGTACCAGTTTGCATTCCCACCAACAAGACAAGAGTGTTCCCGTTTCTCCACATCCTCGCAAGCATCTATGGTCTCCTGATTTGTTCATTTTAGCAACTCTAACTGGCGTGAGGTGGTATGTGAGTGTGGTTTTGATTTGTATTTCCCTGGTGAGGAGTGACATTAAGCATCTTTTCATGTGTCTGTTGGCCATCTGGATGTCTTCTTTAGAGAAGTGTCTATTCATGTCTTCTGCCCATTTCTTCACTGGATTATTTGTTTTTCAGGTGTGGATTTTGGTGAGCTCTTTATAGATTTTGGATACTAGCCCTTTGTCCGATATGTCATTTGCAAATATCTTTTCCCATTCTGTCAGTTGCCTTTTAGTTTTGTTGATTGTTTCTTTGGCAGTGCAGAAGCTTTTTATCTTCATGAGGTCCCAACAGTTCATTTTTGCTTTTGGGGATGTGTCAAGTAAGAAATTGCTGTGGCTGAGGTCAGAGAGGTTTTTTCCTGCTTTCTCCTCTAGGGTTTTGATGATTTCCTGTCTCACGTTTAGGTCCTTCATCCATTTTGAGTTTTGTTTGTTTGTTTGTTTTTGTTTTTTTGTGTGTGAACGGTGTAAGAAAGTGGTGTAGTTTCATCCTTCTGCATGTTGCTGTCCAGTTCTCCCAGCACCATTTGTTAAAGAGACTGTCTTTTTTTCCACTGGATATTCTTTCCTGTTCTGTCAAAGATTAGTTGGCCATACTTTTATGGGTCCAATTCTGGAGACTCTATTCTATTCCATTGGTCTATGTGTCTGTTTTTGTGCCAATACCATGCTGTCTTGATTATAGCTTTGTAGTAGAGGCTAAAGTCTGGGATTGTGATGCCTCCCACTTTGGTCTTCTTCAAAATTACTTTGGCTATTTGGGGTCTTTTGTGGTTCCATACAAATTTTAGGATTGCTTGTTCTAGCTTTGAGAAGAATGCTGGTGCAATTTTGATTGGGATTGCATTGAATGTGTAGATAGCTTTGGGTAGTATTGACTTTTAATATTTATTCTTCCAATCCATGAGCATGGAATGTTTTTCCATTTCTTTATATCTTCTTCAATTTCCTTCATAAGGTTTCTATAGTTTTCAGCATACATATCTTTTACATATTTGGTTAGGTTTACTCCTAGGTATTTTATGCTTCTTGGTGCAATTGTGATTGGGATCAGTTTCTTTATTTGTCTTTCTGTTGCTTCATTGTTAGTGTATAAGAATGCAACTGATTTCTGTACATTGATTTTGTATCCTGTGACTTTGCTTAATTCATGTATCAGTTCTAGAAGACTTTTGGTGGAGTCCATCAGGTTTCCATGTATAATATCATGTCATCTGCAAAACGTGAAAGCTTGACTTCATCTTTGCCAATTTGGATGCCTTTGATTTCCTTTTGTTGTCTGCTGATGCTAGCACTTCCAACACTATGTGAAACAATAGCGGTGAGAGTGGACATCTCTGTTGTGTTCCTGATCTCAGGGGGAAAGCTCTCAGTTTTTCCCTATTGAGGATGATATTAGCTGTGGGCTTTTCATAAATGGCTTTTATGATGTTTAAGTATGTTCCTTCTATCCACACTTTCTTGAGGGTTTTTAGTAAGAAAGGATGCTGAATTTTGTCAAATGCTTTTTCTGCATCGATTGACAGGATCATATAGTTCTTTTCTTTTCTTTATTAATGTGATGTATCACATTGATTGATTTGTGAATGTTGAACCAGGCCTGCAGCCCAGGAATGAATCCCACTTGATCATGGTGAATAATTCTTTTTATATGCTCTTGAATTCGATTTGCTAGTATCAAAGTAAAATAGAATTTGAAAACATTTACATAAAAGTAAAAAATATAGTAATAAAAATTAAATAAAAATATTTTTAATAGAAATTGAAAGTAAAAATGAAGTTTTTCTCTTTCTGCATTCAAGAAAAAGATAAGAAATGAAAAAGAAAAAAAGAAAAAGAAAGAAAACAGGAAATTGTTTGAAAATTTGAAAAGGTGAATACACTGAAGTAGACTAAAATAAAATGATGAAAGTAATGTAGAATTTGAAAAAATTTACAAAAAACTAAAAAATATAGTAATAAAAATTAAAGGAAGATATTTTTTATAAAAACTGAAAATAAAAATGAATTTTTTCTCTTTCTGTATCCAAGAAAAATAATTGTAAAAGAGAAAAATAAAAAAGAAAGAAAATTGAATAGATGAAACTGCTAACAGATTGAAGTAGGACTGAAATTGCTTCGTTTCCCCCTAGAAGTCAGTCTATGTAGCTTTTTATAGTCCATAAATTAAGCCAGGAGTGAGACTTGTGTTCTTGACGAGCGAAGTTGGCCCAGTTGGGTGGGGCTCAGTGTAACAGCTCTGCTCTCCACTAGGTGGTGCTGCTAGTCTACTGGGGTGGATTGTTGAGGCGCTGGTAGGTGTGTATGCACATGCGTGGGAGCAGTGAAAATGGCGCCACCCACCTACCCAGTCTGTTCTCTGCATCAGCAATTGGACACCCATCCTCTGTCTTCAGCTGTTGTCCACTTCCCACTTTTTCACTCTCCATGACCAGGTCTCAGGCAGTACCTCTCTCCCAAGTTTTGTTTTTTTTCCCCTGGCCCCTTAATTCTGAAGGACTGTGGCTTTGACCTGTTCTGCCCCTCTGCAGGAGGGTCTCACCGAGCAATGGCCAAATGAGCAATGGCTGAATATTGGCTGCACCAAGGAATGCCCTCTGGACCCTGTTGTTGCTGGTGCCCCGAGACTGTGGCCAGGTGCCAGCCTGTCCCAGAAAATGTTTGAGAGACAGTGTAGCAGCAGCGTTTCAGGGACTATGGAAAATCACAGCACACATCTGGCACCAGGCTTCACCCTTAACGACTTGACCCAGCACCAGCGAATGTGGCTGCCTTCTGGGGTATGCTGGGACCAGATGGCTTCAACAGTCTCTACCAAATGTCCTTCCAGCAGTGGAACCACTTTTCCCTGTGTGGCCCAAGAACCTCGTGGACCCCACTCTGTTCCTGGGGATTCACCCTTCCCACCAGATCACCACCAGGTATCAAGCTGTGGAGTTGCAGCCTTTGTGCTCCCCTTGTTTACAGTCTTAATGGAATTTAAACCCTCTCCTTTCTCCCTTTTTAGTTTAGTCCCTGCAGCTATTTCAAATTCTCCATTTTCTCTCCAGCTGCTTTTGGGGAGGGGTGCTTTTCCCATACTCTCCCCCCCCCCCAGTCTCTGTCCTCTCTCTGCTGCAAAAGTAGTTCCCTACTTTTCACGGCTTCTCGCTCCCCAAGTTCAGCTCTCTGCATCATGTGCCTGCTGAATTTTGTGGTTCAGGTTGTGTAGATTGTTGTGTTAATACTCAAGTAAGTTTTCTAGGTGTGTAGGATGGTTTAGTGTTGGTCGGCTCGATTTCATGGACATGAGACACACAAAAACTTCCATGCTGTTCTGCCATCTTGGCTCCTCCCCAAATCTCCAGAAAAATACTTCTGAAATGATGAAGATAATTATTGCATACCACAAGCCCTTTTGAACAATAGGTGTATGGGGGCCTTGAAATGTGCTTTCTTGGACAATATCCCGTCACCACTGATATATTGTTAGCAGGTTGGTTGTCAGTCCTAGAGTTAATAATGATGTTGAGTTGAAGTGAAATCATATTGCCAGTCCTGAAGTTATTAGTAGGTCTGAGAGAGCTCCCATGAGTTGTCATGGACTTGGGTTAACTATGTGATATGTGTGGGTTTGGTGGATCATTAGGTGTTGTCATATAAGTATAGGCTTACTAACAGGGTAAAGACATAGGCTTGAATAAGGGCCATAGCAAATTCAAGAATTGTTAGTAAGACAAGAATAATAAAGGTAATGAGAGTGATAGTGGTGCTGATATTTATTAGGGCTAGAGTAGCCCGTCCAACTCAGTGAATTAACAGGTGATCTGTTGTGATATTAGCTGTGAGTTGTACGGCCAAAGCTATTGGCTGGATAAGGAGACTAATGGTTTTGATGACTACAAGTATAGGGATTAGGGGAAAGGTGTTCCCTGAAGTAGATAGTGAGCTAAGGGTGCTTTCGTTTTATATTGGAACCTGGTGACTATGGTGCCAGCTCACAGGAAAATGGCTATTCCTATGTTTATTGATAGTTGGGTGGTAGGTGTGAATGAGTGTGGTGATAGGCCTAGTAAATTTGTTGAGCCAATGAATAGGATTAGGGATGTTAATATTAGAGCTCAGTTTTGTCCTTTGTAGCTATGGATAGCTAGTATTTGTTTTGATGTCAGTTGAACTAATCATTGTTGTAATGAAATCAGATGGTAATTGACTAGTCAATTAGGTGAGGAAATAGAATGCCTGGGAATAGAATAATTAGGATAACAATAGGTAGTCCTATTATTATTGGGGTAATGAAAGAGGTGAATAGATTTTTATTCATTTTTTTCTCAAGGGTTAGGTTGTTTTAGTGTTACTGACCATTCGGGTCCTAAATTTCCTGGGTGTGAATGTTTTGAAATTTTTAGTTGAAATATAATAAATAGCATTATGAATATTGATATGATAGTGATGAATCAAGCTGATGTATCTAGTTGTGGCATATCATTAAGAGATTTAAACTCCCAATCTTTAACTTAAATGGTTAATACTTATTTAGCTTCTTAATAATTTTATAGTATAGATGCTGATCATTTTTCGAAGTATGTTAATGGAGCCAATTCAAGAACAATAGGTATAAAGCTGTGGTTTGAGTCACAGATTTCAGAGCATTGGCCATAATATAATCCAGGTTGTGTGCCCATTAGTGTTGTTTGATTTAGTCAGCCTGGGATGGCATCAGGTTTTAGATCTAGGGATGGGAGGGCCATGAGTGCAGGACATTTTCTGATGAGATTAGTATATGAATGGTTATTTTTGTTGGCAGTACTACTTGATTGTCAACTTCTAGCAGTCGCAGTTCTCCAGGTTTTAATCCTTGAGTGGGGATTATGTAGGAATCAAAATTTAGGGCTTCGTAATCTGTATCCTCATAACTTTAGTATCATTGATGCCCTACAGTTTTTACGGTTAGAGAAGGGTTGTTGATTTTGTCTATTATGTAAAGGATTTTTAGAGAGGGTAGGGCAATAAGAATTAAAATAATAGCCAGCAGGATTGTTCAGACAGTTTCTACTTTTTGGGCATCTATTGTGCTTGTATGTATGTGCTTGTATGTATGTGCTTGTATGTGTAAGTTTGGTTGTTAGTATTAGTGAAATGATGTAGAGAACTAGGGAGCTAATTAGAAATACAATTATTAATGTGTGATCATGAAAGTGCAGAAGTTCTTCTATACTAGGGGATGTAGCATCTTGAAAACTTAGTTGAAAGGGATATGGCATGGAGACACAAAGGATTTAAACCTATAATTTAACTTTTACAAAGTTATGTAATCTTTTTACTAATGTCTCTATTGAGAAAGACATAGTGGTTATGCCATTGGCTTGAAACCAGTTCTAGAGGGTTCAATTCCTTTCTTTCTTATTTTAGGGACATGTAGGTTGGGTCTTCAAATATCAATGATGTGAGCAGGAGTAGGAAGGATGGAGGGAGAAGTCAGAAGCTTGTGTTATCTTTTGGGGGGAGTGCCATATCAGGTGTTCCAATTATTAATGGTACTCATCAATTCCCAAAGCCTCCAATCATGCTTGGTATTACCATAAAGAAGATTATTACGAATGCATGGGCAGTGACAATTACATTATAGATTTGATCATCTCCCAATAGAGTGCTCGGTGCCAAGTCCAGCTTGAATTAGAAGCCTAAGGATGGTTCCTACTTATGCCAGCTTAGGCACCAAATAGGAGATAGAGAGTGCCAATATCTTTGTGGTTAGTGGAAAATAGCGGTTTATAAACTTAGGTAAAATGGCCGAGTAAAGCATTAGACTATAAATCTAAGAACAGAGGTTTAAGTCCTCTTTTTGCCAAGCTCTTTGGTAAAGTATCATATTGAATTGAAAATTCAAAGCAGCAGCTTCAACGCTGCTGGGGCTTCTCCTGACTTTTTTTTCCTAGGTGGTGGGAGAAGTAGATTGAAGCCAGTTGATTAGGGTATTTAGCTGTTAACTAAAATTCCAAGGGATGGAAGCCCACCAATCTAGTAAGGGCTTAGCTTAATTAAAGTGTTTGATTTGAAATCAATTGATGTAATATAGATTCTTGCAGTCCTTAGAATAAGGTGTGCAGGAGTTAAATTGATATGACTTACTTAGGGCTTTGAAGGCTCTTGGTCTGTTTGGACCTAAACTCCTAATCCAGGATGGATAATATTGGTGTGAATGGGAGTAGTATGGTTGAGGTTATGATGAGAGGGGATAAAAAAGTTATTTTTTTGTACTTTCAAATTGTCATTTTATTTGTGTATTGTTTGTTGAGGGGAATATGGTTAGTGCTGTGGTGTATGTTAGTTGTATATAGAAGTATAGGTTGAGTAATGCTGTGATAGCTAGTAGTGTGGGTATAATAATTACCCCATTTTTTGTTAATTCTTGGATAATTATTCATTTGGGGATCAATCCTGAGAGTGGAGGGAGACCTTCTAAAGATAATATTAGTATCAGAATGAGTGAGGTGATCAGGGGTGTTTTATTTCCTGTTTGTCATAGGGATAGTGTTGTTGTGGTGGAGCTGTGTATGAATAGTATGAAGCTGGTGGGTGTTATAATGATGTAAATAGCTAGGTTTAGAATTGTTATTGTAGGGATGTATAGTATGATAGCTGTTATTCAATCTATATGGGAGATTGAGGAGTATGCTAGGATTTTTTGTAGTCGTGTTTGGTTGAGTCCCCCTCATCCTCCGATTAGGACTGGTATGATAGCTCTTGTTAGTGGTAAATTGGGGTTAATGGCAGGTGAGATTTGGTAGAGGACGGATAGCGGTGTGATTTTTTTGTCATGTCAATAGAATTAGGCCTGAAGATAGGGAGATTCCTTGTGTAACTTCAGGAACTCAGAAGTAAAATGGAGCCAAGCCCAGTTTTATTGCCAAAGCAGTGGTTTTTATAATTGATGCTATGGGGTTGAGTTTTTTTTTTTTTATATTATTCATTGTCCTGAATATAGAACATTGATAATTATTCCTGTCATTAGGAGTATAGATGCAGTTGTTTGTGTTAGGAAATATTTTGTAGAGCTTCTATGGCTCATGGGTTAAATATTTTTTATGAGAATAGGGATAGTGGCTAGTATATTTATTTTGAAGCCAATTCAGATTATTAGTCAGTGAGAGCTTGTTATTGTGATTATGGTTCCTGAGATGACAGTTGAATCATAATAATGAGAATAGGGGGGTTAATTAGTATGGGAAGGATATAAACCAACATTTTCGGGGTATGGGCCTGATAGATTATTTAGCTGACCTTACTGTAGAATATGGTGTAATATGGTAGCATGAAGATTTTTGAATTCTTAGGATTAGGTTCAAGTCCTGTAATTCTAGAAATAAGATTTAAACCTCTAGTATTTACTCTATCAAAGTAACTCTTTTATCAGACATATGTCTTATGTTTGAGGTGGAATGCTTGCTGTGATGATGGGCAAGGATACATGTCATATGCATAGGGCTAGGGTGAGGGGTAGGAAGTTTTTTCATAAAAGGTGTATCAGTTGGTTATATCAGAATCGTGGGTAGGATGCTCAAATTCATAGGAAGGTGATTGTTAGGAGTAGAGTTTTAATGGTGAAATTGATGGTATATAGTTCTGGTATATACGGGTTGTGGGATACTCCAAAGAATAGAATTGTTGTGAGAATATTCATTATGATGATGTTAGCATATTCTGCTAGGAAAAATAGGGCAAGGGGACCTGTTGCATATTCTATGTTGAATCTGGAAACAAGCTCTGCTTCTCCTGTTAGATCGAATGGGGCTCAGCTGGTTTCTGCTAATGTTGAGATGAATCATATTATGGCTAGGGGCCATGTGGGAAGAATTAGTCATATGTGTTCTTGGGTAGTAATTAGTGTGGCTAGTGTGAAAGACCCATTTATTAGTAATACTAATAGGAGAATAATGGCTAGTGTAACTTTGTATGAAATTGGGCTATAGCTTGTAGGGCTCCAATTAAAGCATACTTAGAATATGAGGTTCATCCTGACCATAGTATTGAGTAGACAGCGAGGCTTGACATAGCTAATATGAATAGTACTCCTAAATTTATGTTGATGAGTGCATATGGCATGGGGAGAGGAATTCACATGCTTAGGGCTAATGAGAGAGCCAGGATAGGTGCTATGATTAATATAGATATAGAGGATGTAAGGGTTCTTTGGTGAAGAGTTTTATGGCATCTGCAATGGGTTGGAGCAGACCATGTGACCCCACAATGTTTGGTCCTTTGCGAAGTTGTATATACATTAGTACCTTACGTTCGACTAATGTTAGGAAAGCTATGGTGAGGAGAATTGTAGGGATAATTAATGAAAGAATATTGATTATAAACATGTTATTAGGGAGAGGAGTTGAACCTCTGATTATAAAGGTTTAAGTTTAGGCAATTACCGGGCTCTGCAACCCTAACAAACCCAAACTCTCTGGAGATGTAAATAGATAAACTTTGGAGATTAAGATTATATCATCTATTGGGTTGAAGGTGCTTGGTAAAGTAGGCCTCATTTCTCTTGTCCTTTTGTACTGGGAGAAATTGGTTAATAGATAGAAACCACCTGGATTGCTCCAGTCTGAACTCAGATCACATTGGACTTTAATCATTGAACAAACGAATCTTTGATAGTTGCTGCACCATCAGGATGTCCTGATCCAACATTGAGGTCATAAACCCTGTTGTCAATATAGACTCTAAAATAGGATTGCGCTGTTATCCCTAGGGTAACTTGTTCCATTTATCAAATAGTTTGGATCAATAAGTGATGTTATACTTTTGACTGGTTAGTCTAGATCTGAATCACTTGGAGGTTGTTTTATTCTACGAGGTCACCCCAACCTAAATTGTTGGCTCATGTGGAGGTTTGTTGTTCCTGTCAGCTGTGTTGGTGTCGTCTCCTTGAGCCAATTAATTAAAGCTCCATAGGGTCTTCTCATCTTATTGTTGTATTTCCGCCTCTTCACAGGAAGTCAATTTCACGGATTGGAAGTAAGAGAGTAAAACCCTCGTGTGGCTGTTCATACAAGTCCCTATTTAGGGCACAAGTGATTATGATACCTTTGTACAGTCAGGATACTGCAGCCATTTAATGAATGTCACTGGGCAGGCAGTGCCTCTAATACCAGAAGTACTAGAGGTGATGTTTTTAGTAAACAGGCAGGGTTTATGTTTGCCAGGTTCCTTTTACTTCTTTTAATCTTTCCTTGGTTGCATGCCTGTGTTGGATCAACAATTGGTTTGATATTTAGTTTATAGGCTAGATTATTTTTATCTTGTTGTTAGCTACCAGTGGTTATCTGCTCTGGCATAAGGATCAGGGGAAATATTTCTTGTTACTCATATTAGCATTATTGCTTCTATTGCTAGATAGATTAACCCAGTATTGAGTTAGGAGTTGATTGCATATTTTTGATATTAAGATGTTTTAATTATTGAGCTTGAATGCTTTCTTAATTGATGGCTGCTTTTAAGCCAACTATGGTTATGTTTATGCTTACTCTCTAAAAATGGTTGTATCCTAGTTCTAAAAAGCTGTACCTTTTAAGATTATATTTTAAACTTACATTAGAATTTTTGGGGTTTTGGGGCACCTGGGTGGCTCAGCTGGCTAGGTGTCTGACTTCAGCTCGGGTCATGATCTCATGGTCTGTGAGTTCGAGCCCCACATCGGGCTCAGTGCTGACAGTTTAGAGCCTGAAGCCTGCTTCAGAGTGTCTCCCTCTCTCTCTCTGCCCCTCCCCCACTCACACTCTGTCTCTCTCTGTCTCTAAGATTGAATAAATGTTAAAAAATTTAAGAAAAAAAGAATTTTTGGTGTTTTTAGGTAAGTTTAAAGTTGAACCAGGGGTGCCTGGGTGGCTCAGTCGGTTAAGTGTCCGACTTCGGCCCAGGTCATGATCTCACAGTTTTTGGGTTCAAGCCCCGCATCGGACTCTGTGCTGATGGCTCAGAGCCTGCAGCCTGTTTCGGATTCTGTGTCTCCCTCTCTCTCTGACCCTCCCCCACTCTCTCCCCTTCAAAAATAAACGTTAAAAAAATTAAAGTTGAACTAAAATTCTGTTCTGGGTAACCGGCTATCACCAGGCCTGTTAGGCTTTTCACTTCTACCTACAAATCTTCTCACTATTTTGCAACATAGCTGAGTTCATCTTGTAAGGATTGTTCATAGTCAGCTCATCTGGTTTTGGGGAGCCTAGCTTAAGTTCTCTTTGTTAGGTTATTCTAGATAATTCATTATGCAAAAGGTACAAGGGGTAATCTTTGCTGTATAGTGCTTTCAATTTTATTTCATCTTTCCCTTATGGTATTTTCTATTTAGCCTCAACTTAACTTTCTATCTCCTATACTTTTAAGAATTAACTAAATGTTTTGATTTAGTGTTTTATGTTAGTTGAATTTATGGTTGTTTGGGCCAGTTTTGGCTCAAGATGGTCAGTTTGATATGAAATATTCTGGGTGTAAACCAGATGCTTTATTTAAGCTACATCTTGTTTATCCAAGCACACTTTCCAGTATGCTTGCCCTGTTATGACTTCTCTCCTCTTGTGTTTTTAATAATTTGAATAGATTGCCTTTTAGTTTTTTCACTTGAGGAGGGTGATGGGAGGGGTGTGCGTGCTTCATGACCCAGTTCAATTGAGCTCTCTATTCTAAATTTACTACTGAATCCTCCCTTCGTTCTTAATTTCATAAGAACTTTCACTGAAAAGTGTTCTAATATAGAAAATGTAGCCCATTACTTCCCACCTCATAAGTTATACCTTGACCTAACTTTTTTAGGTTAAGATACTTGTGCTTACTTTTCTTTCTTTTTAGGGTTTGCTGAAGATGGTGGTATATAGACTGGATTAGCAAGGGGTGATGAGGCGCATCAGGGTTTATCAATTATAGAACAGATTTCTGTAGAGGGATATAAAGTTCTTTGAGTTTTAAGCTGTTGCTAGTAGTTCTCTGGTGGATAGATTTATTTAGTTAGCTAAGTTTAGGGATAAGCATGGTGGGGTATCTAATCCCAGTTTGGGTCTTAGCTATCGTGTGGTCGAAGGTGTTACAGTTACTTTCGTGCTATATTTTTATGTTAACTGTAGCTTTTTACTGCCTAGTTAACATTTAACTTTAGCGTGGAATGCCTCTATAACACACTTTACGCTGTAGGTCTGTTAGATTGGGTTAATCATATGACTTTGGAGGCTGGCACGAAATCTACCAACCCTTGTTTAATATGACTTAGTCGACCTTTCATTCATGGTTTAATTTTTATCACTGCTGTATCCTGTGGGAGGTGTGGCTAAGCAAGTATCATGAGCTACATTGTTGTGTACTTGATACCCGGTCTTTTAGATCATTAACGATTTAGAGGGCATTTCACCAGGGTGAGGAGGCTTGCATGTGTAATCCTATTAATACCTAATGGAAAGGCTAGGGCAAAACTTTTGTGTTTATGGAGTCTGACAACTCATCTAGGCATTTTCAGTGCTTTGCTTTGTGTGTTTAAATTACATTAACAAGGGATATATTGGGTTAGTTAATTGGTTTAATGGAATTAGTTGTGAGAGAATATTGCTCAATAAGGACGAATTAGAGCTTAAGGTTTTGTATATATAGATAGCTGTGAATCGATGTGTAACATTGGTATTTTTAGCTAATGTTTAGTTGGGATTTTTTTGGTGTATTTATAAAGACTTATACTTAGGCCTTATGTTTGGATGAGAATTTAGTCTTGTTTTGGGGGTTTGGCAGGACAATAATATATATGTATTCTCACCATAGGGTTACTGGGAATAAGTGGGGTTGGTTAAACTAATTGCTTATCTGTTGGATAAATACGTGTATATGTGTGTATGTGTACATGTACAAATGTGTGTGTATGTGTACGTGTGTGTATGTGTATACATGTGTATGTGCATGTGTATGTTTACATCCATGTGTGCACATATGTGTGTGCGTGTGTGTGCATCCTATTGAAGCGTTGAAGTTAAAGTGTATGTCCAGTAACCATTGACTGAATTGCACCTTATTTGTGTGAGCATGGAGACACAGCATAGTGAATAAACCCAGCTACAAGTTATTTGACTGCATCAAGACCTTTACGGTCATAGCTGAGTCATAGCAATATCCCCTCCTAAAAATTAAAAGATACCAAATGCATGACACCACAGTTATGTGTGAAATTGGCTAATTAGTCATTAGTCAATTGAGATGTCCTATTTGAGATGGCTGTAGGATTAAAGAATTAGAATGGCCCTGAGGTAAGAACCAGATGCCAGTATAGGTCCAGAATAGAAACCCCCACGTTGAAATGGACCCTGACTGAGAAGAGGTACATGTTCAAGCAAGGACTGCTAGTTTCTCAAGGCTAGGTGATTAAGCTTTTTTGGACAGTTGAGATCCATAGAGAGACTGCTCATAAAGCTGGCTAATGCACGATTATACATAGTATGTCATATGTAATATTAATAGATGCATTGTACATGCTTCGGTTTGCATCATAATGGAAAAATGACATACTGGACAAGCACAGTATGAAAGTATGCAATATATGAATTATGAAAATTGTGGGGTCGATTTCTGGTATTGTAAGGAATAGTTTAAAAAGAATTTCAGCTTTGGGTGCTGATGGTGGGGCTGTTGCTTCTTCCTTGAAGTCTTAGGGAGGGCTTTCTCCTTTTTCGGTTTACAAGACCAAGGTATTTTATATACTACAAGGACTCTTCATTTTGAAAGACGATTTTTGATGATGCCAGAAATAGGTATGAAGATTATGAGGGTTGAGAAGTATAGGATAGAGGCTAATTGACCAATAGTAATGAAAGGGTATTCTACTAGTTGTCCTCCAATTCATGTTAGGGTTAGTAAGTCTGCTACTACAGAATAGGCATTGGCTATTAGTAAGTCTGCTACTACAGAATAGGCATTGGACTCAGAATAGGCATTGGCTTAGTGGTCAGAATATCATTCCTCCTTGTTTTGAAGTGTGGGATAGCGGAATGACTTACAGAATTAAAGTAGAGAGAATTAGGTCTAGGACTCCTCCTAGTTTATTAGGGATAGATTGAAGGATTGCATATGTGAATAGGAAGCATGATTCGGGCTTAATGTGTGGTGAAGTGTTTAGGGGGTTGGCAGGGGTGTAGTTGTCTGGATCTCCTAGAAGGTCTGGTGAAAATAGGACAAGTAATATTAGTGTTAGGATTAGGAATAGAAGACCTAGAATGTCTTTGATTTTATAGTATGGGTGAAATGGGATTTTATCTGAATCAGATACTATTCCTGAGGGGTTGTTAGATCCTGTTTCATGTAGGAATAGAAGGTGGACTGCTGCTAGAGCTGAAATAATGAATGGGAGGATAAAGTGAAAGGCAAAAAATCGTATTAGGGTTTATCTACTGAGAACCCTCATCAGATTCATTATACCAAGTTAGTTCCGATGTATGGGATTGCTGACAGGAGGTTGGTGATGACGGTAGCTCCTCAGAAGGTTATTCAGCCTCATGGTAGGATGTAGCCTATGAAGGCTATAGACATGAGTGTAAATAATATGATTCTGATGTTTCATGTTTCTGAGAAGGTGTAGGAGCCATAGTACATGCCTTGGCCTACATGCATGAATAGGCAGATGAAAAATATGGAAGCTCCTTTGGCATGTATGTATCGAATGATTCAGCCAAAGTTGATGTTGTGACAGATACGAGTTACTGATGAAAAGGCGGTTGCTGTATCTGACATATAGTGTATGGCTAGGAACAGACCTGTCAGAATCTATAGAATGAGGCAAACTCCTAGTAAGGAGCCGAAATTTCATCATGTTGAAATGTTGGATGGAGCAGGGAGGTTAATGAATGACTCATTGATGATTATGATGAGTGGGAGGGATTTTCGGATGTTGGTCATTAAATTCTTATAGTTGAAATGCAACAATGGCTTTTCATATCATTGGTCATGGTTAGATTCCATATGGAAATGATAACGTACATTGTATTTATTTTAAGTACTATTTTTGTGATTAGCTTTGTTAGTTTTTCTTCAAAGCCTTCTCCAATTTATGGTGGGTTTGGTTTAATTGTGGCTGGTGGTATTGGTTGTGGAATTGTATTAAATTTGGGGGGATCCTTTTTAGGTTTAATAATCTTATTAATTTATTTAGGGGGGTTGCTTGTGGTGTTTGGTTATACTACAGCTATGGCTACTGAACTGTACCCTGAGGTTTGAGCATCTAATAAGACTGTGTTAGGAATGTTTATTACAGGGGTATTGGCAGAGTTGTTAATGGCTTGCTATATTTTTAAAAAGATGACGTTGAGGTTGTGTTTAAGTTTAATGATGTAGGTGATTGAGTGATACAGGTGATTCAGTATTTCTTAGTAAAAAAGCTATAGGAATAGCAGCTTTATATAGCTACAGAACCTGATTAGTTATTGTCACTGGTTGATCCCTGCTTACTGGTGTATTGGTGATTATGGAGGTTACTATGGAAATTAAGTAGGAATAGGCCAAGAATTAAGGTGATCATAAAAGAAAGGAAATATAGTTTAATTAATCCTTTTTGGCTAGATACAGCAGTTGATATTTTTATCTGAAAATAGAAGATGGATTTTGGTAATAAATTTTCTAATCAGATTATGTCTAGTAACATTGATGCAAATTTTTGGCTTATAGTTGGGTTTGCTATTGGTAGGAGGCAGTGCATAATGATTGGGAAGTATTCCAGGAGATTAGAGAACTTGAAAAGGTTTGAAGGATATTTAAATTTTAGGTTCTTAGTTGCAAGGTTGTGTTCTAATGCCAGAATGAGATCTATAATAGTCACAGCAAGGGTAGTTAATTTCAGATAATGAGGCATAGTTATCTGTGGAATTCTTGTTGGGAGGATATTATAAGAAATTAGATACCCCGGAAAAATACTTTCAATTGAAAGACATTTGATGGAGTTGATTAGGAGGGGATTATTTTCATTGATTAAAATTAAGGAATTGAGGAATTAAGGAATTAAGTAATAGTGCATTAAGTATAGATTCTGCTTTTTTAAGTTTTAAAAAAGGAAATCATATACTAAGGTGTTAGGGCAGGGAGATCAATGGTATGTAATCTCTTATGGTAGACAATCCATAATCAGTTATAGACTAGCCACATCCAGTTTTATTTATATGAAAAAGAAACACCTCAGTATCCTGTTTGTGCCACTATTACTTTGACACCTACTACATGTGCCCAAATCTAACCCTAACCAAAGAAAGAACTTTACCATTGGAGCACTGTGTGACTTTGGAAAGGATATCTGTCTTTCTGAAGGACAAATCCTTCTATGGCTAGCAGCAGAGGCAGATGTGGAAGCAGATTGTGTAATTCTGAGATATAGTCCTTCTGTCTGGTTGAACAGTGGGTGGTATTGAGGTGGGGTGGTTGCTTCAGACCTACTTCTTGAGCAGAGTCTTTGCTGCATTACCATGCCTCATAAGGCAGGGAGCACACTCATGCACTGTTGGATTAGTGACGTCCTGCATACGTGGTGGTGGACACAGACTTGATTTTTCTTCATTGGCTCCAAAAATTTGCCTGTTTTATGCAGATTTTTATGCCTATCTAAAGTAAATGAATATACTCCATACCTGTATAAAGTATGCAAGTGTGGCTGAGCACTCCTCACCTGACACCCCATCCAGTATTAACAGAGCCTGACATCATATCCTCTTGAGAACTGGATTTTGTAGTTATGTATGCAATCTCTCATTGTACTTTGGGGTGGTTGCTATGATCAAGAGAATAGAACCTCCCCAGATAACAGGAGGTGGAAGTGTCCAGAGGATAAGGCTGGCGTCTGTCATTTTAGGCCATGGCTCAAGCCCCTTCCATCATGTTTGCTTTAGAAATGAGAGACTCTAATATTCTGGGAGGAATCATGCCCACTTGCTCTCCATTTGGGGTCATTTTACTGTCCAAATCCCCACATGTGCTCTGGAACACACATTCTAAAGTTCTGTTTAAGAAAGAGCTGACACTGTGACAAGAGAGAAAGAAGAAAGAGGTTACAGAGAGCCCCACCATGGGGCAGCAGCATCCATTTTCATAGCTGCATGCTCAAAGGCCCAAAGATGGGCAAGGAATTCCTGAAGTTTGTAGGTTTCTGCTGGACCCAGGGCCATCACTGGCCCAGGCTCCAGAGGAAAGGACTTTGGTACTGCAGTCCAACTCTGTGGCCTCCTGGATTTATGATTTAGTTTAGTCAATAGCTACAGAAGAAAAGACTTCAGTGTTCTCCTGTACAATATTGCATTCCCAGTGGATTTCTCCAGAGTTCCATATAATCATTAAGTGTCAATTGGCCTTGGCTCTCCATCAATGACTCACTGTGTTCTGAGATATTAGAGCAATGCTTTATACTGGCTGGAAGTCTTTTAGACTCTAGAGAGGCTTGGGGACTTGGATTGGTGAGGACTTGGAATAGGGAAGGGCATGTCAGAGCACTGTATGCTGAGTCTGGAGTCCAAGTACAATACCTGTCCTTGTTGGACCCCCAGGGTCTTCATTTGGAAATAGGGTGTCATTTTCCTGGCCTCCTGAGTAAAGAGTATACACTGGGTATGGACAGAGAAAAGGGAATGGCAGAATCCTGAGATCCCTTGCACAGCCCTGGAGCCTGTAAGTTCTGAGATTTACCCTGGGACCTTAAAGAGCAACTGCCTTCATGTCAGCCACATAAAGGTACTGATATTGTTTGGTCGTCTTCATGACTGTGGCTCCAGTATGAGTTATGGATCCCAGAGAACAGGCAGATTCCTGTGTCAGTGGTGCCCATTGAGTTTTGCTGGAGCATCTGAACAAGGGAAATGTCATGCAGAAGTCATTCTGGATTTCGCCTGCCTCAGATCCAACATATTTTTCCTATTACTAATAGTTATCACAATTGAATAAACTGGTGAAAATCTAGATGGATTGATACAAAGTACTTCTATTTATTCATTCAGTAACTTCTTCAAGCACTCACCTTGTGCTAGGGGATCTGGTGGGCCTAAGTGCAAGGATTACAATGACTAAGTGGTCCCTGCCTGCCAGGTCTTAACAGTCTGGAGGGGAGATGAACAAAAGTATGAAAGACAAGACATGTGAAAAAAAGGGCAAGAACTGTAATAGCAAAAATAATGAGTGTGCTGTGAGGATAGGCTGGGGAGTCACTGAAAGGTATGAGAGGCCTCACTGAGGTGGCATTTGTTGGGGACAGAATGACAAGAGGCAAGAGGAAACCACCCTGCACATGTCTGCAGTCATGTCAGGGAGAAGATATTGCTGTTGCAGAGAATAGGTGATGGAAATTAGCTTGTCCAGAAACATTAGAAAGGTGAAAAATGTGGCTGTGGGATCGTGGGAGGGGAGAGGCAGGGAGGAGGCAGAGGATAGACCAGATGTTGGGACCTGGTAGACTGTTAGTTGTCCATTCCTCTATGACAACATTGTCTAAATGCCTTGAATCTTAAGACTACAAATATTTAAAAGCTCACAATTTTTGTGGGAGAGGAATCCAGGCACAGCATTGCTGCATGATACTGCCTCACAGTCTCTATATATCCAGGGCTGTGGTCTTAACCACAGGGTGGTTAAGTAACAGGGTGATACTTTACTCCCAAGTTCACTCCCATGGCAATGTCAGAATTCAGTTTGAACTGAGAGCCTATTTCAATCTGTTGACCTGGGAGCTTGTTTGTGTCTCTCCTATATAGGAGACCTTGGTAGCCCCAAACTTAAGTGCTTGGTTCCACATTTCCAGGGGTAGAGGAGAAATAGAAGGAGGACATGAGGACAGAAAGTGTGGGGGGGGAGAGAGAGAGAGAGAGAAGGTAAGGAAATAGAGAGAGAGGGGAGGGAGGGAGAGGGGAGTAGAGAGACATAGAGATGGAACACAGGACAAAACAAGTAAGAAGAAAATGACAGAATTTGTGTCATGAAATCTTGAAAATGACCTCCCATCACTCCAGCTGAGTTCTGCTGGTTAGAAGCCAGTAACTAACAGCTTAGTGGTTTTACAAGGAGTGAAGTTTCCTGACTGGAAATAGATCACAGTCTGCATCCCCTGGGATGTCCAGGAGACTGTGTGTCCAGCAGGCCCACCCCAGAACTGAGAGCAGTGGCTACATTTTGGAAATGGCTGTAAGTGATGAACATCCAGCCTCACTCATCATTAGAAAAGTGAAAATAGGACAATAGTTTTGGTGTAGTTTCTCATCCATCAAACCAGAAAAAATATTTCACCAAACTCCTGAAACTAGAGCCCTTTAGAGATAAGGGCACTCATTTTTCAGTAGTGAGAGGGGCCTCAACTCTTTCATTGGAGGGCGATTGTTGCTGTGATTTCAGCTGCCATTACCTTTGGTTCTGGTAGGGAGGGGTCGGCTTCTAGAAACAAAAGACAGTGATTAGAGAATTGCACAAAGAATTCATGTAGGCATGTGTCATCTCTGCTTTGACACTAAGATCTCTGAATAGGATGCCTCTTTCTCAGATGGAGAGGATCTGTTTCCTCTGGTAGCAGGACATGATACAGCCATTTAAAATGATGGTGTTGAAAAATCTAATGGAGGAGAGGTAAGATGGCGGCGTAGGAGGACGCTGGGCTCACCGCGCGTCCTGCTGATCACTTAGATTCCACCTACACCTGCCTAAATAACCCAGAAAACCGCCAGAGGATTAGCAGAACGGAGTCGCCGGAGCCAAGCGCAGACAAGAGGTCCACGGAAGAGGGTAGGAAGGGCGGCGAGGCGGTGCACGCTCCACGGACCGGCGGGAGGGAGCCAGGGCGGAGGGGCGGCTCGCCGGCCAAGCAGAGCCCCCGAGTCTGGCTTGCAAAAAGCGGAGGGGCCTGACGGACTGTGTTCCGACAGCAAGCGCGACTTAGCGTCTGGGAGGTCATAAGTTAACAGCTCTGCTCAGAAAGCGGGAAGGCTGGAGGACAAAGGGAAGGAGAGCTGCTGAGCCCCCGGACGACAGAGCTCAGTTTGGTGGGGAACAAAGGCGCTCGCCAGCGCCATCTCCCCCGCCCATTCCCCAGCCAAAAATCCCAAAGAGAACCAGTTCCTGCCAGGGAACTTGCTCACTCCGCGCAAACACCCAACTCTGCGCTTCTGCGGAGCCAAACCTCCGGCAGCGGATCTGACTCCCTCCTGCTGCCACAGGGCCCCTCCTGAAGTGGATCACCTAAGGAGAAGCAAGCTAAGCCTGCCCCTCCTGCCCCTGTGCACCTTGCCTACCCACCCCAGCTAAGACGCCAGATCCCCAGCATCACAAGCCTGGCAGTGTGCAAGTAGCCCAGACAGCCCACCCCACCCCACAGTGAATCCCGCCCCTAGGAGAGGGGAAGAGAAGGCACACACCAGTCTGACTGTGGACACAGCGGTGGGCTGGGGGCAGACATCAGGTCTGACTGCGGCTCCGCTCACCAACTCCAGTTATACACCACAGCACAGGGGAAGTGCCCTGCAGGTCCTCACCACGCCAGGGACTATCCAAAATGACCAAGCGGAAGAATTCCCCTCAGAAGAATCTCCAGGAAATAACAACAGCTAATGAGCTGATCAAAAAGGATTTAAATAATATAACAGAAAGTGAATTTAGAATAATAGTCATACAATTAATCGCTGGGCTTGAAAACAGTATAGCTGACAGCAGAGAATCTCTTGCTACAGAGATCAAGGGACTAAGGAACAGTCACGAGGAGCTGAAAAACGCTTTAAACGAAATGCATAACAAAATGGAAACCACCACGGCTCGGATTGAAGAGGCAGAGGAGAGAATAGGTGAACTAGAAGATAAAGTTATGGAAAAAGAGGAAGCTGAGAAAAAGAGAGATAAAAAAATCCAGGAGTATGAGGGGAAAATTAGAGAACTAAATGATACACTAAAAAGAAATAATATACACATCATTGGTATCCCAGAGGAGGAAGAGACAGGGAAAGGTGCTGAAGGGGTACTTGAAGAAATTATAGCTGAGAACTTCCCTGACCTGGGGAAGGAAAAAGGCATTGAAATCCAAGAGGCACAGAGAACTCCCTTCAGACGTAACTTGAATCGATCTTCTGCACGACATATCATAGTGAAACTGGCAAAATACAAGGATAAAGAGAAAATTCTGAAAGCAGCAAGGGGTAAACGTGCCCTCACATATAAAGGGAGACCTATAAGACTCGTGACTGATCTCTCTTTTGAAACTTGGCAGGCCAGAAAGAATTGGCACGAGATTTTCAGTGTGCTAAACAGGAAAAATATGCAGCCGAGAATCCTTTATCCAGCAAGTCTGTCATTTAGAATAGAAGGAGAGATAAAGGTCTTCCCAAACAAACAAAAACTGAAGGAATTTGTCACCACTAAACCAGCCCTACAAGAGATCCTAAGGGGGATCCTGTGAGACAAAGTACCAGAGACATCACTACAAGCATAAAACATACAGACATCACAATGACTCTAAACCCGTATCTTTCTATAATAACACTGAATGTAAATGGATTAAATGCGCCAACCAAAAGACATAGGGTATCAGAATGGATAAAAAAACAAGACCCATCTATTTGCTGTCTACAAGAGACTCATTTTAGACCTGAGGACACGTTCAGATTGAGAGTGAGGGGATGGAGAACTATTTATCATGCTACTGGAAGCGAAAAGAAAGCTGGAGTAGCCATACTTATATCAGACAAACTAGACTTTAAATTAAAGGCTGTCACAAGAGATGAAGAAGGACATTATATAATAGTGACAGGGTCTATCCATCAGGAAGAGCTAACAATTATAAATGTCTATGCGCCGAATACCGGAGCGCCCAAATATATAAAACAATTACTCATAAACATAAGCAACCTTATTGATAAGAATGTGGTAATTGCAGGGGACTTTAACACCCCACTTACAGAAATGGATAGATCATCTAGACACACGGTCAATAAAGAAACAAGGGCCCTGAATGAGACATTGGATCAGATGGACTTGACAGATCTATTTAGAACTCTGCATCCCAAAGCAACAGAATATACTTTCTTCTCGAGTGCACATGGAACATTCTCCAAGATAGATCATATACTGGGTCACAAAACAGCCCTTCATAAGTTTACAAGAATTGAAATCATACCATGCATACTTTCAGACCACAATGCTATGAAGCTTGAAATCAACCACAGAAAAAAGTCTGGAAAACCTCCAAAAGCATGGAGGTTAAAGAACACCCTACTAACGAATGAGTGGGTCAACCAGGCAATTCGAGAAGAAATTAAAAAATATATGGAAACAAACGAAAATGAAAATACAACAATCCAAACGCTTTGGGACGCAGCGAAGGCAGTCCTGAGAGGAAAATACATTGCAATCCAGGCCTATCTCAAGAAACAAGAAAAATCCCAAATACAAAATCTAACAGCACACCTAAAGGAAATAGAAGCAGAACAGCAAAGGCAGCCTAAACCCAGCAGAAGAAGAGAAATAATAAAGATCAGAGCAGAAATAAACAATATAGAATCTAAAAAAACTGTAGAGCAGATCAACGAAACCAAGAGTTGGTTTTTTGAAAAAATAAACAAAATTGACAAACCTCTAGCCAGGCTTCTCAAAAAGAAAAGGGAGATGACCCAAATAGATAAAATCATGAATGAAAATGGAATGATTACAACCAATCCCTCAGAGATACAAACAATTATCAGGGAATACTATGAAAAATTATATGCCAACAAATTGGACAACCTGGAAGAAATGGACAAATTCCTGAACACCCACACTCTTCCAAAACTCAATCAGGAGGAAATAGAAAGCTTGAACAGACCCATCACCAGCGAAGAAATTGAATCGGTTATCAAAAATCTCCCAACAAATAAGAGTCCAGGACCAGATGGCTTCCCAGGGGAGTTCTACCAGACGTTTAAAGCAGAGATAATACCTATCCTTCTCAAGCTATTCCAAGAAATAGAAAGGGAAGGAAAACTTCCAGACTCATTCTATGAAGCCAGTATGACTTTGATTCCTAAACCAGACAGAGACCCAGTACAAAAAGAGAACTACAGGCCAATATCCCTGATGAATACGGATGCAAAAATTCTCAATAAGATACTAGCAAATCGAATTCAACGGCATATAAAAAGAATTATTCACCATGATCAAGTGGGATTCATTCCTGGGATGCAGGGCTGGTTCAACATTCGCAAATCAATCAACGTGATACATCACATTAACCAAAAAAAAAGAGAAAAACCATATGATCCTGTCAATCGATGTAGAAAAGGCCTTTGACAAAATCCAGCACCCTTTCTTAATAAAAACCCTTGAGAAAGTCGGGATAGAAGGAACATACTTAAAGATCATAAAAGCCATTTACGAAAAGCCCACAGCTAACATCATCCTCAACGGGGAAAAACTGAGAGCTTTTTCCCTGAGATCAGGAACACGACAGGGATGCCCACTCTCACCGCTGTTGTTTAACATAGTGCTGGAAGTTCTAGCATCAGCAATCAGACAACAAAAGGAAATCAAAGGCATCAAAATTGGCAAAGATGAAGTCAAGCTTTCGCTTTTTGCAGATGACATGATATTATACATGGAAAATCGGATAGACTCCACCAAAAGTCTGCTAGAACTGGTACATGAATTCAGCAAGGTTGCAGGATACAAAATCAATGTACAGAAATCAGTTGCATTCTTATACACTAACAACGAAGCAACAGAAAGACAAATAAAGAAACTGATCCCATTCACAATTGCACCAAGGAGCATAAAATACCTAGGAATAAATCTAACCAAAGATGTAAAAGATCTGTATGCTGAAAACTATAGAAAGCTTATGAAGGTAATTGAAGAAGATTTAAAGAAATGGAAAGACATTCCCTGCTCATGGATTGGAAGAATAAATATTGTCAAAATGTCAATACTACCCAAAGCTATCTACACATTCAATGCAATCCCAATCAAAAT
>NW_024412420.1:134590-202642 GCF_014898765.1 Herpailurus yagouaroundi | reverse complement strand
AAAAGAAAGCTGGAGTAGCCATACTTATATCAGACAAACTAGACTTTCAATTAAAGGCTGTAACAAGAGATGAAGAAGGACATTATATAATAGTGACAGGGTCTATCCATCAGGAAGAGCTAACAATTATAAATGTCTATGCGCCGAATACCGGAGTGCCCAAATATATAAAACAATTACTCATAAACACAAGCAACCTTATTGATAAGAATGTGGTAATTGCAGGGGACTTTAACACCCCACTTACAGAAATGGATAGATCATCTAGACACACGGTCAATAAAGAAACAAGGGCCCTGAATGAGACATTGGATCAGATGGACTTGACAGATATATTTAGAACTCTGCATCCCAAAGCAACAGAATATACTTTCTTCTCGAGTGCACATGGAACATTCTCCAAGATAGATCATATACTGGGTCACAAAACAGCCCTTCATAAGTTTACAAGAATTGAAATCATACCATGCATACTTTCAGACCACAATGCTATGAAGCTTGAAATCAACCACAGAAAAAAGTCTGGAAAACCTCCAAAAGCATGGAGGTTAAAGAACACCCTACTAACGAATGAGTGGGTCAACCAGGCAATTCCAGAAGAAATTAAAAAATATATGGAAACAAATGAAAATGAAAATACAACAATCCAAACGCTTTGGGATGCAGCCAAGGCAGTCCTGAGAGGAAAATACATTGCAATCCAGGCCTATCTCAAGAAACAAGAAAAATCCCAAATACAAAATCTAACAGCACACCTAAAGGAACTAGAAGCAGAACAGCAAAGGCAGCCTAAACCCAGCAGAAGAAGAGAAATAATAAAGATCAGAGCAGAAATAAACAATATAGAATCTAAAAAAACTGTAGAGCAGATCAACGAAACCAAGAGTTGGTTTTTTGAAAAAATAAACAAAATTGACAAACCTCTAGCCAGGCTTCTCAAAAAGAAAAGGGAGATGACCCAAATAGATAAAATCATGAATGAAAATGGAATTATTACAACCAATCCCTCAGAGATACAAACAATTATCAGGGAATACTATGAAAAATTATATGGCAACAAATTGGACAACCTGGAAGAAATGGACAAATTCCTGAACACCCACACTCTTCCAAAACTCAATCAGGAGGAAATAGAAAGCTTGAACAGACCCATAACCAGCGAAGAAATTGAATCGCTTATCAAAAATCTCCCAACAAATAAGAGTCCAGGACCAGATGGCTTCCCAGGGGAGTTCTACCAGACGTTTAAAGCAGAGATAATACCTATCCTTCTCAAGCTATTCCAAGAAATAGAAAGGGAAGGAAAACTTCCAGACTCATTCTATGAAGCCAGTATTACTTTGATTCCTAAACCAGACAGAGACCCAGTAAAAAAAGAGAACTACAGGCCAATATCCCTGATGAATATGGATGCCAAAATTCTCAATAAGATACTAGCAAATCGAATTCAACGGCATATAAAAAGAATTATTCACCATGATCAAGTGGGATTCATTCCTGGGATGCAGGGCTGGTTCAACATTCGCAAATCAATCAACGTGATACATCACATTAACAAAAAAAAAGAGAAAAACCATATGATCCTGTCAATCGATGCAGAAAAGGCCTTTGACAAAATCCAGCACCCTTTCTTAATAAAAACCCTTGAGAAAGTCGGGATAGAAGGAACATACTTAAAGATCATAAAAGCCATTTATGAAAAGCCCACAGCTAACATCATCCTCAACGGGGAAAAACTGAGAGCTTTTTCCCTGAGATCAGGAACACGACAGGGATGCCCACTCTCACCGCTGTTGTTTAACATAGTGCTGGAAGTTCTAGCATCAGCAATCAGACAACAAAAGGAAATCAAAGGCATCAAAATTGGCAAAGATGAAGTCAAGCTTTCGCTTTTTGCAGATGACATGATATTATACATGGAAAATCGGATAGACTCCACCAAAAGTCTGCTAGAACTGGTACATGAATTCAGCAAGGTTGCAGGATACAAAATCAATGTACAGAAATCAGTTGCATTCTTATACACTAACAACGAAGCAACAGAAAGACAAATAAAGAAACTGATCCCATTCACAATTGCACCAAGGAGCATAAAATACCTAGGAATAAATCTAACCAAAGATGTAAAGGATCTGTATGCTGAAAACTATAGAAAGCTTATGAAGGTAATTGAAGAAGATTTAAAGAAATGGAAAGACATTCCCTGCTCATGGATTGGAAGAATAAATATTGTCAAAATGTCAATACTACCCAAAGCTATCTACACATTCAATGCAATCCCAATCAAAATTGCACCAGCATTCTTCTCAAAACTAGAACAAGCAATCCTAAAATTCATATGGAACCACAAAAGGCCCCGCATAGCCAAAGTCATTTTGAAGAAGAAGACCAAAGCAGGAGGCATCACAATCCCAGACTTTAGCCTCTACTACAAAGCTGTCATCATCAAGACAGCATGGTATTGGCACAAAAACAGACACATAGACCAATGGAATAGAATAGAAACCCCAGAACTAGACCCACAAACGTATGGCCAACTCATCTTTGACAAAGCAGGAAAGAACATCCAATGGAAAAAAGACAGTCTCTTTAACAAATGGTGCTGGGAGAACTGGACAGCAACATGCAGAAGGTTGAAACTAGACCACTTTCTCACACCATTCACAAAAATAAACTCAAAATGGATAAAGGACCTGAATGTGAGACAGGAAACCATCAAAACCCTAGAGGAGAAAGCAGGAAAAGACCTCTCTGACCTCAGCCGTAGCAATCTCTTACTCGACACATCCCCAAAGGCAAGGGAATTAAAAGCAAAAGTGAATTACTGGGACCTTATGAAGATAAAAAGCTTCTGCACAGCAAAGGAAACAACCAACAAAACTAAAAGGCAACCAACGGAATGGGAAAAGATATTTGCAAATGACATATCGGACAAAGGGCTAGTATCCAAAATCTATAAAGAGCTCACCAAACTCCACACCCGAAAAGCAAATAACCCAGTGAAGAAATGGGCAGAAAACATGAATAGACACTTCTCTAAAGAAGACATCCGGATGGCAACAGGCACATGAAAAGATGTTCAGCGTCGCTCCTTATCAGGGAACTACAAATCAAAACCACACTCAGGTATCACCTCACGCCAGTCAGAGTGGCCAAAATGAACAAATCAGGAGACTCTAGATGCTGGAGAGGATGTGGAGAAACGGGAACCCTCTTGCACTGTTGGTGGGAATGCAAATTGGTGCAGCCGCTCTGGAAAGCAGTGTGGAGGTTCCTCAGAAAATTAAAAATAGACCTACCCTATGACCCAGCAATAGCACTGCTAGGAATTTATCCAAGGGACACAGGAGTACTGATGCATAGGGGCACTTGTACCCCAATGTTCATAGCAGCACTCTCAACAATAGCCAAATTATGGAAAGAGCCTAAATGTCCATCAACTGATGAATGGATAAAGAAATTGTGGTTTATATACACTATGGAATACTACGTGGCAATGAGAAAAAATGAAATATGGCCTTTTGTAGCAACGTGGATGGAACTGGAGAGTGTGATGCTAAGTGAAATAAGCCATACAGAGAAAGACAGATACCATATGGTTTCACTCTTATGTGGATCCTGAGAAACTTAACAGGAACCCATGGGGGAGGGGAAGGAAAAAAAAAAAAGAGGTTAGAGTGGGAGAGAGCCAAAGCATAAGAGACTGTTGAGAACTGAGAACAAACTAAGGGTTGATGGGGGGTGGGAGGGAGGAGAGGGTGGGTGATGGGTATTGAGGAGGGCGCCTCTTGGGATGAGCACTGGGTGTTGTATGGAAACCAATTTGACAATAAATTTCATATATAAATAAATAAAAAATAAAATAAAAAAAATAAAATAAACTTCACGATAGGGGTGCCTGGATGGCTCAGTCCATTGAACATTGAGTCGGCTCAGGTTATGATCTCACAGTTCGTGGATTTGAGCCCCACGTAGGGCTCTGTGCTGACAGCCTAGATGCTGCTTCGGATTCTGTGTCTCCCTCTCTCTCTGCCCCTCCCCTGCTCATGCTCTGTATCTCTCCCTCAAAAATAAATAAAAATTAAAAAAAAAAAAACTAAAACACTTCGTGGAGGATCTGCTTTTTGTTTTTAAAAATGTTTAGTTGATTTCAATTCAAAAAGTCACACGCAGCTGATGGCTATGTATTGGATACCCCAGATCAATAATCTCACCCATTTCTCCCCACCACCATGTTTTTCATTTTTTAAGTTTTTATTGAAATTCCAGTTAGTTAACATACTACCATGTTGTTTTAAAGCAAATCCCAAACATATTATTTAATCCATGCACCAATATCTTTTAAAGCTTTCCAGATGATTTAACTGTGAAACCACAGTTGGAAACCAATCACTAGTCTATCAAATACTCAAAACTGTAACACTTCATTTAACTTGGGGACTTTCAGCAACTTCACAACCTTGACAACCCGGTTCTAACCTTGAGTGCATATCCAATCACCTGATGAGCCCAGACTCCACTCCCAGAGATCTGGATTTGGGGAGATAACTTTTTCTCTCCCTCCTCCTCTTGCTCCTTCCCCATTTTTCCACAAACTCGTTATGTGATTCTAATGTGCAGTCTGAATTGAGAAGCACTGCTTAAAAGTCTTTCTATATAAACCATATTCCAGAGACCAGCCTCACCTGGAAGCTGGTTGAAGACAGCAGAATCTCGGGGCCCAACCCAGACCTTCTGAATCAGAATTTACATTTTAACAAGCTTCCCCAGGTGCACACTGAACATGCACACTGAAGTTTAAGGAGTACTACTGTAAAGCAGTGGTTCTCAGAGTGTGGTCCCCTGACCAGGACCCTTGGGCTGCAAACTTGTTAACAGTATAAGTTCTGGAGCCTCATCCCAAGCCTACAGAATCAGAAACGCTGGGGGTCAGGCAGAGCAAGCTTTATTTGTACTTTCACCAGCCCTCCTGGTGATGCTGATGCACATTCTAGTTCAAGACCCACTGCTCTGAAGTCTAGAACTTCACTGTATTGCCTAAGCAGCAAGTACTGCTTACAAAAACAACATTTCACTTCAAAAGAGAAGCTGAAGCCATTCTTGGTCTTCTACACAAACAATTCTACATAAATTAAGATATCTCTTTTTAACTCTCTTTGACATATGAAAACAAGGAGTGCAATTAAAAACAAAGCAACCTGGGATCCTTAGGAAAGTATAGGCCAATAACTGATGTTCATAAAAGCATCCAAGATACTAAACATGTTGGTGATGTTCCATACATTCTCCTTGAGAAGGCACCCAAGTTTACATTTTAGAAATAGTTCTATTACAATGTTGTACATTTCTTCCAAGCAAAAAAGAATTGCTTAGAATAGTCTATTGTGTCACATAGTTCATTCCTAAAATGGGGAGGTGAGGGAGGGGCACAAGAAGAAAAGTCCTTCTAGGATGGCATGGGAGGACCCAACACCACTCTCTGGAGAAGTTCCTGTTAAGCTTTTTGAGGTCTTGAATTCTTCTGAGAACTGGAGCAAAGACCTTCTGCCTTTAAAATGCATGTCCAGAATGTACATAAAATTTTTCATAGTGTCAGAGGAGTCAAGGCCCCTAGGCTAATGGGTATGATGCTGAGGATGCCTATTCCGGTACAGAAAGCAGGCAGAGAGAAGAGAATGCAACTGTCTCCGGGGGAGAACCATTCAGACCCCTGCCAAATCCTAGCTTATTCTTTCACCAGCTAAACAACAATCAGATATTCATATTCCACTGAAAAAGTGGGTGCAGGAAGGCCGGTTTTACTGCTGCCAACTACAAGTAAGGAAACTGAAATCCAGAACAGTGAGAGGCTAGTCTAGGTGGGCCAGTGACAGTCAAACTTGGCCTTTCCACTGGCCCATCTCCTGCATACTAGGATGCAAGAACTCTGCCTTCCTCACAGCTCCAGGACTGCCAGGCACACCGGTCTCTCTCTCTTTACTGCCCACCCTTTAGAGCCCATCTCCCACACAGTCACAGCCTGCCACCCATTACCCTTTGTCCCCTCCTGAGTAGGGAAAGCCCATTTCTGCCTCCAAGCCTCTATTCCAAGCTGGGTAGGGTTGGCCAGCCCATCCTTGAAGCCTCAATGAATCCTGAACAGGAAGAAGTCTTAAATCAATGACACTCTGGCGCTGACTGTTGTAATGCCTTTTCCCACAACTAAAAGCATGAGATCCTTGCGAGTAGTCATGTGCCTCATCTCTGCATCCCCAGAGTTGGCCAGTGAGCACTCAACCAACCGATGAGGCAGGGAGGTCAGACACCACTCCAGACTATGGAGATTAATAATGGAGAAGACTTCAGGCCTTTGCAAGTGTTAGTTTACCCTGGTATTGTGTTTGCAGACAAGGCTGTCTCCAGGACTAAACTTTAAGCCCCTGAGGACACAGGTGAGTTTCCTATCTTTATGTGAGAAGTACCAAGGGCCATGTTGTATAGGTGTTATATATAGAGCGGGTGGCCTTAAGACCCTCTATTTTCCTGAAGAGTCAAGTTCTTCCAAACAAAGTAGCCATAGGGTCTAGGCTGAATGCTAATGAGATATCAGGAAATGGGGAGCCTAATCCTACACACCCACCTTTCAGGAACCCCAAACACACATTAATGGGACAAACTGCAGGTCCGGCCACCCTCTCCCACAGCCTCACAGCTCCTCAAACCACACACACTGTCCCCAACTTCTCTCTTCTCCTCCAGCAGAGCCCCAGCAGGCTGCTCTTTTCAAAACTGTTCTCATACATCACGCTCTGACCTGGGGTGGGAGGGTGCCTGTGTTTCTAGCACCAATGTCGCTTCTGTAGAGCTTGCGGAGGACACAGCATCTGGCAAGCTTGGAGCCCAGGGGCATACCACACAGGTGACTGTGAATGCACGGGTGTGTACATGAATGTGCACAAGCATGTACAAGCACAAGTCTTGGGAGCTGGAACACAGTTGACTTTAGTAACTGGCTGCCTGCCCTGAGTCCTAGCAGCAAGCAAGGCCCTGGGTATTGCACCCTTATTCCTATCACCTGTAAGGGAATGAGGTAGTATACATTTCCCAGCACAGCAGCCCTTGGGAATGGGCCACAGAGGTTGTGACTCAAGTCCAGCTCCAGGAGCACAGACAGTCCAAAGGGCCAGGCAAAGAGATCCTTGCCCCTCAGGCTGCAACTTGATGCCTCCTCGTACAGTCATCTTCTCTCCTGACAGTCTATTTGAAGAGCAGTGATAACCGTGAAATAAGGCAGAGAACAACCTAAGAGAGGTCTAATGTATTGCTACGCTGTGCAGTCAGAGAGTTCTGTGGGGCTTCAGAAATGAGGCCAAGCTGCACCTTGCGGAGGGGTCCCGGGGTGCTATGGTGGGGGGGGGGGAGGGTGAAAGTTGCAAATGTGACGGAAGAGGTAGTAGTCATGTATGCTAGGAGACAACATGGTGAGGAGTGCAGATGAGCAGATTACAAATATGTGCTCAAGATAAAAAGGACATGGGGGCAGGAAAGAGTCCTTTGCTCCCATTCCAACTTGTCTGAGGTAAAATTTTGTGTGTGTACACATGTCCAGCATGTATATGTGTGTGTGTGTTTCTTTTTGCACGATCATACCATAACCATGATTTCAACTTACTTTACTCAACCATTAGTTTTGAACATCTCTCCCTGTTAATATATAAAAATCAGCCTAAAAACTTGTAATGGTTGCTTATTCCATTACAGGAGGGTACGGAATGCCCCTAAGCTGTAGGATTTCTGCTTGTTTCCAATATCCTGCTATTTGAAATCCAGCAATTTGTCTTTGCCAGTGGGATAACCCTACAGAAGAATTTCTGGGTCAGGGGCAACTCCAAGTACATTCCTACCAACAGTTCAAATGACACTTACTGAGCACTTACCATGTGTACAAAAGCGGTAAAATAAAACAGCTTTTATTTTAATGACACTGAAAGTAAGCTGATCCTGAGCTCTCGACCCCAAAAAGGAGGAGACCATTTATTGAGAGATGAGTTGAGGGCCTTTCTACTCTTTGTATATATTTTTATATTGCATGCACATATATATTTTATTATAAATATTAAATGTGCATTCTAACATGTGAATTATGAAACCTCAGTGCATATCAGGTAATTACATGGCATATTTAACCCAATCTAGTATACATCATAAATTCTTTTCACTGTCTTCAGCACAACCCAGTGTGAGATGAAATTATGTGCATAAAAAAAAAATCACCCTGCACTTTTTTAGAATTCTCTCCCAGGGGTTGCAAGGATTGCCTGTGGTGGAGAACCAAATTAGTCTGTAGCCTCAAACCCACTCCCACCCCTCATAACAGCCCCAGCATGAAGGAACATTAACATCAGGCAATAGCTCAGCTTGCTGATTTTCCAGCTGGAAAACCAGTGAGTAGGAAGCAGGGCTCCGCACTTGGGTTCTGATTTCCTACAAAGCAAAATTCTCATAGCTGTCCCCACGCAGACCCTTTCTCTGCCCCCACCCTTTGATCAAAAGTGAAAGTCACTGCCACAGCACACAAGCCTTGGCCTCAAAGATCCATGTTACTCACTGGTTCCCAGAAAAGCACTTGTCTGGGACACGGCTTAAGGAGCAGCCAAGAAGAGTTCATTGATCTCTGTCTCCAGGGCTCAGTGGCTTTGGCACCAGGAGGGGCCAAGGCTTTCCAGATGTTCCATGGAATGGCTGGACCAGCTCCAGGAAAGCCCGGCAGACCTACAAAGGGACGCCTGTTCCCCAAGTGTGCGTCATTCTAAATCACAAGCTCTCTGAGGAGAGCGCCCTCCAAAGCAGGCAGGGCCTTCATAGAGAGGTCTGCAGGGTCCTCACTCCGTGTCCTGGTCCACCACCCAGCTCTGGAGCTCTGCCACTTCCATGACACCCCTCCCCCAGCATTCACATGCACAAACATTTTCCCCAAACTACCGGCTCTGGTTTCTATACGAACAAAGCAAAAGCCAACAAGGTTTGAAAAAGCATCAAACTTGATGGCAACCATGCAGATGGGCAGAGAAAAAATCCTGGGAAACTCTGGCCTCATCGTAGCAATCTGCCCTCAGAGGACTGCCAGCCCACCAGGGGCCGGAGCTACAAATCTAAAAACTGAGCTCTCCACTCCCAAGGGTGCAATTCCCTTCCTTTGGCTCCACCTACCCTCCCTGGAAAGAAGAAGTCCAGAGAATACACTGAATAATGCCCTACACAAGTTGGAAAGTTATCTGAACAGGGAGCAAATCCTAAATACAGCATTGGGACTATCACACTGCGATGATACCATGACTGCTACGAATACCACTGGCTCAAACTCACTGCACATTTTTGAGGACGTAGTTTGTGCCAGGCACTAATCCAGATTGCCAGGAATGCAATGACAACCCAGCAAGATAAAATACTTGCCCTCTGAAGCTTATATGCTAGAAAAGCAAATAGATAACAAGTGAAAAAAAATGTCAATAATAATTTCAAAAGGCACGCAGTGGAATTAAAAAAAAAAAAAAAGCAACTCAACAACAAAAAAGATTTCCAGAGAAGATGTTATGGTATAGAAATGAAGACTGTATGACAATGTAGAAAAAAAGTACACTTTCCATCTATGTGTATGGTGCTTTACTTTCAAAGTGGGTTTTCATGCATATAAACCCCTCCCGCCATCACCCTCTGTTAGTGAGTAGGATGGGAATGCATCAGGACGCTCACATGATTGAGCAGAAATAGAAGCCCAACCGTGTGAAATGACATGTTCTAGGTCCACACGTTTCACTCCTAGGATCTCTATTTACCAGATGGCCATAGATAGAATGTAAATATCAGCCTCATATAAACATTAGGGGAAGATATTTGCAACAAATGTAACTGACTCTGAAGCTATAAGATTTAGAAAAATCTATGTAAAAGTTTAAAAAGTAATGAACAACTATCTTTCAGGAGTGATCAAAAACCTGTAGATACATAAAAAGTTTCTCAATGTCACTAATAATCAGAGAAATACAAATTAAAACTCCAAGAAAGCATTCCCCACCATACTAGCAGAAATGTAAAAGTCTGATAATAACAACTATGAAGCTATAAAGCGATTGGAAACCGTAAACATGTCTGGTGGTAGCAGCAACTGGCATGATAGTTTGGACAACAATTTATCATTACCTAGTAAAGTTGAACATACACAAAAATATTGATCCATCATTTCCACACGAAAAGAAACCTAAAGAAACTGTAGAAGCAAGTATGCCCCAGATATTGTCCCTGATAGCAAAAACTTAAAAACGACCCAGGTATCCTGAATAGAACACCTAAATGAATTTTAATATATTAATATAATGGAATAAAAAATGAATGAACTACAGCCACCCACATCAATATGGATGAATCTCAAAAATATAACACTGCATGAACCACAAAAGAATTTACATAGGCTGTTACCACTTAAATAAACCTTCAAAAGTAAGTAAAAACAGGGGTGCCTGGGTGGCTCAGTTGGTTAAGCGTCTGACTTCAGCTCAGGTCATGATTTCATGGCTCGTGAGTTTGAGCCCCACATCGGGCTCTGTGCTGTCAGCTCACAGCCTGGAGCCTGCTTCGGATTCTGTGTCTCCCTCTCTCTCTCTACCCTTCCCCCACCACTCATGCTCTCTCTCTGTCTCAAAAATAAATAAACAGTAAAAAAAAAAAAAAAAGATAATTAAAGTAGGTAAAAAGAAAACAATGTATTATTTAAGGAAACATACATACAGGTGGTCAAATCATAAAGAAATGGGAGAAAACAACACACAATTCAGGACAGTAGTTACCTTTGGGGATAAATGGTGAAGACAAGATCAACAAAGGGTCACAGGGGGCTACAAAGGCACCAGAAATGTGGTATTTTTCTATCTGGATCATAGGTACATATGATCCATGATATATAATATATAATTTCCAATTAAAAATAGTGGGAAGAGGGTAAGGGAGAAAGACAAAGGCTGATTTAAATTAACCTTAAAGGAGAGAGTGATACAAGGGAAACAGATCACAAGAGGGTATTATTTTCTCCAGTCAAACCAAGAAATTATCATTTTTCATTTTCTAAGGCAAGACAGTCTGGTGAGGGCCTCGGGCAGTATGGGAAGGAAATTGAAAGTACTCTGGTTTGATTTATGTTCTAAAAATTTAAAAATAAAAACAAAATAGGTCCTTCTGCAGTCCAAGCTAGGTCTTTCTAGTTGGCCTGGCAGTGTAGTGGCTTCAAAGGCCATAATTACAGCCAGGGAGAAGTCCAGTGGCTGGACGGACATCTGTAATTAGGCAGGTGAAGTCTGCCTTACAGGTTCCAGGTGCTTGGCCGACAACCCTGCTGACGCCAAACCCACCTATGACAGGCAGTTCTTGGCATCCATACATTTCGCATTCTGACAACACACATGGATGCTCGGCTGACAGCTGGAAATCGCGTTTCACAGTGGTGTTCTCTGCCTGCCAAGCCACTGTGCCACCTTCATGCCTTCACCATACTTACCTGGACAACGTCACTCATTAATTCATGCAACAAACATTTCCTAAGTATGCCTGGACCCTGGTGCTGTGTGAGGCCATGAAGGTAGAGCAGAGAACAAAACAGACATCATCTCGGCCTCCATAGAACTTAGACTCTAAAGAAAGTGATTTTGCAATTATTTTAATATTTTGCTGTTTCCTGCTTTTTTTGTTGTTAAATAAAAATAATAGTAAGAAAAAATGAGAATATTGGCCTTTGTGATAAGATACATCTTTTCTACTTCGGAGAATAGATTCTAATATAGCAAATCAGCAAAGGGTTCTCAGGGGGCTGCAAAGGCCCCTAGTTAGCCTCAGCTGGACCCTTCCAGCCTGTAAACAGGTCGACAGGTTGCCCAAATGACCAAGTGGGGAAGAATGCTAGAAATAGGATTAAAGACAGTATCTAAACAACAAGACACAATGAGAGCCATTTTATAATATATTTTTGTTCTCTGACATACGTAGAAAAATGCTGCTACAGACCACGTCAAAATAAATTACTGCCTATACTTTCTTCTTTTTTTTTTATTTATTTATATATGAAATTTATTGTCAAATTGGTTTCCATACAACACCCAGTGCTCATCCCAAAAGGTGCCCTCCTCAATACCCATCACCCACCCTCTCCTCCCTCCCACCCCCCATCAACCCTCAGTTTGCTCTCAGTTCTCAACAGTCTCTTATGCTTTGGCTCTCTCCCACTCTAACCTCTTTTTTTTTTTTTTCCTTCCCCTCCCCCATGGGTTCCTGTCAAGTTTCTCAGGATCCACATAAGAGTGAAACCATATGGTATCTGTCTTTCTCTTGCCTATACTTTCTTCTAATAGATTTATGGTTTTAGGTCTCAACATTTAGGTCTTTAATCCATTTGGAGTTTAATGTTGTGTATGGTATAAGAAAGTGGTCGAGTTTCTCCTGCATGAAGCTGTCCAGTTTTCCCAATATCATTCAATAAATCACATTGAAAAGACTCTTTTCCCCACTACCTTCACCATAGATTAGTTGGCCATAAAAATGTGAGTTTATTTATGGGCTCTCTATTCTGTTCCATTGATCTCCATGTCTGTTTTTGTGCCAGCTCCATATTGTTTTGATTACTACAGCTTTGTAATGCATCTTGAAATCCGGGATTGTGATACCTCCAGCTTTGTTCTTTCTCAAGATTGCTTTGGCTACTCAGGGTCTGCTGTGATTTCATACAAATTTTAGGATTATTGGTTCTGATTCTGTGAAAAATGCTGTTGGCATCTTATAGGGATTGCACTGAACCTGCAGATTACTTTAGGTAGTGTGGACATTTTTTTAAATGTTTATTTATTTTTGAGAGAGAGAGAGAGAGAGAGAGAGAGAGAGAGAGAGAGAAATGGGGTACAGGCAGAGAGGGAGGGATACAGAGAATCCAAGGCACCCTTCAGGCTCTGAGCTGTCAACACAGAGCCTGACACGGGGCTCAAACTCATGAATTGCAAGATCATGACCTGAGCAGAAGTCAGACTCTCAACCAGCTGAGCCACCCAGGTGCTCCAGTAGTGTGGATATTTTAACTGTATTAATCCTTCCAATCCATGAGCATGGAATATTTTTCCATTTATTTGTGTTGTGTTCAGTTTCTCTCATCAGTGTTTACAGTTTTCAGAGTGCAGAGCTATTATTTCCTGGTTAAGATAATTCCTAGGTATTTCATTCTTTTTGGTGCAACAGTAAATATTTTAATTCTCTGCAATGTAATCTCCCATTACAACATTAACTCAGTTATTCAAATTTTCACTATTTTAACCTCCAGACACCTTTTTAGAAGTGTGTACAAATTTAAGGACCTACCTACAAACATAGCTGTTGGTTCCCTGAGCATGAGGAAATTCAAGAGATACTTAGGATTTCGTCTTTCTGTAAGGATTGGTCTTTTCTTTTCTTTTCCTTTTATTTCTTTATTCTTTCTTTCTTTACTTCTTTCCTTTTATTTCTCTCTTTATTCCTCTATTTATTCCTTTCCTTACTCCTTTTTTTAATAAAGGAATAGTTAGATATTCCATAAGTATCAAGAGGTTAAACCAGCAACACATGAAAGTTCTGAAGGTAAAATATCAAGCATTTAAAAATATATAGGTAAACGTTAAGGGGAAATGGGTCAGTTGCCTTCCTGGTGCCCCAGCTCATACAGGCAATAAATTATTAATTGGAATCCTTATACCAATACATCACAAACCATGGTGAGAATTTATCTATTCAAAATCAAACCATTTCTCAGGGCAAGAAGTTAAGTAAAGTCTAATCAAAGGAACTTCCATTCTTCCTACATCTATAGCTCCTATGCTTCTTAAATCTGCGGAGAAACTCTTTACTCACGGCACACATGAACTGATTCTGTTTCCCCAAAGTCTGAGGAGAAGATACCCTCAGCACGCATGAACTGATTATCTTTCCGCTAAGTCTAAGGAGAAACTCCTGATGCTCAGCACACATGATCTGGTGCTGTTTCCCTCAAGTCTGAGGAGAAACTCCTTACCCCCAGCACGTATGAACTGATTCTGTTTTCCGCAAGTGTGTGGAGAAATTCCTTACCCCAGCACAAATGAAATGACGCTGCTTCCCCTAAGTCTGAGAAGAAATTCCTGACCCTCAGCACCCATGAAGTGATGCTGTTTCCCTTAAGCCTGAGGAGAAATTCATTACCCCCAGCACGCGTGAACTGATGCTCTTTCCCTAAGTCTGAAGGGAAACTCCACACCTCCAGCACGCATGAACTGATGCAGTTTCCCTTGAGTGTGAGGAGAAACTCCTTACCCCCAGCACACCTGACTTCATACTATTTCCCTGACTCTGAGGAGAAACTCCTGGCCCAAGCACACAAACACTGAACCTGTTTCCCTTAAGTCTGAGGAGAAACTCCTTACCCCCAGCACGCATGCACTGATGCTGTTTCCCCTATGTCTGAGGAGAAACTCCAAAATTCCCGGCACCTATGGACTGATTCTGTTTTGCCTAAGTCTGAGGAGAACCTCCTTATCCACTGCACATGTGAACGGATGCCGTTTCCCTTAATTCTGAGGAGAAACTCCTTACCCAGGGCATACATGAACTATTGCTGTTTCCCGTACATCTGAGGTGAAACTCCTTACGTCTAGCACGCATAAAGTGAAGCTGTTTCCATTAGTCTCAGGAGAAACTCCTCACCCCATGCATACATGAACGGATGCTGTGTCACGTACATCTGAGGAGAAAGTCCTTACTCCTAGCATGCCTGAACTGATGCTGTCTCGCTTAATTCTGAGGAGAATATCCTTACCGAAGGCACGCTTGAACCTGATGCTGTCTCACTTAATTCTGAGAAGAAATTCTTTACCCCCAGCACCCATGAAGTGATGCTGATTCCCGTAAGTCTGAGGAAAACTGCTTACCCCAAGCACACATGACCTCATGCTGTATCCTTTAAGTTTGAGGTGAAACTCCTTACCCCCAACAACAATGAACTCATGCTGTTTCCCCTAAGTCTGAGGAAAGCCTCCTTATGCCCAGCACACCTGAACTGATTCTGTTTCCCTAAGTGTGAGGAGAAAATCCTTACCCCCTGCACACATGAACTGATGCTGTTTCCCCTCAGTCTGAGGAGAAACTCCTTATGCCAAGCACATATCATCTGTTGCTGTTTCCCATAATTCTGAGGAGAAACTCCTTACCCAGCATGCTGAACTGATGGTGTTTCCCCTTAGTCTGAGGAGAAACTCCATGCCCCCAGGATACATGAACTCATGCCATCCCCCTAAGTCTGAGGAGAAAACTCCTTAATGCAGGCACCCATGATCTGTGGCTGTTTCCCTTCATTCTGAGGAAAAACTCCTTACCCCCAGCACGCATGCACTGATGCTGTTTCCCCAAAGTCTGAGGAGAAACTCCTTACCCCCACCATGCATGAACTGATGCTGTTTCCCCTAAGTCTGAGGGGAAACTCCATAACGCCCAGGACCTATGTACTGATTCTGTTTTGCCTACGTCTGAGGAGAAACTCCTTACCCTCTGCCCACATTAACTGATGCTTTTTCTACTAATTCTGAGGAGAAACTCCTTACCCATGGCATTCATGAACTGATGCTGTTTCCCATACATCTGAGGTGAAACTCCTCACCCCTAGCACGCATGAAGTGATGCTCTTTCCCATAAGTCTGAGGAGAAACTCCTTACCCCAAGCACACATGAACGGATGCTATTCCACCTAAGTCTGAGGAGAAACTCTGTACTACTGGCTTCCTCAACTGATGCTGTCTTGCTCATGTCTGAGGAGAATATCCTTACCCCAGGCACACATGAACTGATGCTGTCTCACTTCATTCTGAGAAGAAATTCCCTACCCTCAGCACCCATGAAGTGATGCTGTTTCCCTTACGTCTGAGGAGAAACTCCTACCCCCAGCACGCATGACCTCATGCTGTATCCTTTATGTCTGAGGTGAAACTCCTTACCCCCAGCACCCATGAACTGATGCTCTTTCCCCTAAGTTTGAGGAGAACCTCCTTATACCCAGCACACATGCACACATGAACTGATTCTGTTTCCCTTAAGTGTGAGGAGAAATCCTTAGCCCCAACCCACATGAACTGATGCTGTTTCCCCTAAGCATGAGGAGAAACTCCTTAACCCTGTACACATGAAATGGTTGCTTTCAGCCTTTCTTATTGCCAAGTAGCATTCCATTGTATATACAAACCAAATCTATTTTATCCATTCATTAGTGGATGGACATTTAGGCTCTTTCCATAATTTGGCTATTGCTGAATGTGCTTCTATAAACAAAACCATGCCATCTGCAGCAATATGGATGTAACCGAAGGGCATTATGCTAAGTGAAATAAGTCAGGCAGAGAAGGACAGATATCATATGTTTTCACTCATATGTGGATCTTGAGAAACTTAACAGAAAACCTTTGGGGACAGGAAGGGGGAAATTAGTTACTAACAGAGAACAGAGAAAAATTAAAGAATGAAAAAATAGTTTTAGACAGATTTCCTTTTCTTTGTATATAATACTATTTTGTTGTAAATGATAGGCACCCATAGATACACATTTAAGTAATCAATGATGAGGTTCTCCACCAGGGACACCTGTTATATTGATACATCCCTTCCTTATTTTAAACCTAGCCCAGGAGAACTTTGTTTGCTGTTTTATTGTTGTTGTTTGTTTGTTTTCACAAGTGTAAGCCAAATATATTCAATAAATATGTTAAAATAATAGTTCTGTTTCCAAAAAACCACTGAAGTCAAAGTGTTTTAAATTAATTCTATTTGGATTTCAATCCATCTTTCTTTGTTTTTGAATCCTATTAATACTAATTTGTGTAAGGGGCCTGGTAAAACCAGAAATGCCCTTAACCTTTTCTATGTTGGGAAAACTTTGAAGTTTATGTCACTAAGACTGAGAGTCTTTCATTATAACACTGGGAAGTACAGGGGTTACACTGCAGTGATCAAGGCACTTGTCCTTCACAATCACCTTCTGTGTTCATGTAAGTACAGGGAAGGGAATTCTCATCCACCCACTGGGTCACACTCTGATTCCATATATTCAAGAAGGCAGGTATGCCAAGGGGAACCCTGAGGTGTGCTGTGTCCCAGAAATACACCTACCCTAACAATGTATTTTTCCCTCAGGGTTCCCACGCGCTAGATCTATGAAAAGAACAGAATCAGGGCCCAAGCCTGGCACAGAATGATTCAGTGAGAAGCCAAGACGTTCCCCATGCTGCCTCCAAGGCAATGATGGTGCTACAGATGGGGAGTTTCAACTCAGTCCTACACACTGCCCACATACTCGGCCAGCCCCCGAGCCCAAGCTCTCAGCCTGAACTGCAACATGAACCTCCCCTCATCTCTGGCATCCTGGGGAACCACTGCCTGCTGTTGCTTTGGATCATGTCTCCGCGCAGGACCTACCCTAACCATAGCCTTGGCTCTGGCCTTAGGTGTCTCTCGTCCTAGCTCTGAAGAATCAATTGAATTGAGACCCATGACCTTGCAAATCTTGTCAGGGAAGAAGGGGGAACATCACCATGACATTTTCATGTATGCGGTGGAGCTCCAGAAAGGGATCCCCAGCTAAAGCATAAGCCTTTCCCACAGGATCAACCAATGCCTGAACACAAATCCTAAGGCTGACTGGCACCCTCACATTGCCCCCAATTCACTCTGCCCTAGAGATCACTGCACAGCTGGCTTTTTTCCCCTTGCCATCTCTGGGAACCAAACCCTAACCCCATGATGCCACTGCACATGCTCCTACAGATAGGAAGAGAAAGACAAAGGTCATTATTTCATCCCATGTAACTGTGAACTAAACACTTCTTTCAGATCCTCCATTCTTACTAAGGAGTTTCTATTACCATAGAGCAAAAGTCAAACTTATGAGATCTATTCAGAATTTAACCCAGAAATGACTTTAAGAAAATTTCTTTTCAGAAAGAGCTTTAAGCAATAAAAGATAAATTCTAGATTCCTTTTGTCCATGTTCATGAATTTATTTCTTACTCAACTCTTTCCCATACCATTTATGTAAAATGAGCTTTAGATTTCAAAAAAAAAAATGCAAAATTTTGATAACCAGTTGAAAAATACATTGATAATTAAAGACATCACAAATTAGTGCTTATAGGTACTGCATGAAAGGAAACTAGATAGTCAAACCTAATTCTGTAACCAGGCATAAACTGGTCACTTTGGGAAATAATGATTGAAAAAAAATTCCTTTTATATTTCACCTTAATCCCCTATATTTTCAATGTTCTTAACATCAGCAAGTTGGCAATCCATAACCTGTATGTGTAAGTTCAAAGAGAGATGTCCTCCAGATATGGTCCCTTGTTTCACTGCTGGTCTAGAAGAAATAGGTGCAGTAGCCAGAATACAGGATGAGTTGAGTGCTCAGAAAAAAATCACACCATGGACATAGTAAGAGAAGGAAAGAACTCTTCTGACCTCTTACTCTAAAACATGATACAAATCCAGTTCCAGAATCAATTCCCTTAATTAAAAGATGTACCTAAGGAACTGAGAATGTTGTAAAATGCTGTCCCATATTTGTAGGGCATTTCCTAAAATGATCCAATTAATATTAGCAGGGTCAGTTTTATACTGAGAAGCTGGTGTCCTATACTGCATCCTGGCTTTGCACTTTCGGTCCAGGTAAAGTGGTCATGAAGCTTGTGGCCATGGCGTACTGGGAAACACATGTCTGGAACTTCATCACTGAAAACAGCTTAAGACAAGTACCCTCATTTCTCATCTACTGAGGCTACAGAACACCACCATGAGTTGGAGATATAAAGAAATTTAATATCTGAACTATCGAAGGGCCCATATAGTGGGAGAGGCAGATACATAAACAGATTGTTTTAAAAACACTGTGGTCAAAGGTAACACCCAAGAGTAAAAAGTTGCAAGGTAGCATAAGAAGTTGTTTTGAGAAATGACAAAATAGCTCACGAAGCAGCAAAGGTTGAAAGTGGCTGCCTGTAGGAAAACATACTGTTGACTGTTGTAGACTCTTGACTGGTATTTTAAGGTTTGTGCACATGTAAGGTTGATGACAAACACAAAAAATTTGTTTCTTTTGCTTGGTTTCATCATCCCTGGGGGAAAAAAAAAAAAAAAAAACATCACCAACCCTTGATATACACTCCTTTTTTTTTCTTCAAATTTCTTCAAAGATGTTTTGTTCAATTCCTTTGTAAAAACATTGGTCACCATACAGTGGCAACACAATGAATCCAATTTTTTTTATTTTTTTTGAAATTTATTGTCAAATTGGTTTCCATACAACACCCAGTGCTCATCCCAAAAGGTGCCCTCCTCAATACCCATCGCCGACCCTCCCATCCCACCCACCCCCCATCAACCCTCAGTTTCTTCTTAGTTTTTAAGAGTCTCTTATGCTTTGGCTCTCTCCCACTCTAACCTCTTTTTTTTTTGTTTTTTGTTTTACTTCCCCTCCCCCATAGGTTTCTGTTAAGTTTCTCAGGATCCACATAAGAGTGAAAACATATGGTATCTGTCTTTCTCTGTATGGCTTATTTCACTTAGCATAACACTCTCCAGTTCCATCCACGTTGCTACAAAGGGTCATATTTCATTCTTTCTCATGGCCACGTAGTACTCCATTGTGTATATAAACCACAATTTCTTTATCCATTCATCAGTTGATGGACATTTAGGCTCTTTCCATAATTTGGCGACTGTTGAGAGTGCTGCTATAAACATTAGGGTACAAGTGCCCCTATGCATCAGTACTCCTGTATCCCTTGGGTAAATTCCTAGCAGTGCTATTGCTGGGTCATAGGGTAGTTCTATTTTTCATTTTCTGAGGAACCTCCACACTGTTTTCCAGAGTGGCTGCACCAATTTGCATTGCCACCAACAGTGCAAGAGGGTTCCCGTTTCTCCACATCCTCGCCAGCATCTATAGTCTCCTGATTTGTTCATTTTGGCCACTCTGACTGGCGTGAGGTGATATCTGAGTGTGGTTTTGATTTGTATTTCCCTGATGAGGAGCGACGTTGAGCATCTTTTCATGTGCCTGTTGGCCATCTGGAAGTCTACTTTAGAGAAGTGTCTATTCATGTTTTCTGCCCATTTCTTCACTGGATTATTTGTTTTTTGGGTGTGGAGATTGGTGAGCTCTTTATAGATTTTGGATACTAGCCCTTTGTCCGATATGTCATTTTCAAACATCTTTTCCCACTCCGTTGGTTGCCTTTTAGTTTTGTTGGTTGTTTCCTTTGCTGTGCAGAAGCTTTTTATCTTCATAACGTCCGGTAGTTCATTTTTGCTTTTAATTCCCTTGCCTTTGGGGATGTGTCAAGTAAGAAATTGCTACGACTGAGGTCAGAGAGGTCTTTTCCTGCTTTCTCCTCTAAGGTTTTGATGGTTTCCTGTCTCACATTCAGGTCCTTTATCCATTTTGAGTTTATTTTTGTGAATGGTGTGAGAAAGTGGTCTAGTTTCAACTTTCTACATGTTGCTGTCCAGTTCTCCCAGCACCATTTGTTAAAGAGACTGTCTTTTTTCCATTGGATGTTCTTTCCTGCTTTGTCAAAGATTAGTTGGCCATATGTTTGTGGGTCTAGTTCTGGCGTATCTATTCTATTCCATTGGTCTATGTGTCTGTTTTTGTGCCAATACCATGATGTCTTGATGATGACAGCTTTGTAGTAGAGGCTAAAGTCTGGGATTGTGATGCCTCCTGCTTTGGTCTTCTTCTTCAAAATTACTTTGGCTATTCGGGGCCTTTTGTGGTTCCATATGAATGTTAAGATTGCTTGTTCTAGTTTCGAGAAGAATGCTGGTGCAATTTTGATTGGGATTGTGTTGAAAGTGTAGAGAGCTTTGGGTAGTATTGACATTTTGACAATATTTATTCTTCCAACCCATGAGCATGGAATGTTTTTCCATTTCTTTACAGCTTCTTCAATTACCTTCATAAGCTTTCTATAGTTTTCAGCATACAGATCTTTTACATCTTTGGTTAGATTTATCCCTAGGTATTTTATGCTTCTTGGTGCAATTGTGAATGGGATCATTTTCTTTATTTGTCTTTCTGTTGCTTCATTATTAGTGTATAAGAATGCAACTGATTTCTGTACATTGATTTTGTATCCTGAAACTTTGCTAAATTCATGTATCATTTCTAGCAGACTTTTGGTGGAGTCTATCGGCTTTTCCATGGATAATATCATGTCATCTGCAAAAAGTGAAAGCTTAACTTCATCTTTGCCAATTTTGATGCCTTTGATTTCCTTTTGTTGTCTGATTGCTGATGCTAGCACTTCCAACACTATGTTAAACAACAGCGGTGAGAGTGGACATCCCTGTCGTGTTCCTGATCTCAGGGAAAAAGCTCAGTTTTTCCCCATTGAGGATGAAGTTAGCTGTGGGCTTTTCATAAATGGCTTTTATGATGTTTAAGTATGTTTCTTGTACCCCGACTTTATCGAGGGATTTTATTAAGAAACATTGCTGAATTTTGTCAAATGCCTTTTCTGCATCGATTGACAGGATCATTTGGTTCTTATCTTTTCTTTATTAATGTGATGTATCATGTTGATACATCCCTTCTGTTGATTTGCGAATGTTGAACCAGCCCTGCATCCCAGGAATGAATCCCACTTGAACATGGTGAGTAATTCTTTTTATATGCTGTTGAATTCAATTTGCTAGTATCTTATTGAGAATTTTTGCATCCATATTCATCAGGGATATTGGCCTGTAGTTCTCTTTTTTTTACTGGGTCTCTGTCTGGTTTAGGAATCAAAGTAATACTGGCTTCATAGAATGAGTCTGGAAGTTTTCCTTCCCTTTCTATTTTTTGGAATAGCTTGAGAAGGATAGGTGTTATCTCTGCTTTAAATGTCTGGTAGAACTCCCCTGGGAAGACATGTGGTCATGGACTCTTATTTGTTGGGAGATTTTTGATAACTGATTCAATTTATTCTCTGGTTATGGGTCTGTTCAAGCTTTCTATTTCCTCCTGATTGAGTTTTTGGAAATGTGTGGGTGTTTAGGAATTTGTCCATTTCTTTCCAGTTGTCCAGTGTGTTGGCATATAATTTTTCATAGTATTCCCTGATAATTACAATGCACCCAATTTAAATGAATCAACACGTCAACAAATTGTAATACATGATTTTTTAACAAAGAGTACTAAAGTAGCTCATGTTCCGTTTAACTAAAATTATGGTGTTTTCAACAAAGAAATAGCTAACATGAGAAATAAGATTCCAATTTCAATCTGAAGTGGTTATTTGTGACAAGTACAATGAAACAATGATTTTATGACATCATTATCTTAAAGGGTGCCATTTTTCAGAAGTTACAAAGCACCAATACTCATGTAGAATAAGATCTTGAAAAGATGTAAACTTAAGGCAAAAGGGCTCCATTTTTTGAAAATTAATTATCTGAATAATCTGAATTTTTCTTTCAATAAATTAAAAGATCTTTCAACATGAAGGAAATATATACTATGTTCTGACACCTCAAATAATTCTGCAGACATTCAGCTCAGCTGAAAGCCTCTGTAGGACTACTTTCAAGAGCAAAAAGTGGAAACCAACAATCAAAAGCCCTTTCTATACTCACAGACAAGGACTCTGGATATGGGATTTAATGAATAAGAAGAAAATTTAAGTATCACAATAAAATACTGTTTAGAAAACAGAAAGGACTGGCAATATACAAGTTAGGAACAAAAGCATGTATATGTTTACCCCCACTCCCCAAATTGTTTAAATAAGCACTTGAATCCTATCAGCTAAAGTAACAAAGAAGTTCTTTTGGTGCGTGTGTGTGTGTGTGTGTGTGTGTGTGTGTGTAGTACTAGGTGGAAGATAAAACCACAATTCTGTTTAAGGAGTCAAGTTCTGTAATTCTAATTTGATCAAATGAGTCTGTTGTATTACATATTCATAATAATAAAGTTATACATTAATTTTTACATTATATGATTTATTTTCTTCTTTTTCCTCGAAATCTATAATTAAAGGATAGCTTTAAATTATTTTGAAACTCACAGAGCAGAAATTATGTCAAATGGCTTTGTAGGAAAAAACAGCCCCTCTGAAAATAAGAGGTCTAAGTAATTATGTGCAAATAAAACTTCAAAATAAGGTAGCTGAAAATACTTCCTTCTTAGAAGTGTCCCTTCTGATGTCTCTATTTAGAATATAAATAATTTCAGTGGCCCAAACAGTAACTTTCTTTTTTTAAATATGAAATTTATTGTCAAATTGGTTTCCAAACAACACCCAGTGCTCCTCCCAACAGGAGCCCTCCTCAATGCCCATCACCCAGCCTCCCCTCCTTCCTGTCTCCCATCAATCCTCAGTTTGTTCTCAGTTTTTAAAAGTCCAAACAGTAACTTTCACTTCAGTTTTTCTTCTCCATGGTGTTTACTCTTACAAGTAAGAGTAATTTTAGCATACGCTAAAAGTAAAACTTATGATTCATATATAGTTATGCTATATTTCAGGTATGGAAGGCTGAACATAAGTAATTTCAACCTAGAACATTACTTGAACATCACAAAAGAAAAAAGAAGACAAAAAAGATTTCTCCTCACATCACTTGGACTACTAGACTATTCATAGAAAAAAAGCAAAATATAAAATATATAGTTTTCAGCTCCATGTAATTATCCAGAAATAAAATTCACTAAATGAGATAAGACACCAGGATTATGAGTATGGAGTACTCAGAATCGTTCAAAGCAGATGAGAAGACACTTTGGGGAAATGAAATCCATCCCAAACAATATAATTTTATCTCATCAACCCTCTAAACACCACAACTTCACTGCTTATACCATAAGCTTTCTCAACAGTTCCCATTTTCTTCTTCTCTAAAAAAAAAAAAAGTTTTAGAGTCCTAATTTCCAAGTGGCATTTCAACCCCCTTATTTTACCCTAATTCCATACTCCTCATTTATAAAAGACCCTAAAGTAATCATTTTCTTCACCTAAGCAGTTAGAAATGACCATGTATTAACTCAAAATTGAGAAGTTAAAGGTTAAAAAAATCAACTGAAAATACACTTATTAACATTTATACTTTTATGTAGTAGGGACACCACATAATAACTCATTCTGATTAACTTCTGGCTCCTGAGATAGTGAGGTCAGAAAATGAAAATGAGTAATAGATACGTAAAATACTTGAAGTGTGCATCTATCTTGAATAGGATGAGTTAATAAAGTGACTGAAATTATATGATTATAAATGTTTACTCTAAAACAGTACAAGATTGATGTTATCAAATGGGGAAAAAAGAAAAACCTTTAACTTAGAGTAACTATCTTCAGTACTGTGGAAAAAGGTCTCAAGGTTGAATAGTAACTAGAGAACAACAGCCACAAAGGAAGACCCTTTCATGCATGCACACACATGAAATAACAAATAAGGAAACCCCAACTCAGTACAGTACATCAATGACTGATACTTAAATGATATTTTGATATATAAAGAAAAGCTAAAATGTTGACTGCCATTGATAAAAAGCATTTCACCAATTCATACAAATGATACTAAACATTTTTAAAAGATGTCCTGTGAAAACCAAGCCACAATAAGTTACTGTTTTCCATTAAACATGCTGAATTATTTGATCCCATATCCATACACTGTTATTTTGTTAAATCCTAAATGTTGTGACAGCATGTTTAGTAACTAGGGTACATTAGTTTACATCTTTTTATAGATAATCTAAGAGGGTTAATTTTTCTTTTCCAGTTTTTAACCTTCTTTACCTCCTCCAAAGAAAAACAAAGGAAACATTCCTAGAATACTCACACCAACAGCTTTGCTATGTTTCTACTAACACGTATTTACCACGTGTCCACTTGTTTTGGTGTAAAATCAGGAACTGACAAGCCTAATCTGGAAGCAAAAGCTTCAACTGGGCCTGCAAATTCTAGTCCTGATAAATCTGATGACAAGATTTCCCAAAGCAGCAGCTGCCATAGTTGATATTCCCCCAAAATTCCAATAGACATCTCAATATGCCTGCAACAATCGTAATTGCATTATCCAAGAAGCCAAGCACTATGAAAGATATTGCAATGTGGATGAATACCTATCTCAGTTATCCTGTTGTGGGTGATGGCGCTTCCAATTTTTCCTGGGCGATGGTAATGGAATGGAAGGGGTGCAGCTCCTTCAGCAGCCAGCTCCTCTCTGTGGAGTGCAGGTTGTACGTGAAGTTGCATGCATGCCTGGTGCTGTGTTCAGCACCTCCATGGGCTCCTTGGGGCGGTTCACCAGGGGACGCTAGAACCAGCAGCCCCCACCCACAGCAGCACCAAGACTGCGGGTGGGGCACAGCGGCCTGACCAGTCCTCAACCTGCAACGGTGTCAGGCTCCTCAGCAGGCAGAGCAGCCTGGACCTGGCTGGCTGAGGAGCAGTGACAGGGAGTAGAGCAGGGACCGCCCACCCCTCCCCCCCCGCCCCCGCCCCCGCCTCCGTGGCAGTCCCAGAGAGCAATTTCTGGCAAGGCGGGGGAAGAAGGAGCTTGACTCCCCCTAAAATACATTCTTAAGAAGACCCAGACTCTTTGTTCAAGTTCTTCTATAAGTGCTTCCCCACTTACAGTGGACCTCCCATTTCTATCTCCTACTCTCTCAGGATGGGCTCACCCCTGTGTCCATCACCAGGTGGCTCTTATCTTGGTGTCACCCCTGTATCCAATCAAGAGGAAGTTCTCAACGTATCTTGCTCACTTGCCCAATCACCAAGAGCCTCTCAGATTGATCTTAACCAGGTGTCCAATCACCTGGTGGCTCTCACCTGGCCCTCCTCCCTTACTCCCCCAGGGGCCATCTTGGATTCCGCAGTGCAGGGACTACACACAAAGGCATCTTGAGCGTCCTCTTTCAGCACAGAGCTTGGCTCTCTCTCCCCTGTGGCCTAGCCTTCCTGTCCCAGTTGAGAAACTGGAGGTGAGGTCAGTGACCTGAGGCTCACAGGCCCTGGGAGATGTGGTGTAAACAGGGTTGGACCTGCCCTGCAGTCGTGGTGTTTCCTTTGTCATCAAGTCAGGTTATTTAGTCCTACAAAGAGGTCAGCGCCCTGTGGTTGTGTCTCATTTCAGGAGGTGGGGGTGCAGGTACACCAAAGTTGGGGTGTACGTGTTTGTATCAGGATGTTAAGGGGTGTTTCCATGGAAACAAAAGGACAAAGGTTAAAGATTGGGGCAGATTATAACCCCAGTTCTGAGTTCTGAAGGCAGCAGGTGGAAATTACTAGATGTTGGTTTGGAAGCCTCCTGTTGTCCCACCTCAGCCTGCATGGCTTTGGGAAAAGGCCAGTTTAGTCCTCAGTGATTCCAAATCAGAAATAGGAGAAAATTGCACCCATGGGTTTGGAGACTTTTTGTGAGATGTTGCAAGAGCCTGGAAGGATCCAGCCCTCACATAGTTTACAGCAAACAGTTTACAGCGAACAGGTTTAGAATCCAACATCCACACGACTGTGTGGTGAATCTTCATTGTTCTCTTAAGTTAATCACCCCAAATATGCATGCTAATGGTCTCCAAACTCACTCTGTCATGACTTGAATTCCATTTTCTGTGATCCCCGTCCTGCCTGTGGGGACTGAGGACCGTGGTACTGTGTCCACTCATCCTCTGTCTGTCTCTGTCAATTGAGGGTTTTCTTTACAAAAACTGTAGGAAGGTCTGTACACAAAAAACTCTATTTGCAACTACTCAGGTCATGGTAAATGCTGAAATCACAACTACGATAACTTAAATTATTCTCCTTACTTCCAACTATGGTGCAAGTGAGACTAATTTGTTTTCAAAGTAAGTGTATTTTCACGTCTTGTCCTGGCTCTTTACATAAGTGCAGCAAGGATAGCCCTCGATCATGTAGGCTATTTTCAACCCACTTTGCTGGAACTTATCCTATGGAATCTCAGATTAATTTCTAACAGCTCCTCAAGGGCAGAGGCCAAGCCAGATACTTGCCATCAGACGTTCTCTGCAGTTCCCACTGATTTGGGTTAACTCTTTTCTTCTCGAGGTCTCCGAAATATGCTGAGGCTCTGGCACTTTCCCAGAAGTGGGTCCTTCACTCACCTGAATGGGCTGCTGGGAACCTTGCAAGTAAGGTATCTGGCTGCTGTTTCCTGGGGCTTTATTCCTTCAAACTATCTGGTCACACCTGAGAGAGAGAGTGTGAGCAGGGGAGGGGCAGAGACACAGAATCCAGTGCAGGTTCTGTGCTGTCCCCACACGGGACTCAATCTCACACGCCCTGATTTTATGACCTGAGACAAAATCAAGAGTCCTACATTTAACCAACTGGGCCACCCAAGCACCCTTTGGTTTACTGTGATTCATGAATATTGTGTTGGTATTATTTTGGTATCCCTCTGCAATGTCTAGTAAAGGTTTACTAGCCCATCATTGCCTTGGAAGTGGCATGAAGAAATTCTGGACTTCTCACTGAATCATTGTGTGCCTGGCATGGGTCCTGATTCAGTTCTTTGATGAGACCTAGTGTGTGTGCCCCTGAGGGCCAAAACCATGGGTAGGGTTAGGATCAAGCCCTGGAGGACATAGCCTCAGAAATAATAGCCGTGTAGGGATTAACCTTCCAAGAGGAGTGAGTTGAGGGTGCGTGTTAGTGTTCTGGTCAGGCATAGCATTTGGCTCCAGGGTGTGGCCAAGCGTTTCTGAAAGGCTGAGGTCTGGACTCATGATGAGCTTCTGCAGAGCCATACAGCCTTGTACTTGTCAGGACAAACTTCTGGCTTCCTCCCTGAATAAATCTCAGGTGGCCATGAGCACCAATTCAGTTCCTGGCCCACAGAAGCTTAGGAACAAAATCGCTTATTTCTTTGAGTTCTGGAGGCTGGAAATGTGACGTCCGGTTCTTCTGAGAGCCCTCTTTCAAGGTACCAATGACTGTCTACGTGCTGTGTCTTCACACGGTGGAAGGGACAAGGGATCTCTCAGGAACCTCTCTGAAGTGGGCACTAATCTCATTGATGAGGGCTTCACTTTCATGACCTACTAATTTCTCAAAGCCCCTTCCTCCTAACATCATCTCCTTGGGGGTTATCATCTCAATGGATGAATTTGTGGGAACACAGACATTCAGAGTGCAGAAAGATGAGTAAAATATTGTCAATCTGCCAAGAAAAGTTGGGTTACCGAGGCCCGGAAATCACTGTGTGCATCAGACAAGGAGGTGGGAGAGGGAGGCATGGAAATCCCAAATGTGGCCAGAGTTTCAATGGCCTCAGAGACAGGCCATAAAGAGAATACTTGCATGCCAGAGGAACAGATTTCATTCTACATGATTGCATTTTTGCAAAATCCATTCTCTGCTGTGGGGACTTATTGCATGGGAGCTAAATCAAGGAGAGGAAAATCAGAAGAATATATCAATAATGCAGCATGCTCACAAGGTTCCCAAAGTAAATGGATCCAGAGGGATGCCAAGCCAAGAGGGAGCAAAGGAGAAGTCCCTCCAATTGGAACAGTCATGCTCTAGGAAACAGTGTAGTTGATTGCTTTTAATTTGTGTGGGCCAAGTGGCCAGATAATTGTTCAAACATCATTGTGAATGTTTCAATGCGAATGTTACTTAGATGAGATTATCAGTGAAATCAGTGGACATTGAGTCAAGCACACCATTCTTCCGTTGTGGGTGGACCCCATCTAATCAGTTGAAGGCCTGTGTAAAAGGCCAAACTCTCACAGGCCATGAGGCTCTCTCCAGCAGAGTACCCTTAGGTTCCATCTGCAACACTGGCTCTTCCCAGTTCCATGGTGGAAAGCCTTCGAATTTGAACTGCAACTTTCTCTTGAGTCCTCAGCCAGCAAGACTTCCCCTTCAACCGTAGGACTCACCAAACTTCCACAGGCCCAAGAGTGCATTATTTTAAAAGAATCTCCAATAGATAGATAGATAGATAGATAGATAGATAGATAGATAGATAATATATACATAGATAGATACTAGATATATAGATAAGCTGATAGATGTTTGATGATAGATAGAAGAATAAGAAAGATAGGTGACAGGTGGATGAGAGCTAGCTAGCTAGATTGATAGATATGTGATAGATAGGTGATAGGAAGCTAGATAAGATAGGTGATAGATAATAGATGATGGATAGATGGATGGATGGATGGATGGATGGATGGATAGATAGATGCATAGATAGATAGATAGATAGATAGATAGATAGATGACCATTTCCTATCGGTTCTGTTTCTCTGGAGTTCCTGAAGGCAAATTGCTTAGAGAGAAAGAAGCAGCATCTCAGCTCATTCACTCCATACAATGAACACTGAAGTGCACAGCTGAGTGATGCCCCATAAATGGCATGGGAAAATCCAGGCACACAGCAAGGGTGTGTGTGGTAACAGTTATCTACCCTAGACTGCCTTTGATGACCTACAGAATGAAGACTACCCTCTGCTTCCACAGCTTCTTTGTTCTGTAACGAGTTCCCGGATGGTGAAATGGGAATATTGGAATAAAATCCCTTCCCAGGGGCAGGGTCCTTGGGCATGAAGATGATGTATTTGGTCCAGTTGACACACAGGCTAGTGACGGAAGTGCCCCTCAGGTTGACCTGGATCATTTTCCTTTATCTTTTTCAAATACTTATTTATTTATTTATTTATTGAAAGAGAGTTAGAGCATGACCTGGAGAGAGGCAGAGGGAGAGAGAGTCAGAATCCGAAGCAGGCTCCAGGCTCTGAGCTGTGAGCACACAGCCGACACAGGGCTTGAATCCACGAACTGTAAAATCATGACCTGAGCCGATGTCGGAAGCCACCCAGGAGGCCCAGTCTTGGGTAATATTCCATCCACTCCCTTTCCCTGCCTGTGGCTGTAAAACCCATCTTGTATTCAGAGTAAAGTTCTCTCTCTCTTCCCTGTTGCAGGAGTCTTGAATAAAGTCTCACTTGCCTGTTCAGCTGGCCTGGTGTGATTTCTCCTATACAGGTCTGTGACACATCTGGAGTTCTCTTTGAGTCCTGTCTCCATACAGCACACAGATCCCAACACATGTGACTTTCCTTTGCCAGCACATGCATGATTCCTAATGCTAGGTGTGTTTTTATTTTTGGCGTGTTTAGTTTTCAGAGAGAGAGAGAGGAAGAGGGGGAGGGGAAGGGAGAGGGAGAGGGAGGGGCAGAGAGAAGGGAAGACAGAGGATTCAAAGCAGGCTCAGTGCTGTTAGTACAGAGCCCAATATGGGGCTCAAACCCATGAACCACGAGATCATGACTTGAGCCGAAGTCGGATGCTTAACTGACTGAGCCACCTATGTTCCCCTGGATATGTTTTCATACCTAGAATTGACATATCTTCTCTTGTTTAACGGTCACTGTTTACTGTTGCCCCTTTTGGATCTTATGTAGAGGAGGGAAGTAAAACCAAATGGGCCTGCTGGGAGGAAGCAGCTAAGAGTCCTTGGTCATCTGGTACTCACCCCAGTGCAGAGTGGGAGCACCACCAGAAGCCTGGCTGCCTAGCAGTCACTTACAAGCCACACAGCTTGGGATCAATTTTAACCTATTGCATGCTTTGGATACGTCATCTGTACCAAGGGCTGTAAGGGGTAATCATGTGAGCCATAGGGTTTTGGGGATTCAAGATAGCACCTGACACTTGGAATTGCCAAAGTGTGAGTCTGATCTTGGTGCATCAGGTGAGTACCTGGAACCTAAGACTTGGAACAAGGAAGACCTTTCTAATTTGTGGGATCATCAGACAGTGAAGGGGCTGGTCTCTGAAGCAGTGCACTCCCTACCCTGCTGCAAGATTTCTTGCTGACTCAGCAGGCAGCAGAAAAGCTCCCCATGGTAGCTCACACAAGATGTCAGACAGTCCTCATCCCACAAAAGCTGGGGGAAAAGGTCAGGCAGAAGCAATTTCCTGCCCACCCATGCAGCTTCTGTGTGGTCTGTGGTCTCACCTCACTTGTCCTTTAGCTAAATTATTTCTCTAGGGCCTGACAGAGGTAGGGTCCTCTGGTTTGGGGGAAAAGGTGTCCTACTGTCTGGATATTGAGAGTCTGAGACCAGGATGCCAGCATGCTGGCATGCTTGGGTTCTGGGGAAAGCTCACACAGCTGAGAAAGAGAAAGCAAAAGAGCAAGCTGTGTACTGACTTCATAAGGCTGCTGATCCCATGGGCTCCACCCTAACCACCTCTCCAAGGCCCTGCCTCCTAATACCTTCCCACTGGGGGGCTAGGGCTCCAACACAGGCACTTGTGGGCAACACAACTCAGTTCACAGCAGAGGGGATCTCAGCTGTGCCCTGCCTGCAACTCAGGATCTCACCTTAAGAAGGCACCTAATGTCTCACTTGTCTCGGCCAATCCAAGCTTAGACCAGGAGCTTACAAAAGAAACACTTGCAAAATCCCTTGTCCCTCAGAGTGCCCATGCATCTGTGCTGGCCACTCACGATCTGAAAGAAGTGTCTTCATAGGACCCATATAAATGAGGAGGACATGATTCAAGCAAAAATGGGCCAGAAGGACAGCCAGTGGTCAAGTATGTATTTACCTACTGGGAATTCTTCCTCTCCCTGCACCCCAGCTCCAGAATAACCCCACTCATCTCCCCCCACTTTCTCTCTTTCCCATGGTGACCCCATACCCTGAGAGCAGATGCAGGAGACATCGGCAGAGATGTGCCTCCACCTTATTGGGCCTGAAGTAACCAAACAAGGAAGTAGACAACTCCTCCCCCTCCAATTTACCCAGGAAACACCTACCTCATTTTATTGTGCTTTGCTTTCTTGATCTTTGAAGACACTACGTTTTGTGCAAATTGAGGGTTTGTAGCAACCATGAGTAGATCAAGTCTATGGGAGCCACTTTTCCAAGAGCATTTGCTGCCTCCAGGTCTTTGCTAAGTTTTGCCCCTTATTATATTCTTTTCATTATTATATCTGCTCTGGTGATCTACAATCACTGATTACCTATTGCTGAAAGCTCAGGAGAAGGTTAGCATTTTTTTCTAAAAAGAACATGTTTTTAAGGGGCACCTGGTTGGCTCAGGTGGTTAAGCATGTACTTCAGCTCAGGTCATGATCTCACAGCTCCTGGGTTTGAGCCCTGTGTTGGGCTCTGTGCTGATGGCTCAGAGCCAGGAGCCTGCTTTGTATTCTGTGTCTCCCTCTCTCTGTGTCACTTCCCCACTCATGCTCCATCTCTCTTTCAACAGTAAACTGAATATATTAAAAATGTTAACAACCATAAAGTGCTTTTTAATTATGGTATGTACATTATTTTTTCAACATAATGCTATTGTGCATGATAGACTCCAGTCTAGTGATAACTTTCATACCATTAGGAAACCAAATGATTCATTTGAGCCACTTTGTGGTGGCATTCATTTTATTGCAGTGTTCTGGACCCAAACTCACAACTTCCATGCATTCCGGAGAGATTTCTCAATTCAAACCCCTGGGAAGATGCCTGCAGTGGTTGTGCGGGATCAGGCATTGCAGCCAGATTTGGATGGAGGAAATGACTCTGGACTGTTCCTTCCTCATGAGCTAAGGAATGACCACAGTTGGAAGGACTGCACTGGCTCTCAGTGAACCTAAAAAGGAGGCGGCATGTGTCACATGCTGACCTCATCCCCCCAATCCATCCCCTGGGTGAGCTGGAGTAATCCACCAGTGAAGATGCTGGACCACAAGGGAAGAAAAAAAAAAGACTATGATTTTGTGTTTTAACTAAAATGCAATGGTAAGCCATGAACACAAGCTGACCTATTTCATTTTCATTTCTTATTGTCTCTCAAGTTGCCAGGCCACGCATTCTTTCTAAACCTGGTGATCTAAAGGACCACCTTTTCCTCCTGCACACTGCATTGCTGACCTTGCCGCACCAGATTTCTTCTCAAATGTAGAACAAACAATCCTAATATTTGTATGGAATCACAAAAGACCCCAAATAGCCAAAGTAATATTGAAGAAGAAAACCAAAGTGGGAGGCATCACAATCCCAGACTTTAGCCTCTATTACAAAGCTATAATCATCAAGACAGTTTCGTATTGGCACAAAAACAGACACATAGACCAATAGAATAGAACACAGACCCCAAAATTGGACCCACAAATGTATGCCAACTAATCTTTGACAAAGCAGGAAAGAGGAGCCAATGAGCAAGACAGTCTCTTAAACAAATGGTGCTGGGAGAACTGGAGAGTAACATGTAGAAGAATGAAATTAGACCACTTTCTTACACCATTCACAAAACTAAACTCCAAAAGAATGAAGGACCCGAATGTGAGACAGGAAACCATCAAAACTCTAGAGGAGAAAGCAGGAAAAAAAAAACCCTCTTTGACCTCAGCCATAGCAATTTCTTACTTGACACATCTCCAAAGGCAAGGGGATTAAAAGCAAAAATGAACTATTGGGACCACATCCAGATGAATAGCTTCTGCACTACAAAGGAAACAATCAACAAAACTAAAAAGCAAAGGATGGAATGGGAAAAGATATTTGCAAATGACATATTAGATAAAGGACTAGTATCTGGTATCTCCAAAGAACTCACCAAACTCCACACCCGAAAAACAAAGAATCCAATGAAGAAATGGGCAGAAGACATGAATGGACACTTTTTCAATGAAGACATACTGATGACCATCAGACACATGAAAAGATCTCAACGTCACTCATCATCAGGGAAATACAAATCAAAACTACAATAAGATGTCATCTCACGCCAGTCAGGGTGGCTAAAAGGGACAGATCAGTACACTATAGGTACTGGTGAGGACGTGGAGAAAAGGGAACTCTCTTGCACTGTTGGTGGGAATGCAACTGGTGCAGTCACTCTGGAAAACAGTGTGGAGTTGAGTCCAAAAATTAAAAATAGAACTACCCTATCACCCAGCATTAGCACTGCTAGGAATCTGCCCAAAGGATACAGGAGTGCTAATGCATAGGGGCACTTGTACCCCAATGTTTATAGCAGCACTTTTAACAATAGCCACATTATGGAAAAATCCTAGTCCAACCACTGGTGAATGGACAAAGATGTGGTTTATATATACAATAGAATATGACTTGGAAGTGAGAAAGAATTAAATCTGGCCATTCGCAGCAATGTGGATGAAACTAGAGGGTATTTTGCTAAGTGAAATAAGCCAGGTAAAGAAAGACAGATACCGTATGTTTTCACTCATATATGGATCTTGAGAAACTTCACAGAAGAACATGGGGGAGGGGAAGTAGAAAAAAAGTTACAGAGAGCAAGGGAGGAAGACCATAAGAGACTCTTAAGGACTGAGAACATACTAAGGGTAGATGGGGGTGTAGGGGATAGGGGAAAGTGGGTGATGGGCAGGGAGGAGGGCACTTGCTGGGATGAGCACTGGGTGTAGTATGGAAACCAATTTGACAATAAATTATATTAATAAATATTTAAAAAATAAAAATCAAACCTTCAAAAAATAAAATAAAAAATGACCTCCATGCAGGGTAAGGGCTTCTCCCCATGTGACCTATGGACCCCTTGGATCTCACTGCGTGCTTCTGAGGATTTGCCTTGCTTCCTCACCAGAGAACCACCTGGTATTGAGCTCCAGAATTTCTGACTTTGCACTCCCTTGTTTATAGAGTCCTAATGGTATTGAAACCATCTCCTTTATCACTGTCAGTGGTTTTGGGGAACAGATTTCTTGTTCAGTCCATTGTGACTGTTTCTACTCTTTCTCTTTCTGTCCAGCTATTTTTGTGGGGAGTACTTTTCCTGTACTCTCCCTTTGTACCACACCCTCCCCCCCTTCTCTGTTCTCTTGCTGCAAAAACAGCTCCCTACCCTCCATGGCTTCTTTCTCCCAGTTCACCTCTCCAGAGCACATACCTGCTGAATTCTGAGGCCAAGTTATGCAGATTGTTAATGTCAATCCTCAGATCAATTTCCTAGGTATGCAAAATGGAGATGATGTAGCTGCGTTTCAGAAGCTGAGAACATCCATGCTGTTGAGCCATCTTGGCCCCCTTTAAAACTATCCCTCAGTGGAGATTTATCTGATGTGTTCCCTCATAATTAGAAAGGGGTATGGGTTTGAGGAAATACAGAGATGAAGTGTCATTCTCCTCAAATATCAAGGGAGCATGCTATCAACACGATGTATCACTGTTGATGGTGACCATAATCACCTGGCTGAGTTCATGCTTGTTGGTGTCTCTACTGTGAACTGATTCTTTTCCTCACATTTCCATACTGTATTCTTTGGAAGGAAGCTACTATCTGCAGCCCATGTTCAAGGCTCCTAAAAACAGAGTATTTACCTACATTATTTAAAAATTTCCTACATGGAGAGTTGTCTCTTTTCTCCCATTTATTTATTTATTCAGTCATTTATTTATATCAGTATGGAGCTCTAAATATGTCTTATTCTTGGGTTAAATCCAATACTAATTTACTGATTTTCCCCCCTCAGATTGTTTAAGCTTTGTCTAGTGCAAGCTCTTTCAGTTGTGTCTTGTATACCTTTGACATTTCCCCCATCCTTTTCCAAGCTCTTCTTTCTTTGTGGCACTACAAGATGTTCTTGTATATTCCTTGCCATAGCCCTGGAATCAGGCATTTCTCCTAGGACCCTTGTTTCCTTTTATTGGAGAATGGAATTAGAAACCAAGATATGGGTGATAAGTGTGCTCCTCTCTACTCATGTAGTATTGTGTCTTGGCTCTCCCAGATGACAGAGAAGAAAATAGATCTATAGCTATCACTCTGTATACATACCCATGTGTATCTATCTATCTATCTATCCATCTATACACACACACACACACACACACACACACACACAGACACACACACATTTTTGTATATTTATTCCCCCCTCTATATCTAGTATATCTGTGTGTATCGTCATGAGGGTGTGAGGGGCTCCGAGACAAAGCAAGTAATGTCAACAAATTTCCTCAATTTTTGTTTTTCTGAGAAAGTCTTTATTTTTATTTCACTTAAAAGCATTTTTAAAAATTTTTTTTTAATTTTTATTTTGAGAGTGAGACAGAGAAAGAACTGGCCAGGGACAGAAAGAGAGAGACACAGAGAGAGAGAGAGAGAGAGAGAGAGAATATCCCAAAGCATGCTCCATGCTGACAGCAGAGAGCCCATTGCAGGGCTCAGTCTTCCCAAGCATGAGATCATGACCTGAGCTAAAACCAAGAGTCAGAAGCTTAACTGACTGAGCCACTCACTTACCCCTTCTTTCACTTTTTAAGAATAATTTTGCTGTCAGGGTGCCTGGTGACTCAGTTGGTTCAGCATCTGACTCTTGATTTTGATTCAGATCATGATCTCATGGTTTCATGAGACTTAGCCCCATGTCTGCCTTCACACTGATAGTGCAGAGACTGCTTGGGATTCTCTCTCTCGCTCTCTCTCTCTGCATCTCCCCTGCCCATATATGTGCACTCTTTGATTCAAAATAAATAAATAAACATTTAAAAAAAGAATATTTTTTCTGGATACAGAATTCTATGTTAACTTCTTTCAATACTCTAGATAGTTCACTCCATTCTCTTCTTACTGGCATGGTTTCTGAAGAGAAGTCCAATGTAAATGTCACCCTGTTCTTCTATAAGTAAGACACTTCTTCCTCTCATTTCTTACCAGAGTTTCTCTTTATCTTTGATTTTCTACACTTTGAATATGATGTGCTTATGTATATAAGGAGTTTTTGAAAAAAAAATAGTATTTGGTGTTCCTTGAGCTTCCTGTATCTGTGATTTAGTGTCTCTCTTTGATTTTGGAAAAGTCTCAGCAATTATTACTTCAAATATTTCTGTGATTCCTGTCTCACCTTTCCTTCCAATATTCTAATTATGTTTATGTTATTCCTTTAGTAATTGTCTTACAGTTTTGGACATTCTGCTCTTTTTCATTCATTCTTCATTTTGTGTTTTGGTTTTAGAAGTTCCTTTTGACTTGACTTTACACTTACTGATTCTTTTCTTCCTTCTGTCCAGTCTACTGATGAACCCTTAAAGGCATTCCTCATTTGTTACTATATTTTTATTTCTAGCATTTACTTTTAATTCTTTCTTAAAGTTTCCATCTCCCTGCTTACATTGCTACTGCTTTCTTGCACATTGTCCACTTTCCCCATTAAAGCCCTTATCATATTGCATATATTCATCTTTAACTCTCCCATATAATATTCCCAAAATGTGCCATATCTGAGTCTGGGTCTTATCCTTTCTTGGTCCCTTCTGACTGTTTATTTTTACTTTTAGCATGGCTTGTATTTTTCTGTTGAAAGGTGGATGTACAATATTGAGTGATAGAAACTAGAGTACATAGGCCTTTAGTGTGAAGTTTTATGTTTATCTGGTTAGGGGTTAGGCTGTGTTATAGCTGTAGGTGTCAAGGAATAAAACTTCTATCATCTTTGTTTTTGTGTTCTCTGTTGTCAGGATCTTTGTTTTGGTGTTCTCTGTTGTCTTTGGGTTTTCCTAGAGACTAATTAAAGAGAAGCTGCCTTCTTTTCACAATAACCACCTATTATTTTGCACGAGTACTCTTCATACAGTGTTAAGATGTGGTGGGAAAGGAAACCTTGGGTAGTTGTATGATTAGGTCTCAGTCTTTCAGTGAGCCTGTACCCCTGGGATATGACCTTCACAAGTGTCTTTCAGTTCTCTATTCTGGTATTGCAGGGAAGGTATAGAGGTATTGCAGGGAAGGTATAGAGGGCCAGAGGTGGGTATTACCCTTCGCTCACATTTGTTACCTTCCAAAAAAAACAGTTTATCTTGAGGGCAGGCCTTGTTAAGAGCAGAATGCTGTGGGGGCATTTTTGTTTTTGTGTTCCCTGTTGTCTTTGGGTCTTCCTAGAGACTAATTAAAGAGAAGCTTCCTTCTTTTCACAATAACCCCCTATTATTTTGCAGGAGTGCTCTTGATACAGTGTTAAGATGTGGTGGGAAAGGAAACCTTGGATAGTTGTATGATTAGGTCTCAGTCTTTTAGTTAGCCTGTACCCCTGGGATATGACCTTCACAAGTATCTTTATTTCAGTTATCTATTCTGGGGTTTCAGGAAATGTGGAGAAGGCCACAGATAGGTATTACCCTTCCCTCAGGTTTGTTAACTTCCAATAAAATCGTTTCTCTTGAGGGCAGGCTTTGTTAAGGGCATAATGCTGTGGGGGGTATTTCAGAATGGTTACTTTCCCCTCCTCCTGCCAGAAGCACTAAGGGATTTTCTTCCCATCTTTCACATGAGAACCTGATTTGTGACTCCTGGAGGTAAAACTCACAAAAGTGTGGGTCCCCCATAAGACCAGATCCCCAGGAGTTTTTAATTCTCAACTAGTTCTCAACTTACTTTTATTTGGTTCTCAATAATTTTAATTCCGAATTAATTCACATGGTGCCTCCAGCAATTCTTGAATTACGGTTTAAAGTGTTCCCGTCAGCAACTTCTACTTGTGCCTTTCTGCTCAAGTAAGCTGTGTTTCTCTCTGTGTGCCACTCCAGTGTTGGGGGCAGCACTCTGCCCTGTGACCTCAATTCTCTTGTGGATCCTAGAAGAGTTTTGATTTCAAGTTTTTTTTTTCTTTTTGTGAGAATGGGAGTGATGACCTCCCAACTCTTTACATGCTGGACCAAAATTTGGAAGTCTACAATCAATCGCCTCTAAATCATGCAAACAATGTGGCTTATGCTGAGAACTTGCCTTGCATTGGGGAGTCGTTTGGGTAAGTACAAGGCAGTGGGTGTCTAGATGGCTAGAAGGCACCTTAAGGTGCTGAGCCTCTGGGGACACGGTGTAAAGACATGTGTTGTCACAATTCATTGCTGGAAGAAGTAAGCATGGCCTTTGTGACTCCACTGGGAGACAGTCCTTGGCACCTTGCACCTGGCTTCCTCCTGGCTTTGATCTTATGCCCACTACTTTTGCTATTTTTCCCTTATTTCCTTTTTGTGTATTAAATCTTAGCGACTATATCATGAGTTCTGTGAGCTGTCTTGGGGGATCAGTGGGCCTGGGTAGGTAAAAACAAAACAAAGGAAAACAAAAGAAAACCAGCAAACATGTTCGGATTTTAATAGAGGTATCATTGAAAGTGAAGATCACTTTGCGTAGTGGTTCATCTGAACAATATTCAATCTTCTAATTGAGGGAAATGAAGATTTTTTTTCATTTTATTCATGCCTTTTAAAATTTCCTTCAGCAATACATTACAGTTCTCAGTGCACAACTCTGTTGTCTCCTTGGTACGTTATTGCTATTTTATTCCTTTTGATGCAATTGTAAGTGAAATTGTTTCCTTAATTTCATTTTTGTAGCGTTCATTTCTACTGTATAGCAATGCTACTGATTTTCACATATTGCTTTTATACCCTGAAACACTGTGGTGTTTGCTTTTTAGCACCAATAATATGTCAAGTTTTTCTTTTTTAAATATATAATATGCCGGGTTTTTTTTTGGGGGGGGGGGGGGGAGGATGTTAAATCTTTGCATGTGTGTGTTCTAATCAAACTTTATTTATAAAAATAGGCTGTAGCTAACTGATTTCTGCCTTAAATAAAAAAACTGGGGATAATTTTTTCTGACCGTGAAAGAGGCACTGAGGACAGAACCCAGTTGTGCTTCTTATGTGAGCAAATAAGCCTTTCTTCCTCCATTACTGCCTTTTCTTGCTTCATAGCTTAAAAGTCATTTTATTATTTTTACTTTATTTAATAAAATGTAAATATTTAAGGTATAAAATATTATACTTTGAGATATATATACATATATATAGTTATGTTATATATATATATAACTATATATAGTTATATATATAGTTATATATATATACATATATACATAGTTAACTATATATATATATATAGTTAAATGATTATTACAATCAAACCAATTAACATGTTCATCTCACATAGTTACTTTTATTTTTTGGCAGTGAGAGCATCTGAGAACTACTCTTTTTAAAATTTTTTTAACATTTATTTATTTTTGAGACACAAAGAGAGACAGAGCATAAGCAGGAGAGGGGTAGAGAGAGAGGGAAATGAATCTGAAGCAGGCTCTAGGCTCTGAGCCCGATGTGGGACTCGAACTCATGGACTGAGAGAACATGACTTGAGCTGAAGTCGTACACTTAATCGACTTAGCCACCCAGGGGATCCTGAGAGCTACTCTTCTGGCAAATTTCTAGTACGCAATACAATATTATTAACTATAGTCAATCTGATGTACATTAGATCTCTAGAACTTGTTCATCGTGTATAACTGAAACCTTGCCCCGTTGACCATAAGGTAAACCATCCTTGCAACTGAGAATTCCACTTGTTCACAGTGAATTCAGCTTGCTAGTATTTTATGGAGGTTTTTTGCATTTTTATTCATCAGGAATATTGGCCTGGAGTTTTCTTTCCTTGTAGTGTCTTTTTCTGGCTTTGGTATCAGGGTATTTTTGGCCTCATCGAATTAATCGGGACATGTTCATTCTTCTTCAGTTTTTATGGGGGGATGATTTTGAGAAGGATTGGTGAAGTCATTCAGCCCCAGGCTTTTCTTTGTTGGGGTTTTTGTGATTATTGATTTGATCTCTTTACTATTTATGGGTCTATTCAGATTTTTTTACTTCTTCATGAGTTAGTTTATGTTGATTGCATGTTTTTAGCAATTTGTCCATTTCACCTAGGTGATCAAATTTTTGGTGTATAATTTATCACAGTATTCTCTTATCCTTTTTATTTATGTATAATTGGTATAATCACTTTCATTTATGATTCTAGTAATTTAAGTATTTTTCTGTTTTTCTTTTTTTTTGGTCAGTCCTGTTTGTCAGTTTTGTTGATTTTTTTTTCAAGGAACCAACTTTGGTTTCAGTGATTTTCTGTATTGTCCTTTTATTCTCTCTTTTATCTGTATCTGCTCTAATCTTTATTATTTCCTTCCTTCTACTAGTTTTGAGTTTAGGTTACCCTTTTAAAAAAATCCTTAAGATGTACAATTACAATATTGACTTGAGATCTTTTTCAGTGTATGCATTTACAGATACAGATTTCCCTGCACTACCTTTGTTAAGCCCATGAGTTTTAGTATGTTGTGTTTTTGTTTGTCTTTGACTAAAGGCATTTTCATTTTCCTGTGATTTCTTCTTTCACCCATTGGCTGTTTAAGCGTGTGCCATTCAATGTCTACCTATTTGTGAATTTTCCAATTTTTCTTTGGCAACAATTTCTAGCTGTGTTCCACTGAGATCAGAAAAGATGTTGTATAAGTTTGGAATCTTTTACAATGTATTAAGACTTATTGTGTAGCCTGGGGAACCTGGGTGGTTCAGTTGGTTAGGCATGTCACTTTGCCTCAGGTCATGATCACCATGTCGGGCTCTGTGCTGACAGCTCAGAGCCTGGAGCCTTCTACAGATTCTGTGTGTGTGTCTCTCCGCCCCTTCCCTGCTCGCACTCTCTCTCTCTCTCTCAGAAAAATAAACAAACAAACAAAAAAATAAAACACAGCAAAAAGACTTATTGTATAGCCTAACAAATAGTATCCTGGAGAATATTCCATGTGTTCTTGAGAAGAATGTGAATTCTTCTCTTCTTGGGTAGAGTATTCTGTATATGTTGGTTCTGTATGTATACAATTGGTTTATAGCATTGTTTAATTCCTCTGTTTCTTTATCATCTCTCTGGTTGTTGCATCCATTATTGAAAGTTAGGCATTTTAGTCTCTAACTACTATTGGAGAAAAGTCTATTTCTCCTTCAGGTTTTGCTATATATAACTTGGGGGCTGTGTTGTTGGTGCCTGTATGTTTATAACTGTTATATCCTCTTGTGTTGAACCTTTTATTAATAGTCTCTGTTTCTCATAACCTGTTTTGATTTAAAGTCTATTTTTTCTTTTTCCTTTTTTAAAATATTTTTAATGTTTATTTTTGACAGAAAGAGATAGAGAGACAGCATGAGCATGAGTGGGGGAGGGGCAGAGAGAGAGACACACAGAATCTGAAACAGGCTCCAGGCTCCAGGCTCTGAACTGTCAGCACAGAGCCCGAGTGGGACTCGAACTCATGGATCCCGAGATCATGATCTGAGTCAAAGTCAGATGCTCAACCGACTGAGCCACCCAGGTGCCCCTAAAGTCTATTTTTTTCTGATAGTAATATAGAAACCCAGCTGTCTTTTGGTTACTCTTTGCATGAGATACATTTTCCATCTTTTTACTTTCAATTTGTTGTGTGTATTTACATCTGAAGTGAATGTCTAGCATCTGAATGGAGGATGTATTTTATACCACATTTCAATTTATGTTTTAATAGGAGAGTTATTTTCATTTAAGAAGTTTGCTAATAAAGAAGGATTTACTTCTCTTTACCTGTTTGTTTTTAGTACATCTTTTATGCTTTCTGTTCCTCAGTTTCTTTATTACTGCCCTCCCTTTTCTGGGTACTATACCACTTTGATTCCCTTTTTAAAAGTTATTTCTTAATGACCTTAGAGATTACAATTAACATATAACAGTGTAATTTACATAATACTGATTTAGTTTCAATAGTGTATACTCTGATCCTGTATGTCTCTATTCCTACCCCAACTAGTATTGTCACAGATTAATCTTTATGCATTTCATAGACATTAATATTGATTCAAAATCATTGTGTTCTGCATTTGGCTATTATATAGGAAAAAGAGAGAAGTTGCAAACGATACCAAAAGTACACTAATACTGGCTTTCATATTTACCCCTGTGGTTACCTTTACCAGTGTTCTTATGGTAACCTTACCTTTTTTCTTATGTCTTGGAGTTATACTCTTTAATGTCTTTTCATTTTAGCCCAAGAAATTCTCTTTAGTGCTCCTTTTTCATATGTATAACTTTTTAAATGTTCTTAAATTTTTATTTTTGAGAGAAACTGGTAGTGGGGGAGGGGCAGAGAGAGAGGGAAAGAGACAGAATCTCAAGCAGGCTCTACACTGTCAATGCAGAGCCTGATATGGGGCTCAAATCCACAAGCCATAAGAGCCTGACCTGGGCCAAACTCAGTGCTCAAGCGTCTGAGCCACCCAGGCACCCCAAGGGAAATCAGCTCTTCATTTTAGGGAGGATCTTTTGTAGGTGATGAATTAGTTTTCTCTTCCTGCTTTCTAAATTCCTTCTTTGGGTTTCAACAAGTTGACTGTAAAATGTGTCATGGTGTAAATCTCTTTGAGTTTATCCTCCTCGGAATTGATTGATCTTCTTGGATGTATACATTCATGTATTTCCTCAGACTTGAGAACTTTTGGAATGTGATTTCTTCAAATATTTTATCTGCCCTTTCTATCTCTCCTCTTCTTTGGAACTCCTAAAATGAGAATGTTGATGACTTTGATGATGTCCCACAGACTCTGTTCATTTTTATTCATCCTTTTTTTCCTTCTTTTCTTCAGACTGGATAATTTCAAGTTCACCAATCCTTTCTTCTGCCTTCTCAAATCTGACACTGGACCTCTCTACTGAGTGTTTTGTTGTAGCTATTGTACTCAGCTTGAGAATTTGTTTGGTCTATTATTAAATTTCCTATGTCATTATTGATATTCTCATGTTTTTCTCACATCATTTTCCTTATTCCCTTTAGTTCTTTGTCCAAGGTTTCCTTTAAATTCATTGTACATCTTTAAGAGAGTTGATTTAGCATCTTTGACAAATAATTCTAATATTTAGTCTTCCTAGAGGATGATTGTTTCTAAATTCTTATATTTTTCCTGTAAATCAGCTGTATTTGCCTGTTTCTTTGTATGTTTTACTATTTTTTGTTCAAAACTGGACATTTTTTTTTAATTTTTTTTTCAACGTTTATTTATTTTTGGGACAGAGAGAGACAGAGCATGAATGGGGGAGGGGCAGAGAGGGAGGGAGACACAGAATGGGAAACAGGCTCCAGGCTCTGAGCCACCAGCCCAGAGCCCGACACGGGGCTCGAACTCACGAAACGCGAGATCGTGACCTGGCTGAAGTCGGACGCTTAACCGACTGCGCCACCCAGGCGCCCCAAAACTGGACATTTTGAGTGTTGTGTAATTCTGAAAAAGTAATCCTCTCAGCCTTCAGTGATTGCTAAGTCTTGCTTGTGAAGGGTTGAGTTTATCCATTTGTGACTTTTCCAAACTTTTTCTTTCTTTTCTTTTTTTTTTTTTTTTGTAAAGTGTCTATTCCTCATTGTATGTAGTAATTTAAGTTTATTTTCTGTTATCTCTGTGATCAGCCAGTGGCCTAAAAACAATTTTCTTAAATGTATGACTCCCAAAAGAGCAAGGGGAAAGTACTGCCTTTTTAAATCTCCTGGGAGCTGCTTCAGTCTTTGAGGGTTAAAACTGTGGCTGCCAGTTTTTGTGCTGGCCCCTCAGTAATCAAAAGGAGCATCGGCCCTAAGAACACACAATCTAGATGTAGGGAGGGGAAGGTCCTTACTGCCTACCCTGGCTCCAGAAAGCTGTACAAGGAACAAGGTCAGCTTCCCCCAATGCCTCCTACCAAGAGGATGGGGAGTAACACCCCACAAAATGCTGAAATTTGCTAAGATTTACCAGCCTCTTCATCATCTTCTTCCCTGGGTGTTGCAAATGTTTGACTGACTCATAGAGTTCTAGAACATTTGATTCAGACAAGTATGCCAGTTCAATACCTGTTTACATGGAAGAATGGATCTTTGGAGCTTCCTCCTCTACCATTTTCTTTCTGTATGTAGGTTTTTACTTCTCTTGATTAAATATCTGGGAGTGAAATGGGAAGTACATGTTTAATTTGTAGGAAACTGCCAAACTGCTCTCCAGCATGGTTTCCAAAGTACCATTTTAAACAAACCCACCAGCAGTGTGTGAGAGCTCAGTTGCTCTGTATCTTTACCAGTGATACATACGGTAAGACTTTAATTTTAGATATTCTGGTACGTGTGTAGACATATCCCATTGTCATTTTAATTTGCATTTCCCTAATAACTTGTGATGTTGAACATATTTTCATATGCTTTTTCCATCTGCATTTCTTATTTGGCGAAGGATCTGTTCAATCTTTTGCCAATTTTCACTTGGATTGTTTGTTTTTTTCTTAGTATTGAAAGTTGAGACATCTTTATATATTCTGAATGAAAATCCTTTATTAGATATTTTATTTGGAAATATTTTCCCCCAATCTGTGGTTTGCCTTTTCATTCTTTTTATTATTATTATTTTTTAGAGAGTGAGAAAATGAGAGATTGGGGGAGAGGGGCGGAGGGGGAGAAACAGACAGAATTTTAAGCAGGCTCCACGCTCAGTGCAGAACTCAGTGTGGGGCTCTATGCCATGACCCTGGGATCATGACCTGAGCCTAAATCAAGAGTTGAACTCTTAACCTCCTGAGCCGCTGAGGAGTGTCAATCTTTTCATTCTTTTAACATATCTTTCAGTGACTATTCTTAATCCCCTATTGATTATTCTCAAAATGTAGATTATCTCATTTACTTATCAGAAAATAGTAGAGGAGCTATTATTGCAGTTTTGCAGGTGAAGAAACTAAGGCTCAGAGTTTTCCACTTGTGCAAGGTCATGTATTAATAAGTAGTGGAGCCATAGGTTGAAACTAGGGCCTTGTGAATCCATGGACTGGGCTCTTAACCCCAGTTCAAGATTAATACCCACAGTTTTGTTGTTGAGATGAAGTTTCCTTCTGGGTAAATGTTTAGCACCATAATTTCTGCCGCTAGAATGATGCAGGTCTGCCAAGCCTCTTCCATGCACCCACTTTCCCATCTTCTTTTCTCCAGACTGGTTGAGGAAATGAAGGAGATGTGTGATGGACTGGAATTAGAAAATGAGGATGTTTATGTGGCAACGACCTTTGGGGACTTCATCCAACTATTAGTGAGGAAGCTACAAGGGGACAACAAAAAGAGCGAGTGAATCATTGACTATGTGAGTCCTGGGACCCTCCGTGGGCTTGGCCCTGCAGACCTCTCAAACACTCACATCTGTGATCTCAATGACACATGGGGAAAAACTGAGCATCCCAGAATCCAGGGCACTCAAGAGCCCACCTTCAATGTCCCAAACTCTCCCTGGTAACCCTGATAGCCTGAAGCTGCCAGCACAGTTAGGCAAATGCAACAGAGGAAATTGTTGTCTATGGGACAAATTTTGACCCCCAAAGATATGAGAGTAGGATATTAAGAAGTGGCATTTACAGAGTACTTCCTACCCTCTATGTCCTATGGTGTTTTTTCCAAGCAGTTGCCTCCTCGCTGCTGTGGCTCCAGCCTCTGCCAGATCACCCTTCCAGTATTTTAGTTTTGCTGGCGGACCCTAAACCCTAGTTCTGGGACCACCACTTCCTCCATTTGTCCTTTTAGTCTAGTAATGGCAGGGGCTTCCTGCTGTTATCAATCTCTGGTTTGACTCATAGCTTCTCAGCTCTTTCATCATCTGTGCAACCAACTGCATGCATTAAATTCTTTTTGTTGAAATTGCAAAAGAAAGAGAGAAAGGGAGAGAGGGAGGTAGCTATATGGAAAGAGAATGAGAGAAAGAGACAGAGAATGAGTAATTGAGAACATTTTCCCAATAAGGGAAACAAGTGATCTTATACATTCAACTTACATATATGGAAGTGTGATGGTATGATTGCAAACTTATTTTTAATTTTTAAATGTTTTATTCAATTTTTAGAGAGAGAGAATGTGGGGAGGGACAAAGAGGCAGGTGGCAGAGTATCTAAAGTAGATTCTGTGTTGACCGTGGAGAGCCCAATGCAGGGCGCGAACTCACGAATCTTGAGATCACCCAAGCACCCCTGCAAGCATATTTTTAAAAGAAACTCTTGCAAAATCATGCTGTGGTGTCTTGACAGGCTACGAGCTGCCATAGGAATTAAATTTGGGATCATTTGTTTGGATCAAAAGCTGATGAAGAAAGTGTAGGTGGCCAGGATGGATACCAGGTTGGCCTTAGGATTGTGGTCAGATGACTGATGAACAGATTTCAGGAGACAGATGGTGTTTCAGAGGATGCCATTCAGTCTGGAATTTCAGGTCTACAGGGAAGTGAGTGATGGAGTTGGTGTCATGTCTGGTGACTCACAAGTGTCTGTCTGCCAACTGGCACTTCCTACTTGCAGATGCCTAGCAACCAGTCTGAGATCACACAGTGGGTAAGTGGCAAGACAGGGGTTGCAGCCCAAGCAGCCTGACCTCAGATTCCATGCTCATCATCGCTTCTTATTGCTCAGCTGCCACCACTGCCTACATAATAGCTCCCTGGGATGAGGAGGGCAGCAGGACTGGATTTGGCTAAAGAGACCTGACAAGGCCAAGGGGCCTTGAGCCCTGGCCCCTTGGCTCTGTGTGTGTGTGTGTGTGTGTGTGTGCACACGCACGTGCGTGAATGTGTGTGCATGAGTGGTTATCTATCTGTCTGTGTTTGCTGTGTCTCTCTGTGGGTTCATATCTGTCACTAATGCACTTTGTGAAGACTCCACACTGCACTGAATCTGTGCAAAAATTCCCTTCCCAGGTGGAAAAGGTGGTGAACAAGCTGACTCTCCAGATGCCCACAGCTCTTCATTGGGGATGTGTTTGGGGTGCCAAGACCTAGGAGACCGTCAACCCAACAGTTGGATGTGTGAGTACACTTCCTGCACTCCCTCCTGCTATCCCTCCACTTTCCCCCTCCAAGGCCTCCTCTCTCATCTACTCCACCTGTTGTCTGGGATCCTGGCTTAGGGAGCCTCTACTTGCACACAGAATGGTTGCAGTCAGTTTACACTCCTTCCACAGGAATGGCCCAGAGGGGAGCTGGAGCTGGGAGGAGGGAGAATTCCAAAGGTCTGGAGCCTGCTTCAGAGACTGGGACCAGAGCTAACATCCCCATGGAAAAAATGAAGCCATTCCTTCCCCCTCCACGTGTCAACAATAATCTCAGCATGGGCGTTCCCTTCTTGAATATGTGACACCCCACTGTTGGGAACTCTTCCTTGAATCCCATGTTTGTCAGATTTTTTGGACCTTGAACTTTTTATGTCATGACCCAGTATGCGCATATCATATTCACACACACACACGCACGCACACACACACATACACACACCTACCTGAAACAACACTTACTCCTACAGGTGCATACTCAGTTTTCCATTTTGCCCTACCTATAGCATCCCTCAGGGCCTGCAGAAAACAGCACCCTCAAATGGGTCAGTTGAAGGGAGTTTAAAGAAAATAATTGACAAAGGGGTAGACCGGGCGTGGGGACACAAACAAGGGGATCCTCAGGCAGAAACATGAGCTGCTACCACCTTGAGGCCTGTTTGGGGAATACCAGAAGGGAAGCTGTCTGGACAGGGTTGCCTGGGTGCTGGGCCCTTGGGCAGGGAGGGTGTACCATGCCTGTGGTAACAAGCAGGGTGCTGGCCTTGCTGCCTCATTCAACCTCCCAGTCCCCATGGTGGAGGTTCTCCCATTGCTGGTTCAGAATGGAGCAGCCCCTGGTTCAATGAGGAAACTAGACCACCATGGATACATATTATGGAATACAAAATACATTAGAGGGTTGAGACATTATGCAATTGTGGGAGATACTAGGAAGAAAAATCCAGAATAGTGGTTAGAGAAAGTCACTAGACAGGCCCCAAGAACCATTGAGGGAGAAGATAGAGCCTCTCGGGAACCTAGAGGCCAGTGTCCACAGCTGCCAGAGTGGGGCCACCAAGAGCTGGTGGCAGTGTCTGTAGGAAGCTGTCACCTTTTGTTAAGACACTTCCTTAGGTCCACAGACAAGCATCTGGTGGTGGCCCAGGTTGATGGGAGTGAGGCTGAGCCTGTGTGGCACCCCACACTTGCCCTTCCTCGTGGCTGTCCTGAGGACCTCTGGGATGATGGTGGTTGCTTCACTGCCTTCCCCCCTGGTGCTTTCTGTAGACAGGATGCTGGAGGCAGAGGTACAGCTCAACAAAGTTGACAGTGAACAATCCTACTCAGTTCTCATTGAGCCTCCCAAATGGCATGCTCAGGTGATAGTTACTTCAGGGCTTTATGACATGGCATCATGTGCACGTGCAGGTGACATTGTTTGGAAGAATTGGAGGTATTTGGGGCTGATCAAGAGGAAAGATAGGACTATGAGAAGTAGAAACACGCAACAGGCTTCAGGAGGTGACATCCCCTTAGTGGGAGACCCTCCAGAGACTGTAGTGGGGTGGTCTCTACTCAAAATGGGAAGGGTGCAAAGGAACTTTTGGAGGTTGGGTGATCAGAGAGGGCAGACTCCCGAGTCCTGGCAATGTTGTTCAGCAACACAGCAGTGATCTTTGGGTCAGAGGGCTGGGAAGGCAGCAGCTGTAAGTGCATTGTCCATCTCTCCAATGATAATAGCTGTCAAGTGGGGGATGCAAAGCAAGAAAACTTTAAATAGCTAAACTCTGCTTGTTTGGGCTACATTTAAATAATTGGAGACATAAATGGGTATCCAGCAAGCATTTAAGCTGAAAGGTCTCACCCTGCAGTGAAGACTTCAACAACTAGAGGCCAATATACAAAGACCAACTTTGGCTTGTTTATAATACAGATTTATACCTGTGACACATCTGTTTTTCTAGTTGATAGAACCCTAGTCTTTGAAGTGCCACAACATGGTGTTTTTCTTATTTGGTCTATAAAGCTTCTCAAAAAGTGATTTATACCTTTGATATTCTTAACTAGAAAATTACTTGGGTGTGTCACTGTGTCTGAGGTAACCGTGTGGCTATGCCACTAGATTGCTTGTGTCTGTCCAGCCCACAGTTTCACTCACAAGCCTTATGCTACATACTGACTGTGTGCCCAGTGGGTGTAGCATGTCCAGTAGGCAGCAGGGGACCAAATCCTGTCCCAGGCCTCAGGGAGAGGCAAATAGTACTGGAATACTCAACTAAGTGAATATCTGTAACAGTCATGCAAGGTTTGAAGAAAGGTAAAGGATGCTATCAGGACACTGGAGGGATATGTTATTGGTGTAGAGTGGGCAGGAATTAGGGTTGGCTTCCCATGGAGTGTGAGTGTGTACTTGGTGTGTTTAGGCCATGCCATGGCTGAATGCAGAGAGGAGCTGGTCAGCAGTCATTTGTCCCAGACTTATCTCTGGGCCAGAGCTCCCCCATGTACAAGTTTGAGAGCCGCTCTGGGTCTGTGGCCTTCACCTTCCTCTGGACACCCTGTCCCCTGAGCACTCTGCTTTTTGGGCTCCGTTATATCAGAGAAGGGGGCACAGTCCTAATTCCCAGGCTGTCCACAGAAGCACACCCACCGGAATCACAGGAGGGCAACTGGATTTCATAGAGCTCACACTTCAGGAGGCCTGTGTAGACGAACCTTCCCTTGATTCTCTCCCATCATCCCCCCTCTACCTACCCACAGATGCCATCCTTGGGGGCACACTCCACTGGATCTGCTGGTTCTTGAAGCTGGACATGCTGTCCCCTGGTCAAGGCTGTCCAGAGACAGAGAGGGTGGCCTTTTTGGATGGTGACCTCCTTATTACAGAGGCAGAGGGACTGCTTTGCAGAATCATGTGTGTTATAAAATAGTTACTCCATCCATATTTTACAAAGGAAGAAAGGAAAAGAGAGGAGAGGAGAGAGGGACAGAAGGGCATCATCCTCATAGCTATCCAGCAAAGTAAACCTTACTGTCCCATTTCATAGATCAGGAAACTGAGGTCAGCATATCTGAGTGTGGCAGAGCTAGCTGTGCAGGCCAGAGCCCCTTGTTCATTGACGAAGGGCCCTGAAAGAATAGGTAAGGCTGGTCGCATCCTGAGCCAACCTCCCTCCCCTCCCCCACCCCTTGACCTCATTGGCGGACCTCATGGAAGAGCATAAGAAACAGCTGGCCACCATCAAGGCTCTGGATGCAGATGCTGCCTACACACTGGCCCTGAAGACCCACCTGGGCATGTCCATCCAGACCTTCCACTACTTTGCTTGCTGGTGTGACAACATTCAGGTGGGACTGAAGCTCTTGCCCACCAAGTGAGAGCTCACACAGGCAGGCTGGGGTCAGCAGGAAACTAGGGCAGTGTGTTAGCCTACATGCTGCATAACAGATGACCCCAGTTTATTGGTTTAAAACAACCCATCAGCTCCCATTTCTGCAGATGGGAAATTCAGGCAGGCTTGGGTAGGTTCCATGCCAGGATTTCACAAGGTCAGTGTCAAGGTATAACCAGGCTAGGCTTTATCTGGAGCTCTGGGGAAACCCTGCCTGCAGGACTGTTCAGGTGTTGGCAGAACTCAGCTCCTGTTGTTGTAGGACTGAAGGTCCAAGTCCTTGCTGGCTGCTGGCCGAGGCTATTGCAGGCCCTGCTCTGGCCTCGCCCTGGCCCCCCACTCCCCTTGCCTTTCTCAGGTTTGGCGTCCTTCTGAGTCTCTTAAACTGGAGAAAACTCTGACTTTATGGAGGCTCCTGAGGTCATGCTGGGTCTATCTGCATTGTCTCGCTATCCTAAGGTCAACTGTGCCATTCTGCATCTTTGCGGAAGGGGTGGCTCACCACCTCCTGGATACTAGGGATCAGGATGTGACCTTAGGAGCCATTTTCAGAGGTTTTTCCACCAGATGCAGGGATGGGTCAATCCTTCCCCAGAGATATCCATCACCAACAGGTTCACTGGGGTCTGCCAGAATGGGCTCCATGCATCTTATCCTCTCCATGGGGCTGAGAGGTGCAGGTATTATGGTAGGCCTAACTTCTGTTCCTCCTTCTGCTGTTGCATCACTGTTGGCTGGAGCCAGCCCCCAGCTGGGGCCTCCTGGGCCGGCACAGCCTGCAGAGACAGCTTGGCCCCCCAACTCCTCCCTTCTCTGCCCCAGTTTCAAAGCCAGAGGGCTTACCTGTACCTGGACCAGCTTCTTGTCTGAGGATTTTGCCAGGCTCAGTGCAGGAGGCACCTTGCCCCTCATGGCTGCCTTCTCCACCTGGACCTGAAGTCCTCAGATGCCTCTCTCATACCCAGTCTGGAAGGTTTGGGTCTCCTACCTGTCTCGGTCATGGAGATTTCAGGATGCAGACAAGACCCTGTTCCTTTCTGAGCCCCAAGCACAGTCTGGCTGCCCAGGGGGAAGGGGGAAGGAAACAATGGAGCCCCCTACCAGTGACTCCCCTTGCTTCTTCCAGGGCTCCACCATCCCCATCAACCAGGCCAGAGCAAGCCACAACCGGGCCTTGGCCAGGAAGGAGCCTATTGGGTGAATCACAGTGCCAGGCAAAGACTCACCACACACTAGGCACTTTTTGCGCAATTTGTAGTGTGAGTGCTCATCCCCTTTTTACACATCTATCAAATGCTATTTATTCACCGGTTACTAGATGCCATACATTTCAGGCGCAGGGTATACAACAATGATCAAAACTGATGGCATTGCCTGCCCTTGGGGGACTTATATACTAGCAAATAAAACAGCTTTCACATTTAAAGTACCTGCTCTGTGCCAAGCACTGTTTCAATTACCTTATAAGTATAATTTTACTTAAGCCCCACAATAGCCATGTATCAGTCAGCGTCATAGTGGGAAACAGGGGGCACACCTGAAAAATTTTATCTGCAAAGATTATAATAATGAATATGCATAAAATTAAGAACTACAGGGCACCAAGGAACAGTGTAAAAATAATAGAGAAATAGACAAAGGATGGGAACTAGTGCTCAACTGTAGACAGGCACCTGCCCAATCAACATAGAAAAGACTAGGAATTAGGGAAATGATGTTAAACCCAGACGTGAGGGGCTATGCCTCACCATCAGATGGTCCCAAGGCCTAAGGAGAGAGAAGTCTCCTCACACTGCTTGTGGGGGGTGGGGGGAGGCAGAGGGTCCACCTTTGTGAAAGGCAACTTGGCAGTGACTTTTCAGTCTCTAAATGTACCCCGCCACAGGCACAACTATGGTGACTCACTGGCACAGGTGCTCAAGGAGACAAACCCAAGAGCACTCACAGAAGCTGTTCTGGGGCCTTGACAGCAAAACCCTGCACAACCCATGCTGAACTCTGTGGCCTCCTAACCAGGGCATGGCGTGTGGCTGTGTGAAGGCATGGGACAGACAGAGCTATGGGGACCACGTGGAACAGCTCCAGGAGAAACTCGTGTGAGGGAAGCACACTGATGAATGCCCTCTAAAATCACCAAATGTGCACCAGAGGCCCAGTGTGGTCAGCACCAAGCAGGCATTCCCACCTACCCTGTGCCCCTTACAACGTGGGGCCTCTGGGATCCACCAGCAGGGACCTCACATCCCTGTGGATGGTGTTCAAGGGCACTCAGCTTCTTTGGGAATGTGGGGGGGTGTCAGAAGGAGAATGTGTTCAGATGTCATTTGCATTGACAGAAATGAGTACAGATGACCACACCAGGTCCTGAAGGACAGGCCTGCTGGTGAGGGCAGCCCCTGTTGGGAGAGTGGGCTGTGGATACAGGAAAACCCTGTCCTGTAGTCCCCAGAGAGGGGGCAGCCTGGGTGGGATGTGGCACTGACTCAGGGCAGGGCTTCCCACCCAGCCTGTCCCCCAGAGGACACAATATGTAGACAGTGCCCCAGGACAGGCCCCCACAACAAGGAACTCCCCTGCCCAGGTGTCAGAGTGTAGAGTGAGAGCCCTGCATAGCCCATGTGCTTGGAGCCCTTTCCTTGGGCACAGGCCTGAGAAGGGCTGGGCAGGGGGACCAGGGGCCACCTGGCTGCCAATCACAGGAATTTGCATGGTCACTGCTCTTCCAGATGCCTCCTGAGGATTCTGTCCCCATCAGACTGAGGAAGATACTAATGCAGAACCTCCCAGGGAGTTGGGGGACTGGGAAAGTTGTCCCTATATGGGCAGGTTTATGTGTCTGCTAGAGCTGCCATAACAAAGTACTGAAACTAAGAGACTCAAGCAGCACAAATTTGTTGTCTTAGCGTTCTGGGGCTGGAAGTTCCAGATTCGGTTGTCAGAGTGTTGGTTTCTTCTGAGGGTATGAGGGAGAATCTGCTTCAGGCATCTCCCCCAGCTTCTGGTGGCTTACTGGCAGTCTTGGGTGTTCCCCAATCTCTGCCCTCATGTTCACTTGGTGTCCTTCTTGTGCATGTCTGTCTGTTCACATGGCTCTGTTTTTTGAAGGACATCAGTCCTATTGGGTTAGGTACACACCCTATTTCAGTATGACCTCGTCTTACCTAATTACATCTGGGATGGCCCAATTTCCAAATAAGGACATTCTGGAGTTAAGATTTCAACTGCAAATTTTGGGGAATACAGTTCAGCTGTGACAGTGGGACTTTCTGATGTCCATTCTCCTTTGGAGCCTCCACAATCCTGATGACCTCACCCTCTTCTCTAGACACACTCACCGTGCTCCCTCCGCTTTCTCATCCTGTTGGGTCTACTGGGTGTACATGGGGTGGGGAGTGGCTCTCCAAACCCCTGAGTGTACCCTGTTGTTCCCAGGATGGTGTGCTGGTCCCCAGATTGTCCTGACCTCAGCCTTCACACACTATCTTCCCCCTTCCTGGGTTCAGCTAAGTCCTCTTTTGGGAAACATTCTGTGGTGATGATGATCATTAATATGATGAAGAAAACAAGCTAGGTAGCCTGAGCAGCTCTGTGTGGATGGGCTCATTAATTGCCTGACACTGATAAAGACAGTGCCCTGTGTTTTACAGGAGTCAGGGGAAAGTAGGCTGCTGGGACCACACGTGTCATCATTAGGCCCCCCGGGACCATGAGGGGCTTCCCTTTGATGGAGACACTGCTCACCCAGAGGCTTTCTCTGGGACCAAGGGGGCACAGAGATGCTTGGTACCATCTCTTAATGCAAAGCAGACAAGCCTTGTTAGGCCTCCTCAGCTGACTACTTCCTTTTCTCCATGGAACTACACCCTGACCTCACCCAAGAGGACCCTCGCTGACTTCCTCCTGGCCCACCCATTTCCAACTCTCTCCCATATTCTCTCTGCCCACCTGGGTGATCCCTGTCCTTCTCCCTGGCCCTGCCTGCTGTCAACCCCTCACTGCCTGGTGTCATGCCCTACTGGACTGTCCTTAGACAGGTCTGACAGTTCCAATGAGAAACCATGTTCCCTGGCATTGTGCCCTGCCAGGAAGAGGGGCTATTGCCATGCCGGACATACTGCCCATCAGGGACTGGAAGGCCAGGGGTGAGCTCTCTCAGGGGGACTTTGGGCACCATATCAAGATGCTTGTAGTGGAAAAGGGGTCAGGCTTGGGGAGAGGAAGCAGTTGGCAGGTGCAGTCTGGCACCCAGGCCAAGTGGAGAGACGAAGACCCACTTCTTTGTACCACAGGGTCTGTGGCATCGTCATCCCCTGGAACTACCCCCTGATGATGCTCTCCTGGAAGACGGCTGACTGTCTGGCTGCTGGGAACACAGTGGTGATCAAGCCTGCCCAGGTGGGTCTGGGCGTGTTCCAGGTGGGGCCTATGGACTGTAGAGGAGGAGACAGGTGCCCCGTTGGGTCCTCTGCCCACCCAGGACTGGTACCTCCTCAAGGGAGGAAGGGTACTGCTGATGAGGGCTGGCCTTCCGTGGGCTCCGCTCACAGTGACAGAGTCAGCACGCAGCAGGGTTCAGTGTGGGCTGTATGCAGTGTCTGTCCACTCGATCATGGGGTGGCTGAGTCAAGTTAGCTGTGTGTGTACCTGCAGCTACTTGGTGAGCAGAGTTAGGGATTTTCCCATAGACACCAGCCCTTTGGATTTGGGAGAGAAGAAACCCTATTTCATATCCCTTGTCCAGGCCACATGCTCTGAGAGAGCTTTGGTGCTTTATTTGGCTTCAGAGCCTGAAAGTCCTGGAGGGAGCAAGGGAGTGGTGGGATTTGTACACCTGCACCCCCCCCCCAGCCCCTCACACAGAAGCTGCATTGGTAGATGTCAGGGTCAATCAGGCAGGCTGGAAGGGCCTGAGCAGTGTCCCCTGGGGATGAGGACACCCCCTGCACGAGCCTCAGCTTCTTCACCTGTATACTGAATGTAACAGCCTGTCCCCTGCCTGCCCCCAGGGGTGTTAGGGACTGAAGGCAAGATGCTCCATCATGTGGCTCTGGACAGCATGCTCAAGAGGTCTTCTGGCTGCTTTGGGGCAACTTGGATCTAAGAAAATTACAATTTAAAACCCAACAATAGCGACAGCTAGCATTTACAGTATTAACCTTGTGGCAGCATTTTAGTCCATAACAACTTACATGAAAATTAAAAGTTTGCATAGGTTTGCTTATTTCAACATGGCAACAACCCTCTGAGATGACCCATAACCTCTTTCATTTGGGGTTTGCTGTGCACAGATCCAGGAATTGTCCCTAGAAGGCCCGGTAGCAGGCCTGTGCCCTCCCAGGGCCAGCACCCCACAGATTTTGTGGCTCAGCCTAAGACCACGTGGTGGGCGGGGCACAACCCAACCTTTACAAGGAAAATTACCTGGGTTAGAAGAGGAGTCACTGCTCACAGGGCTGAGGAGGGCAACGGCCTCCAGCCACGAGGTGGTAATTAGAATCTCACACCCATCAGGGAGCTCTTGGGACTGCCTGGCACTGAGGTGCTTCCAGGCAGTCCTGGATCGCTCCACTCCTTGAATGAAGTAGGTATGAACATTCAGGAAGGGGCCAGACCTGGCTACAAGGCTGGAGCCTGCTAAGAGAAGGCACTAGAAGACACAGGAGGGAGCACCTTTACTCCCCACTTTCCACTGGAGCTGTGGGGAAGCTGCCTGGGCTAGCTCTCTTCTTCTGGAATTCCTATGATATGGATATTGTTCCGTTTGATTGCATCACTTAGTGCTCTAATTATCCCCTCATACTCCTGGATTTTTTTTATCTTTTTCTCAGCTTCCTCTTTTTCCATAATTATATCTTCTAATTCACCTATTGTCCCCTCTGCCTCTTCAATCCGTGCTATGGGCACCTCCATTTTATTTTGCACCTCATTTATAGTATTGTTTAGCTCCTTCTGACTATTTCTTAGTCCCTTGATCTCTGTAGCAATAGATTTTCTGCTGTCCTCTATGCTTTTCTCAGTGCCAGCGATTAATTTTATGAGTATTATTCTAAATTATTTTTCCTTTATATTGCTTAAATCGTTTTTGATCAATTCGTTAGCTGTTGCTACTTCTTGGAGTTTCTTTTGAGGAGAATTCTTCCGTTTCATCATTTTGGGTACTCCCTGAGGTGACTCCAAACTGCAGCCACTTCCCCTGTGCTGTCTGGAGTAACTTGTGTTGGTGGGCAGGGCCACAGTCAGACCTGATGTCTGCCCCCAGCCCACTGCTTGGGCCACAGTAAGACTGGTGTGTACCTTATCTTCCCCTCTCCCAGGGGCAGGACTCACTGTGGAGTAGTGTGGCCCTTATCTGGGCTACTTCCACACTGCCAGGCTTGTGGTGCCGCTTTGATGGGAACTGGCCAAGGGCGTATTAGAAGTGGTGGATCTGCGAGGTGCACAGGGGCTGGAGGGTCAGGCTTAGCTAGCTTTGCCATCGGTGGTCCCCTGCGGGAGGCCCTAGAGCACCATGAGGGAGACAGGCCAGTCAGAGAAATGGATCCATAGAAGCACAACATTGGGCATTTGCCAGGTGCAAGCAAGTTCAGTGGTGGGAACTGGTTCCCTTTGGAATTTCGGCTGGGGGGTGGGAGAGGGAAATCCCGCTTCCCAGGGCCTTTTTCCCCCCCCCCCCCCCGAGCTGAGCTCTGTCTTCCTGGGCTCAACAACTCTCCCTCCTGGAGTCCTCTCACCCTCCCTGCTCTCTGAGAGCAGAGCTGTTGACTTTTAATATTCCAGATGTTAAGTCCCACTGGCTGTCAGAACTCACAGAGTCCAGCCCCTCCACTTTTGCAAGCCAGAATTTGGGGGCTCTGCCTTGCAGGGCGGGCTGCCCCTCCACTGCCCTGGCTCCCTCCCGCCAATCCGTGTAGTGCGCACCACCTCTCTGCCCTTCCTACCCTCTTCCATGGGCCTCTTGTCTATACTTGGCTCTGGAGAGTCCATTCTACTAGTCTTTTGGCAGTTTTCTGGGTTATTTAGGCAGATGTGGATGGAATCTAAGTGATCAGCAGCACGTGGTAAGCCCAGTGTCCTCCTACAACGCCATCTTCCCCTCTGGAAGCAACTTCATAATAGACATGTCTCTTTTGCTAGGTAAATGTAAGAAAAATAGAGTATTTGGAATTCATGTATATAAAATGTTTCTGCACAGTGAACTAAATTATCAACAAAACTAAAAGGCAACCATTAGAATGGGAGAAGTCATTGCCAACATCATACCTGATAAAGGGTTAGTATCCAAAATGGATTTTAAAAAAACTTATAAAAATGAACACCAAAAAACAAATAATCAACTTAAAAATGGTCACAAGGCAGGAATAGCCATTTTCTGAAGAAGATATAGAGATAGCTAACAGACACATGGAAAGATGCTAAAATCACTCTTCATTCTTTTTTTTTAAAAAAATTAATGATTATTTACTTTTGAGAGAGAGACAGAGGAGTGAGTGGGGGAGGGACAGAGAGAGAGGGAGACATAGAATCTGAAGCAGACTCCAGGCTCTGAGCTTGGCAGCAGAGAACCAGATGCAGGGCTCAAACTCATGAACAGCAAGATCACAACCTGATCTGAAGTCAGACGCTTAACCAACTGAGCCACCCAGGCACCTCAACTCATCATTCATTCTTGTGATTGCTTTTGTTGCATCCCAAAGGCTTAATTTTTTTTTACATTTATTTAGTTTTTTTGAGAAACAGAGTGAGACAAAGCATGAGCGGGGGAGGGGCAGAGAGAGAAGGAGACACAGAATCTGAAGCAGGCTCCAGGCTCTGAGCAAGAGGTCAGCACAGAGCCTGATGTGGGGCTCGAACCCATGAAGACCTGTGAGATCATGACCTGAGCCGAAGTCAGATGCTCAATCGACTGAGCCACCCAGGTGCCCCCCAAAGGTTTTAGACTGCTGTGTTCTCATTATTATTTGTTTCCATATATTTTTCATTATGTTTTTAAATTTCTAATTTGGCCCATTTATTCTTTAGCAGTATGTTGTTTAACATTCACGTATTTGTGGTTTTTCAAAAAAATATTGTGGCTGACATCCAGTTTCATAGCATTGTGGTTGGAAAATAATCATAGTATTATCTAAATCTTTTTGCACTTATTGAGACCTTATTTGTGACCTAGTATGTGATCCTCCCTGGAGAATGTCCCATGTGCACTTGAAAAGACTGTGTAGTCTGCTTCTTTAATATGGATAGTTCTGACTATATCAGCTAAATCCATCTGGTCCAGTGTGTCTTTCATAGCTATTATTACCTTCTTGATTTCTGCTTAGATTATTTGTCCACAGCTGTAATTGTGGCATTAACATCTGTTAATACTATTAATGACTTCCTGTGTATTTGTTACTGTTCTGTGTATTTGAGTGTTCCAATTTGGGCATAAATATTTACAATTGTTAGATCTTTTTGTTACTTAGACCTCTTTATTATGATAGAGTGACCTTGTTCATCTCTTGTTAGCCTTTGGTTTAAAATCTAGTTTCTCTAATATAAGTATTGCTCCTCTGGCTTTCTTTTGACATCCATTTTCATGATAAATATCTCTACATCCCTTCAGTTCCAGTGTGCAGGTGTCTTTAGGTATAAAATGATTCTCTTAAAGGCAGCATATTCATGGGTGTTGTTTTTCATATACATTCTGACACCCTATGCCTCTTGATTGGAACATGCAGTCAACATTCAGAGTGACTATTGACAGTTATTAATTTACTGCCATGTTTGTTTTGTCATTGCTTATGAAGATTTTCTCTTTTTCCTTCTAGTCTTTGTTGTTTTTGTCTCTCTCACTCGAAGAATTCCCTTTTACTACTTCTTGAAGGTCTGGTTTAATGGTCATGAACCAATATAGTATTGCTTGTCAGGGAAACTATTTATCTCTGCTATTCTGAATGACAGCCTTCATGTATAGAGTATTCTCAGCTACACATTTTTCCCATTCAATATGTATTTGATTTTGGCTTGTTTTGTTGAATTTGATGGGGCTTCTCTATATCTTTTCAATTTGGATGTCTCAGATTATTGAAGTCTTCAGCTATAATTTCTTTTTGGAGCAATTGTAGACGGGATTTTTTTATCTTTCTGCTACATCATCACGAGTATAGAAATGAACAGACTCCTGCATAATAATTGCATATTGTATAACTTTATTTAATTAATTTTCAATTCCAGTGGTTTCTTGGTAGATTAATTAAGGTTTTTTATATAGTATCATATCATCTGCAAATAGTAAGTTTTCATTCTCCCTTACCATGTTGGATGACTTTTCTTTCTTTTTTCTTGTCCTATTGCTATGTTTACCACTTTTTGTATTATGTTGTACAAAGATGGTGAAAATAGATATTTGTACTCCCTTCCTGATCATAGAGGAAAGGTTTTCACTTTGTCACCATTGAGTATGTTAGCATGTTTTATTTTTATACATGGCCTTTTTCATGTTGAGGTATACACTTTCTTTTTTTAAAATTTTTTAATGTTTATTTATTTTTGAGACAGAGAGAGACAGAGAATGAGCAAGGAAGTGGCAGAGAGAGAGGGAGACACAGAATGTGAAGCAGGCTCCAGGCTCTGAGCTGTCAGCACAGAGCCCGATGTGGGGCTCGAACTCACGAACTGTGAGATCATAACCTGAGCTAGAGTCGGACGCTTAACTGACTGAGCCACACAGGTGCCCCAAGGTATATACTTTCTAAACCCACTTTGTTGAGTTGTTAAAATGAACAGATGATGTATTTTGTCAAATGCTTCGTCTGCATCTATAGAGATGATCATATAGTATTTACCCTTCATCTTTTTAAGTATGATTTATAACATTGTTTTACCTGTGAATTGTGAACCATCCATGCATTCCTAAAATAAATCACACTGGATTGTGATTAATGATGTTTACATTTTAGGGGCACCTGGGTGGTTCTGTCGGTTAAGCGTCCAACGTCGGCTTCAGGTCATGATCTCATGGTTTGTGAGCCATTTGCTGAAGGGGAACATCTCTATGGATTTGTATAACTCGACAGTGCATTCTCCATTTTCAGAGAAGGAAGAAGATGTCTACAAAGGTTTCTACAATGCAATCATGGTCCACCTTCAGCTTCACTGTCCTGTGACACCCTCACAACCCTGTTTCTGGTGAATCTATTGGGGCTATTGCTCAACTGCACCTTTCTCAGCCCCTCCAGTCCTCCACCCTGCAGTCTGGTCCTCCCATTGCTGCCACACTGAGGGGCGTGCAGCACAGACAAGCTGAACTCATCTTCAGGTTTCCCATGTGGAGCTGAAGTATCTGACTTTGAGAAGTGGTTATAGACGTCACTTCCATTTCAGGAAAATGACTCCTTGCAAGAAAGGGTCAGGGTTAATTTTGGAAAACAAAACAAAACAAAACAAAAAAACTTCCCAAAGATATCTTTTACTTAGCCCATAATGAATGAGCTCCCCCATCTTTGGGGCCAGACTGATGGAATATTGGGAAAAGTTCTGGTAGGGACATATTTGGGTTGAAATGACTGATCCATACATTAGGAGGTACAAGGATATTCCCCTCATCCTGTCTAATTAGGGTGATCTGAAAACTCACCTTATTCCAGCCATTCTGTGTTGCTGTGTTCTCCAGTGTAAATGAAGATGCTGGTTTTGCCTAAAGAGAGGAAGAATTAACCTGTCAGGAAACAGGCACATGGGGCATGCTCCCCAGAAAAGGCTGGACTAGGGATGGAAATGGTCTTGGGTGTATGTCTGAAGGAAGAACATGAGGCCCCGGGTCCTGTAATTAATAGTGAGTGTTCCACATCTCCTATGGAGTGCCAAGGTGAATGTCAGAGGACCCCACTCCTGTCCCAAGTTTATGCAGAGAGAGGGAGGGACTGGCCTTGAGGTTGCCAGATGAGCTGACCACCAGCATGTTCCTCTGTGACTCCACTGTGGTGGTGGGCATGAGGCAAAGTTCATTCCCAAGCAGGCATTCAGGAAGTGTGGCTAGAATGGATGTGTCATGTCTCACACAAGTCAGCACACCAGTTCAGGGCTCACTCCTCTATCTGACCTGGCTCCCTTTGGCAGGTCTTGAGAGGGATGATATTTAGGCTAAAGACACCAGTAAGAGGAGACAATTTGATGTAAGTTTTGAGCAAGCCCAACATCAATGACAACCATCCCATTAAAACCCATCATTACCTACTTCTACTAGAATAAACTAAACTTCTCAAATGTCCTCAACACACAGAACACACTTTTCCTCAATAATTCCCACTGTCAACCAGACTTTTGGTCTTTACAAGTACTTATCCTTCCATCTTTGGAAATACATTTGGCAATGTGTTTTAGCTGCCCTATGCACTCATCGTTGCCTGTAGAGAAGAAAGCCACGATGATGTGACTTTCCACACAGGTGTCTCTGTATCTTCACAGCTGTGTCTGGCCAGGGCTCACTGTGCTCCTTCTGGTTTTGACACAGAACTGGGGCTACATTTGCTAGTCACAATATTATTGACCCACCACTTGCTAACACACCAGATTTAAGAACATCCAGAGTCTTATGACACACCCCAAATATGAAAGATGAATAATTAAGAACACTCGCCAAATAAACCCCAGAGAAATGCCATCTTTAATATGTCACACAATTCACAGACCCCCAAAGCCAATGATGACCTAGGAGTTAGGACTCCCAATGGATTTGAAAGGAGACATCATTAAAAAAATGCTTTGGCAAGAAATTACAAAAGTGTTTGAAACAAATGAGAATAAGTCTCAGGAAAGGAAGAAAGGTGTAAAGAAGTACATAATGGACAATTACAACTGAAAAGTATAATGACTACATTTTTTAAAACACAAACATACAGACAACACAAAGAATAAAACCTAATATTTATGTCACAGGAGTCTCAGAAAGATAAAATATAAAAAAGTAGGGACTAAAAATATATTTCAAGATAAAAATTTAAAAAAAATTGTTTCAGGAAATCATGGCTGATTTGCCAAATTTGACGAAAGATGTGAACCTAATGATCTAAGAAAATGAGTAAATACCAAAGAGTTGAAACCTCAAGAAATCCACCAAGAAACATGCTATGGACTACAATATTATCCCACCCCATTCACAATTTTCCAGTTCTATCCCCATAAACTTGCATGTGGGGCCTTGGAAGATAATGTGGTTATGTTAGGTCACAAGTTTAGGACCCTAATGATGAGGTTAGCATGCTTACAAGGAGAGATGCCAGAGAGCTGGCACACTCTCTCCATGCACACATACAGAGAGAGGTAATGAGAGCACAAAGCCAGAAGGTGGCCATCTGCAAGCCAAGAAGATGAGTCTCCCCAGAACGTGACCACACTGGTGCCCTTGTTGGATTTCTACCCTAGAAACTGTAATAAAGTGCATTATGGATGTTTATCCATTGGCTTAAACTTAGTGCATTTTTACACATTACAATAAAGCAAGATTCAGAAACTAAAATACATGGTGAATTGGACTTTATCAAGATAAATTCATTTTGCTCTTTTTAAAAAATTTTTTTAACGTTTATTTATTTTTGAGACACAGAGAGACAGAACATGAACGGGGGAGGGTCAGAGAGAGAGATGGAGACACAGAATCTGAAACAGGCTCCAGGCTCTGAGCTGTCAGCACAGAGCCCGACCCGGGGCTTGAACTCACGAACCGCAAGATCATGACCTGAGCCAAAGTCGGATGCTTAACCGACTGAGCCACCCAGGTGCCCCATTTTTAATTTTTTTTAACGTTTATTTATTTTTGAGACAGAGAGAGACAGAACATGAATGGGGGAGGGTCAGAGAGAGATAACATTTTGCTCTTTTAAAGACCCTGTTTGTTAGCTAACTTAATATAACGTATATTATAATTTTATTAATTATATAAATAATACATATAATTATTATAATTATAATGATGATATTATAATGTAAATTATATTAAAAATAATGTAGGGGCACCTGAGTGGCTCAGTCCATTAAGTGTCCGACTTTAACTCAGGTCAAGATCTCCTTGTTCATGTGTTCGAACCCTATATCAGTCTCTGTGCTGACAGCTCAGAGCTTGGAGCCTGCTTCAGGTTCTGTGTCTCCCTCTCTCTCTGACACTCCCCCACTTGCACTCTGTCTCTCTCTCAAAAAAAATAATAAACATTAAAAAAATATCCTGTTAATATGATAAAAATACAAGCTATACACTAGGCGAACATGTTTACAAACCACACATGTGACAAAGAACTTGTATCTACACAGTATAAAAAAATTCAGAATGCAACAAAAAATAACAAAAAATAATAAGGAAAACATTTTCCAAATGGGAAATGGACAAAAGACATGAAGAAACATTTCAGCAAAGACAACATACAGGTGGCATAAGCACATGAGAAAATGTTCTACATCACTAGCCATGAGGTAAATACAAATGACAACTGACTGAGTAATCACTCCCTGCCTGTTAAAATAGCTGGTTCAACTAATACAGTAAAAAGATAAAATGTTGGAAAGAGGCGGCTCTCTCATGCATTGCTGGTGGGAATGTAAATAGCACAGCCACTCTGGCAAGACAGTTTGATAGCTGAACATAAACCCTACAAGCTAGCGGTCAGGTTCCTGGACATTTATTTATCCCAGAGAATTTAAACTTAAAATCCCACAAAACACTGAGCACAAATTTTCACTGCAGGGTAATGTGTAATAGCCAAACCACTCAAAGCAAACAAAATGTCCCTCGAATGGATAAACAAAGCATTCCATCCACACTAGGGAGCCCTACACAGTGATAAAGAACATATATACATATATACGTATACACACACATACACACACATACACACACACAAAGTAAACTCAGCTAAACAGTCTTCTCAGTGGAGATGCAGAGCCAGGAGGGAGGCATCAACATAATGTTCAAAATGAAATGGAAACATCATTCACTTACATTTCAATACGTGCCATGACATGGAGACACACGTCAGGGTTCTGGTAGGTAGGAAGCTGCTTCCAAGGAGAATGCAGGCAAATGGTGTGTATAGAGCCAATGAAACAGGAGTCCACTTCTGGGATGAGACTGATAAATGAGGCAGAAAAGTGGTAAAGTTTTTAATACTAGCAGAGATCATTGGCTTTTGTATAGCATGAGATCATTTACATTGCCCCTGGGGGGAGAAAGGTTTTGCATCTCTATTCTCCTAGGCTTGAGGCTTAGTTTTCTCTTCACTTGTGCACTTGAAAGAGTCCTAACAGGTCCTCATTGTACACAGTATGTCCAAGATGCCAGAGTCCAGATTCCCTTGGTGGGCTTGTGTGATGGCACCCTTACCATGACCATGAAGTCCACAGACAAGTTTTGTGCTTTTCCTGTAAGCCCTGCTTCTAACCAGTCCAGTCTGGGGGTGCCTATTTGCAAGTCCTCAGGTGAAGACATGTGATGAAGGCTGGAGATTGGGACTAGCCTTCGATGATCTATATTTCCATGACTCCCTGCTCTCCTTCCAGTGCTGTGTAAGTTCATGCCCTTGATGCTCCTTTCGTATAAACCCTTGACTACTTGGTTTCTCTACTCCTCCTCACCCTGTATGGTAGTCCTGTGGCTACCCTTGAAACCTCACACATAAGTTTTCTTGCCCACCTCTGCACATGGGCCCGCCAGATCAGGGTATGGTACACCTTACACGTTCAATAGATGCTTGTTGAAAAATTGCACGTAGGATGCCCTGTCTCTCTCTGTCACCAAAATAAATAAACATTGAAAAGAAATTGAAAAAAAAGAAAAGAAAAATCACACGGATGAGTTGGGATCCGAGGCACACTGTGAAGAAAACATGGGGGTTGGGAAGTAGTGGAGGTGGAAAGGCAGTTCCACAGAGTTGAAGGACATGACAAAGTCAGCGATGGCAGGGTGGACTTAAGGGTGGGACCAATGGTGGTGTAGTCCAGGGAGAGCCATGGGAAGGGCATGCAGAGCTGAAAAGCACCGACATTTCAAGGAGAAGGGAGGTGGAAGGAGTCTCGTGTGCCCAGTGTGTCTCCCTGTCCCTCAGGGATGCCCTTTCAGTCATGGGTCACAAGTGAGGAGGGGGCACAGCTGCAGATATCCACAGTTATCAGGAACCTGAGGGAGACTGAGGAACAAACACAGAGGCCTAGGATGCAAGAGGGAGCACTAGGTTCATGTACAGCCACCTCCCTGTGAAACCAGCTTTTCAAAACCTTCCTGGGTCTCTTCAGGGATGACAGGGAGGTCTCCACCTGGGGAAGAGACACCTGACAGTCCCTCTCCCCCACTAGCCTGGTCTCTGGAGCCCTCTTCCTGGCTCCTGGCTGTCAGGCTGGTGGGCAGGCGGTCATACCATATGGTGGGCGCACAGAGGTGTGGTGTTGCAGACCCTGGTGCCCAGCAGCTGTGTCCCCTGCAGGGGGTGGGGGAGGAGGGGAGGGAATTGGATCCTGGATCCAAGAGGTGTGCAGGAGTGAGCCCATGGGTGCACATAGGTGCATGGGTCAGGGGGGGAGCCCGGTGAGGGATGCAGCTGAGGGTGCAGCTGTGCTGTGCATCCTGGCTCCCAGACCACCTGCTACCCCAAGCTCCCAAGTCTCTCTGCCAGCCAGGGGCTTTCACCCACCCCACTCCCCCACCAGGGACATGGCTGCTGCCTGGCACCTGTGTCCAGGTAGCTGTGGAGGTAGCGGTAGCGGGGCACTTGCAGAGAGGACTGGGAGCCATGAGCCTCCAGCCCTGGAGGGTGGTGGCCCTGCTGCTCCTGCTGCTCCTGGAGGCAGAGGCCAAGTCCCGGGACGTGCTCCCAAAGGTGCCTCTCAGCTGCAGCTGCGCTCCTGGAGCACCAACACTACCAGGGGCTGAGCATGATGCAATTCCCCCAAGTGCCCCCAAAAGACCATCTGGAGAAGCCTAAAGGTGGAGCAGCTGAGACCCACAGCCTCCCTCCAGGACCTGCCTCAGTTGCGGTGCTGCCAAGGTAGGGATCCTAGTGACAAGGTGCCATGTGGCCTTCCCCCTGCCCCTCTCTGTCTTCCCCTTTCATCCCCACACCCCTCCCTCATTCTATGGGGTTCTTCTTGGGCTCCTTTCTGGCTGCGGTCATAGGAGTGACCTTTATTGGTTGTACCCTGGTTCCCTGGAGGAGATTCTTTTAGAGGGTGGTCCAGACTCTTTCGTACTTGGAGTTGTGTGCTGGAGAGGCCTGGGTTTTTGGGATTCAGCACAAAATAATCTTTGGGAAATGTTTGGTGGGAACGTCTTCTTCGCAGTCTCCCAAGGAAGGTCGGATGGAAAAGCTCCTTGTTCCAGGCAGACTTGTCGGTTTTGTTCTTCATATCTGGGGGGGCGTGGCGCTTCATGTTTCTGTGGAGCACCTCCTTCTTGCATTCATCCCATGTTTCAAGAGTTTCATACCTTAGGAATCACATCTCTTCTGGGACTCACCAGGCAGCACGAGGGAGAAGTGACTCTGAGACTACCATGTCCCTAGAAACCAGTGCATGTGTATGTCAGCAGGCAGTGCTCACCTCTCAGCCTCCTTTTGAAATCAGCTCTTGAGCAAATGCTCTTTCATTCCATGGGTTCTCCCTCTCCCAGGTTGCTGTTGGTGTGTGTGTGTGTGTGTGTGTGTGTGTGTGTGTGTGTGGTGGTGGTGTGGACTGTATGTAGTCTGGACCACGATAGGGTCCCAGTTCTCTCCAAAGACACTGTTTTGTTGCATAGGAATATCTCATTTCAATAGACTGTTCCAATTTTGTCTCAAAGGTTGAAAACATCCTGAAGGCAGCACCATGACCTCACTGAAAGCAAAAGCCTAAGAGCAGAGGCTTTCACAGACTTACATATCAAGATGACTGGTACTTTAGGTTTTCATTAATATGGTGTGGTGTAGGCCACTTTCAGCAGCAGCTGCTCCTAAGCATCTGT
>NW_024412420.1:0-134490 GCF_014898765.1 Herpailurus yagouaroundi | reverse complement strand
GGTACTTTTATGTTTTCAGTAAGATGGTGTGGTGTAGGCCACTTTTAGCAGCTCAGGCTCCTAAGCATCTGTTTTGTCCCTGGGGGGTGAGTTGTCTCTCTGAGGAATTAAGGAGATTATGATTATCTTGAATATCATTATTTTCATGATTACCATGATTGCTATATTCTTCATATCCCATCGCATGGAATTTGATACATGTGTTTGATACCCGGAACGTTTTCATCACAAAATGCTCGCTACAACAAGGAGGAAAAACTCACTGTTGTGTGATGGACAATGTACCTTACCTTTATTGTACTGTTTTAGTGGTATGTACATATGTTCAGTGTTGAGAGTGTCCACTTAGATCTAAGGAGATTTTTGTGACATAATGATACTTCAAGAAACCATAAAAATAATTGAAAATCTGCAGCTAGTAATCTAAGCACTCTGTCCTCTTTGATATGAAATACTAAGTAAAGAAATCATCTTTCAAAAACTTCTGAGTCATCATAATTCCTTATTATTCAGGTAGGTCTGGTGAATGTAATGGAATGAACTAAGGTCTTTGAAATATAGGAAGCTAGAATTTGAGGTATTGAAGTCATATTTACTCTCTGTTTCCCTGTTGACATGGTCTTTTTTTATTTGCTGATGTCTTTTGCCCTTTAACCTATTTCCCTCCTTCCTGCCCCTCACCTTTGCAATCATCTTTATGTATTTATGAGTTTGTTTTATTATGTTTTGAGGATTTTTGTATTTTGTTTTCTTATTTTTGTTTCAGTTTCTACATATATGTGCAAGCATTTGGTATTTGTCTTTCTCTGTGTGATGTATTTCACTTAGCATAATGCCCTCCAGGCTATTAAAAACAATGTGGCATAATACAGGTGTGAAGGTATTTTGGGGAGTTAGTGATTTCATGTGTTCTGAGTAATACCTAGGGGGGTTATTGAGGGAAATTGCTGGATGATATGGATGTTCTAGTTTGAATTTTTTGAAGAAACTTTATATTGTTTTCGACTGCCGCTGCACCAAGTTCCAATCCCACCAACAGAGCACAATGATTTGCTTTCCTCCACAGTTTACCCAACGCTTGTAATTTCTTATCTTTTTGATAAGATCATTCAGACAGGTTTCAGGTGATATCTCTTTGGCTTTGGCTTTTCATTTCCCTAATGTGGAGTGACATTGAACATCTCTTCATGTATGTGGTGGCCATCTGCATGTCTTCATTGGAAAAATGCCTCTTCAGGACTCTGCCAGTTTCATCATTGCTCTTTGCTTTTGCATTGTTGTCCTGTAGGAGTTCTTCATGTCTCTTGTGTATTAACCCTTTACCATGTATGTAGTCTGCAAGTATTTTCTCCCACTAACTATGTTGCCTTTTCATTCCTTTGAAAATATTTTTGCTGTGCAGAACTCATTTTTTTAGTTTCATGTAGTCCCACTTCTTTATTTTTCCTTTGTACCTTTGGCTTCTGGTGTCGAATCCAAAAACTCAGTGTTTAGACTGAGATGAAAAAAAATTCTCATGGTTTCGGCATTTGGCTTTGTCCAGCAGAGCCAAGGACAGCAGAAAGGATTGCTTAAGACTCCATGCAAGTCAAGAGAGGTGAGAGGGAGTTTAAGGGACATCTCCGTGAGCTGCTCTCAAGCTCCCATATTCATTAAGCCTACAAACAATGTAAAACACGTCAGTGGGCCACATATTGGAAAGAACGTAGTGAAGACATGGTGAAAACCAAATATAGATAGGATAAAATATTCCACGTGACAACATGATCTAAGGACTTTGTAAGCACATGCTGAACCCAACCCCTAGATACACATCCACTGGATCAGTGAAGTCTAGCCTGCCCCCCAGATACACACCAACTAGGTAAGTGAACTGTTGCTGGCTGTTTGCACCAAGGCCAAAGAGCAGTGATCTGCTTTGCAAAGCTTTCCCTATAATCTCCTAACTCAGGACATAATTGTGTGATCCCACACCTTCTGCCCAAGTTTTTATCCAGGATATTTCTGGTTTTAGGTCTTAAGTCTTTAATACATTTTGAATTCGTTTCTGTGTGTGGTGTTAAATAGGCGTCAAGTTGTTTTTCTGTGCGTGTTGTTTTTCTGTGCCCAGTGTTTCTGACACCACCTATTGAGGAGATTGCCTTTTCTTCATGTTATATTCTTGATTCTTTTGTTGTGAATTAATTGGTTACATATGTGTGGGTTTCTTCCTGGGCCTTCAGTTCTGTTCCAATGATCTGTGTGTCTGCTTTTACCCCAATACCGTACTGCTTGGGTTATTGTAGCTTTGAGATCTAGTTTAAAATCAGAAAGTATGATGCATCCAACTGTGTTCTTCCTTCTCAAAATGACTTTGGTATTCAGAGCCTTTTGTGGTTCTGTCCACATTGAAGGATTATTCTAGTTTTGGAGACGTGCTTAAACTTTGATAGGGATCGTACCTAGGGAATGTGCAGATGGCTTTAAGTAGTGTGAATATTTTGACAATCTTAATTCTTGGGATCCAGTAGCATGGAATGTCTTTCCGCTTATTTCTGTCTCCAAATTCTTTCTCCACTGATTTCTGGGTTTCAGTACAGAGGTTTTCATCTTCTTGGTTAAAGTCATTCTTTTCTTTTTTGAGTTTTCTATGTTTATCCTTGAGAGAGAGATACATAGACACAGAGACAGAGAAAAAGAGAGAGAGAGAGCATGTATGAGTGGGGAAGAGGTGAGAGAAAGGGAGACACAGACTCTGAAGCAGGCTCCAGACTCTGAGTTGTCAGCACAGAGCCCAATGCAGGGCTGAAAACACAAATCATGAGATCACGACCTGAGCCAGTCAGATGGTTCACTGACTGTACCACCCAGGTGCCCATAGGCTAAATTTATTCTTAAATATTTTATTCTTTTGGAGTGATTTTAAATTATTTTCTTAATTTCTCTCTATGATAGTTTGTGATTCATGTATAGAAATGAAGCACATTATATACATCGACATACATATCTTAACTACTGAAATCATTTATTAGGTCTACCAGTTATGTTGTAGAGTCACTGCGGTCTCTATATAGCATATCATGTACTCCTAATAAGTGAAAAGGTACCTGGGAATATAGGATGATGTGATCAAATTTAGATGAGAGTAAGCAGATATAGGGAGTGATACTATACAAATTTTCTGAAATGTTTTGTGGTTGATATAATCAAACATCTCCATAAATAAGGTTTGTTTGCATATATGTTTTTTTTAAACCAGACACAAGAGCTGTAACATGGACATATGCTTCCCAACACATTCCCACAACACACCCTGTGCATCTTGGGAGGTAGCCACCCTGTCTCTATTTTCTGTCCTGGAACCCAGTGCCTGACTCAACCACTCAGTGAATTCATCTCAGAATACTGTATTTGGGAAGACACCTATATTTTTCATAGGCTTCCTGAAAGGCACCTCACAAATCATTGAATTTTACAGTGATCTGCCTGGAATCCTCTGAGGATGTCTAAGTTGGAATGGCACTTTCTTTGCTGAGAGATCAGGGAGCCCTGAAATATTCCTGTGTGTCTTGTGGTCAGCAAAGGGTGTTGTGTAGCTGCTCATGACAAGGACACTGCTCCCCAAAGATGGGGCTGGCAGGTGCAGGGCGTCACTGCTGGAGGAGCCTGAAGGGTGGAGGGGCTTTACTCAGTATCAAACCCTTGACTGAGTCTCCATCCTGCAGTCTCCTTGAGCTCCTGATGTGCTTTGTAAAGGACTCTCTTCCTTGCCAAGGTTCAAGTGGTTCTTGCTGTTGTCACTCAATCCTCAGGATGAACACATTCAGGTCATGGTCTTTAACTCATTGACCTGACCTGCACTTACAGGTACTTTCCTGAGAGTAAGGGACCCAGCCTGGGTGGAGGGCCAGCAAGCAGACAGTAGTGGCCCAGCCTGCATCCTCCACTGGCCTGAAAGCAGGGACTGGCTGCTCTACTGAGAAGCAGAGCTATGGAACAGGAGGTGCACAGGTGGCTGGGGTTTGTCATGGGATGGGGCCTGGATGAGTGTGTTCCAGGACATGGGGCAGGGACGCTGTGCAGAAGGTCAGAATGAGGGAGTGTGGTTTCTTTCCTGCCCCATGGGTCACTCCTAGGTACCCTGATGGCCTCAGTGCTGGCTTGTCCTCCTATTTCTTCAGGTGTCCACTCAGTCCCAGGGGTCCCTGCTTTTCACATAAGGCCCCAATGTATAAAGAGTCTGTAGATATTTGAAAGTGGAGGCAGCACCCAAACAATGGATATGAATAATGTTCCAAAAGTTGTGCTCGGTGTACATGCCTAAAGAAAGAGAGATTTGTGGTACAGATGTACCCTTTTGTACAATGATGAGAGTCAAAATATTGGAATGGGCCCAGTCATTCAGCTTCTGGAAACACAGAGTAAATGATGATGTGTGGCCACTGAGAATGCAGAAGGGGACAGGACTGTGCCTGCCCACTGTGGGGACATCACGTACTACAAGACCATAGTCCTGGATCCTTACACGCCCAACCTATCACACCACTCGTAGACACAAACACAGACACCTGCTACACTCAAAGCAAAAGGACTGTGAAGATGACACCATGTCTTATGGGCAATTATTTCTTTGAAGAATATAAATTTTTTCTCCGTATTTATTTATTTTTTCATATTTATTTATTTGGAAAGAGTGAGAAGGAGAATCCTGACCAGGGCTTCAAGCTGTCATTGCAGAGCCTGACTTGGGTCTTGATCTCAAGAACCATGAGATAATGACCTGAGCCAAATTCAACTCGGAAACTCAAACGATTGAGCCACCTTGGTGCCTGTCCTCATTATTTAAATCTTAATTTTACTACTTAAACGTCACTTATAGAAAACCTTTAAGAACTTTAGACTTTATTGCCTAATAGATTAGCATAAATGGTATATTGAATATTTCATTTGGGTATTTTATAATATGCACATTAGACCGATATCAACATGGCCTGTCCAGGGAAATGAAAGATTTTCAAGGTATCGCTCTGGACCAGACATTTCTCTTCTGGCTTCTGCTCTTGTGTCAAATCTCAAAGGGTCCCCATGCCAGATAATGAAGATATTTCAAGTAGGAGCTTCACATAATATTTGTCCTTTGGGTAATATTCCTCTGTCATAAAAATGTTAGTTTCATTAAATATTTAACCAATTATTAATCACTCTCATGTTATGTAGCCAGACACAGCAAGAAATGTTGTGTGTTTGCACACACCTGAAAATTTTAGAGGAGCTAAAGCAGCAGAAACCTAGATAGGTGGTTGCAGAGTACTGGGGTGAGGGAATGAACTGTGGGTGATTAGTAGTATACGTTTTTGTGTGATGGAAATGTTCGAGTACATAGTGGTCATGGGTATAAAATCCTGTGAATGTACGTAATGAGACTTGAATTTGTAAATTAAAAGGATCAGAGTAAATTTTTTTGAAGTTAATTTATGTTTTATTTATAAAACAATACCTAAGACAGTAAATACCTCTATAAAAATCACAAAAATTACAAAGAACACAATGACAGGGTCAGGGAATTCATCGTTTGGGGCTGCAGCCAACATGAGCCACTGCTCGGGAGCAGAGGCTGGTTGCTCAGCTGCATCAGGTGGTTGCTCCAGCCCTTCCGTGACCCCACCAGCTGGGGCTGGAGGCTGCTCAGGTTGTGAGTCCACCAAAGGGGCAGGTGGCTCTTCCAGCTCCTGACAGTGAAGCAGAGCTGGGACTACCACCTGCACTGGTGGTGACTCTGCAGGGAGCGTCACTGCTTCTAATTGCTGAGCTCCAGGATGAGTGGTGGCTTCAGGCAACCTGTGCTGTGAAGCTGAAGTGGGCACGACAGAGATAGCGGGGGCTAGCTCCTGAGTGATGTCTGGATCTTGCTTTCAAGCTTGTGTCATAGCTTCAAGAATAGAAAGTGTCATCACCGTGATTGCCATTCCATGGCCCTTCCAAATAAAGGAAACCTCTCCCATAGACATTGTCAACTGAGTCAAAGAACCCACCAGGAGGAAATCTCCCAGATGGCAGGCTAATGGAACAGTGATCTGAGACTACTCACAACTCCTAGCCCACCCGCAGTCTCAGAAAACGTGCTCTGTGTGGCATACCCTGTCACTTCCACATCCCCACATCTCCCACCCAGAGTCCTCCTCACCCAGAGACTCTGGCTCATTGAGCTCATGGTTTCTCCACAATGAGTAGAGAAGGCGGGTGTGGTGCTGCAGTTCGGAGCCCAGCATGTGGACCCATACATATTCCTGCAGCATCTTCAGGCTGATGAATTCTGGGGGCTGGAAAAAGTACTCTGGGTAGTGGTCCAGCCAGGTGCCCAGGATGGAAGACATGGCTCTGGGGATACAAAAGTAGCCAGAACAATCAACATGGGGTGTTCCTCCTGCACTGAGGTCTCAGGACAGCCCTGTGGGACCTGACCTCTATACTCCTGCTCCTGGATGTACAGAGGGTGGTTCTCTACCTTGTCCACCTGGGATTTGGCAGTCCTGCCTAAGAGAGTCCTGGTCACTGAAGAGGGACTGTCAAGACTCTGTTTGACGGGAACCCCTTAACCAATGATGTGGCCAAGTCTGTCCTTCTTGGGGAAGCCAGCCAGACTCCTCAGTGTGTCCCCCTGCCTACCTCCCACTAGAATTCAACTCCGTGCATGAGTGGAGGGGTGGTGTCAGGATGAGTCAGTGCCTTCACTGCATACCTTAGCGCTCCATGAAAATCTGAACAAATACGGGACAAAGGGACTCTGTCTCTTACCTGGGCTTGCTGGGACCCTCCTCATACCTTCAACGTGACGACCTGTGCCTCTATGCTGCCTCATTCACTCAGTGCACATGTGGGTGTCCTCCCACTGACACTGGTCTCCCATAGTGTGGGTGATATGTGCTCCTTGAGCCCTCACTGTGTCTCCTGAACTCTTGCTAAGCACACACTGTTGACGTTCTACAAGGTGGTGAGCGTGGTGTTCCCCAAAACCTTTATCTGGGTCCCCTGATGGGGGCGGATGCAAGGCTGTTAGTGGGAAAGGGATGGGGTTGGACTCTCTAAGGGGCTGATGCTTTCCTCTGGCACTGTCTGCTGTCTCACTGTGCCCACAGCCCATCCTCTACCAGACAGGACAAGAACCCTTTCCTTGCTCCCAAGGAGAAGCCCTCAGATCTTTGTCCTCTCACAGGACTCTCAGATGTGTGGGATGCTGGGTCCTGCAGCCCCTCCCATGCACAGTCTCAGCACTGCAATCTTGGAGAAGGAAGGCCCTCCAGCATGAGCTCAGCCTACTCACATTTTCTCCTGCTCCCAGGGTCCGCCATCCTCCTCAGTCTCAGGAAGGAAGCAGTCATATCTGGAGGAGGCCATAAGGGCATCATATCAGGTGTCCTGTGGATACTACCTCTTGTCATATCCAGAGTCACTGACTGCTGACTAGAATGGAGCTCTGAAGGGGAGGGTGCTGTCTGCTCTGTGCATTGGATCCCAGTCAGCTCCTACAGACATGCCTGCATGTAGTGGGGCTTCCTGTATGTTTGATGAATGATAGGGCCCCAATCAGCTCCATCACACATATTGGTGTGGGTCTGGGCCTGCTGCTTATCCTGGGCATCCTTGACTGGTTTGACCCAGGACTCAGACACACAGATAGAACCTCCAATCTCCTTTTCAAATGGGGAAACAGCACAACACAACACCTGGTGACAGTGAGGGATGAGGCAGAAACTTGATCATGGGGAAGAGGACAAAGATCACCCAGCACAGACAGCTCTGCCAGCAGACATTTCCGCAGGGCCAGGGTGACTTTCCCTGCATTGCCCCCACTGAGTACCTGGAGTTATTCTACTCTGATCAGAGGAACAAAGTGAGACTCAAGGACATTTGGTGACTTTCCTTAGACATAAAGCTTTAAGGGGCTGAATCACACTGGGCTGTGAAGGGCAAGGTGCTCACCTCATAAACAACAGTTCCAGGACCTTCTGGGTGGTAGCAAAAGCTGTGTACATGCCCATGAATGTGGAGACGTACGTGGGGTCTCTCCCCAGAAAGGCAGGCACGATGTGCTCCACTCGCTGCTTCAGCAGGCCTGCCTCGATGGTCCACCCCACACAGTTCTCATTCTCATTCCCAGGTGTGACCTTTGTACCCTGAGGTAGAACACAGGAAGGACACAGAATCAGACACAGCACTATGGCCAACAGGAGGGTTGGAGTCCAGAATGCAGACCAAACCCCCAGACCCCAGTGACTTGTGGCAAGCATGAGACCTGGGTGCCCAGAGTAGGAAAAAGGATCTTGGCATTCACACGAGAATTTGAGGTGGGGAATGACTGAACATGTTAGGATATCAGGTCAGATTCTTAGATGAGTATGGACAGCACCTCCCTTCATTAACAGCATTGTCCCTGTGATTTCTAACAGCACAGCCCATTCTAGGGACCAGAAGACAGGGACATTACCTGGCAGAGGTTGGGTCAGGATAATAGGACATGTAGGATGTTCAGTGCAGCACTGTGACATGGCAACAGAAGGGAATCATGTCACAGTCCCGCATTTGTGAAGGGCTGAATGGGTGAGGTAAGTCATCTCATTTCCAGAATGTAGTCTCGGTGGTAAGGCCCTTGCTCCTGATCTAGAGGGGCCAGGGGTGTGTTCCTTAGCAACCAAAGTGCAGAGCAGTAGACATAATACCATGAGCCCCATGCCCTTTGGGTAAAAATCTCCCTGCTCATCATGAACATGTGTCAGACATGGAGAAGTTGTGGAAGGATGGTCAGGAGAACCAGGACACCTGGGAACAGTTGTTGAGGAAACATGTACGACAATGCCAATATATTCTAGACAGAATCGGACATGAAATGGTTTCACATCTCTTTTCTGATATTCCTACAAATAAGTGGAGAGTGACGTTGCATCTGGCCATGGCAGGGGCTGGGCCATGAGGTCATGTTTGGGGAGCACATGGGGCTCCAGGTTCATCTGGCATCAGGAGTCTACAAGAGATACCGGGGGAGTAGTAGTGTGTTTTCTGTGCCCTGGTATTCTTTTCATTGTCTGTGGGTCCTAGGTGTTGGGTTTCCCTGGTACCTGCACTCATGCTGAGCCAGCGCAGCATCCTCCTGATGGTATGGGTCTTCTTCCTGTCCTTCAGGGAAGTAGAGCAGGGGCTCTCATCATTCAGCTTCTCCTCCATCTGTGGCATGTGGCTCTGTAAAGACAGTGCCCAGCAGGCAGGCAGGAGTCCTCAAAGCCCTGTCTGCTTGCTTTTGCTTGTCCTCAGACCCATGTGAATTCATTCCAGATATGACACCACAGTGTGCACACACCTCCCCCAAGGAGGAGAAGCAATGTGGTTTGAGGGCCTTGGATTAAACCTGTAATCAGTTAGAGGCATCTCAGAGATCCCTTTTCCCTCCTTCCCAGCATGACATCTGCATGGCCATGATGGGTCCACCAGGTCGTCCACTGCCATCCAACCTCCTCCAGTCCAGGAGAGGAGCGCCTCACATGTCCCCCTTCCCTGGAACTGAACACGAGGGGATAGGGGTGCCCAGAAATGGCTCAGAGCTGTGACCTGACCTGACCTGACCTGCCATGCTCTAGGTGCTCTGTGTTACCTTATGTGACCTCCTGGAAAACATCCTGAGACATCACCAGCGTGGGTTAAGTAACCCTCTCCAACATCCAAATGATACTGCACACTGGGGTTTCTGGTATCCAGAGCCCCGGTACCTGGGAAAACAACAAGAGAACATCCCAAACTCTCTGTGTCTGCACACAAGTGAGCCTGGTATGGGACCTTACTAGAACATGGGTGCCAGGTTACAGGAGTCCCAAGCTCTCCTGTGGCCTATTGTGAGCAAAGTGATGGCATTGCCTATGATCCACCTCCTGAGTCCCCTCCTGGGATAACACCTATGCAAATAGTTCTCTATTTGCTGACTGCTCACCCCTTTCTCCATGAACTGTCACATCGGTCCACAGTTACACCAATGCACCCCTCTCCATAGCCCCCTGGAAAGGTATGGGGACAGCCAGGGTCCTAGCTGTGAGACATATCTGGGTTGAGACATAACTCTTCATTCTTACCTCTTTCTGGTCCCAGATTCGCGATTGTGCTTCTCAGGTATGGTCCATGTCTTTTCTGCCCAATGGAGATAATTCTAGCATGTACTTCCTCAGGATGTCCTCAGGCATATGTGGGATGATACCAGTGAAATTGGAGGAGTGGTGTCACCCATTGGAAATTTATCCAACCACATTTACTTCAACTTCTTACCTCCTCTGATTCTGCTGCTCCTCTGATCCCAAGTGTGCATACGTGTGTGCGTACGTGTGTGCGTGCAAGTGTGTGTGTGTGTGCGTGTATGTGTGTTTACCAGTGCTCATTTTCTGGAGCTCCAGAAGATAACATCCCCACCTAGGGAAGGATGGCCAAAAATTTCTTAAGAGCTTAGGTTCTCTAATTTCTAAAGCAATCCCTACAGATGGGATTGCAGTTGTGGTCTAGTAGGGCAGAACTCAATTTACCTAGACTTTGTTAGTTCTGTGCCATGAGCCATTCCCTCCCATTCCACTGGGTACAGTGGGGACAGGGTTGTACTCAGTGGGTTGCCATAGCCTGGAGTGCTCCTCAGGGAAGAACATGCTGGAATGCCTCCTGTTACACTCCTCTTCAGCCTCACCCCCACGTCACATCCATGTCTGCACACAGTTACAGTAACACAACCTTTTCCAGAGCCCCCTCAGAAAACCTGGGTCAAGTCAAGGACCCCATTTTGAGGACATGGAGTTGGGTTCATGCCTGGTTCGGACTTTTTACCAGTCTTTGGTTCTGGGCAAGGCACTGACCCTGGCAAGGTCTTCACTTTCTCCTCCCTTCAGTGGCTCCCTGGGATCCCCACATCCTGTAAACACATCCTTGTGTAATTTCCTCCCTGGAGTGTGGTATGGACTTAGTGTTTGATTTCTGTTCCAAAGAAGATGGCAATGTGACCCCTCAAACCACCCAAGTTTTGGTGATAAAATGTCCATGACACAGCCACGTACTCACTGTCACTCTCTGTGTTGTCTCTCAGATCCTCATACTGGGGAACAACCCCTGTGTTGAGTAATGACACAGACAGTACACACAGCCTAGCCCTGAGACACAACAACATACAGGGAAGAACTAAGGCATTCAATGTGGACTTAAGCTTGCCACCACCCTGAAGTGAGCTCAGGGGTTGAGTGAAGCAGGTTCTGTCTCAGTGATGATAGCAGCCCCAATGTCCTGAGAGGCTCTGGCAAGAGCCCTCAGGTGAGCACTGCTGAATTCCTGGTCCTCTGGGCCTGTGAGATGGTAAGTTTATGGGGAAGCCATTAGGGTGAGGGAATATTGTCACACAGCACTAGAGCAGAGTACTGAAAATGTCCTCCTGCCCCAGGCCCTTGCCCTCCTCACCCTCCCTCTCTGCTCTCCTCCCCAGCTCTTTCCGGTCTCCCTGGTATCCTTTCACATGTCCACCCTGACAACACCGACCTCTGCCTCCGAGGGTCTGCACCACTGTGCCTTCTGCCAGGCTACATATACTCGGATTTGTGCAGGGCTGACTCATTCTTGCACTGCTGCAGGAGGTATTAATGTTTCCTCAGCACAGACTTGTCAGACCCTCACCTGGTGGAGCTCAGGACCCTGTTTAGCACCTTGATTTTTTTCTATGGAGTCATTGCTCATGTCATTCACATTTTTGTTTCATGTCCTTTCCATCTTCCTGTCTAGATCTTGAGCTCCTAGAGGGAAGGCCTGACTGCCTTACCAGCACTGGCACTATCTGAATGCTCAGATGTTCATTCCCAGGGGATCCATCCCACCATTTAGCAGCCCAGTCATTATAGCCTGATTTACTTGGGTAATTTTTCAATACTTATTTTATTTTATGTTTTTTCAGTCTACTACACTTCTATCTTGGGGTGTAAAATCACACTCCAAGATCAAGAGTCTCATGCCCTACTGACTGAAACAGCCAATTTTAATGGAACTAGACTGATTTCTAAGTTATCTTGAAGGTTAACATTTTGTAGGTATATTTAGTTATGCTGAATTACCAGAGAACGCGCCAAATTTCAATAGCTTGTCCCCATAGATTCCCTCACATGACAGTGCTGGGTGCGTGTTTAGATTGGAGACTAAACTTCTTCATGTGGTCATCCAGGAACCCAGAATTCCTCCATTTGTCCCATCTCCCTCCTGAGGATATCAGGTACTTCCACAACCAATGGCACAAGGGGTGATAAAGGGGAAAGGGAACAAAGAAATGCACATGGGAGCATGTTATCAGCCAGGTCTAGAGTGCCTAAAATATCTGCCTTTACACTCATTCCTTGTTTTAAAGGCAAGGGTTTTTAAGTAATGATCTGTGAGAAACTATGTCCCACAAAACATAGAAAATACTTCCCTAGATATGCACCACAAAATATACAAAAGGTAATTCCTGAGCTGAAGGAAAATTTTCTCCCTCCAGTACACATTTATGAAGGAAATAAGAAGAGTAAAAATCTATGTGTGTGTTTGTGTGTGATTTATACATATTAATGAATATGACGTTTAATGAATATATATGAATATTTTAAGTGAATTATCATTGACTTTTAATTAGAAGAATTAGTAAAACAGTAAGTTAAAAATAAGAATTAGTGAGCTTACAGACATATATTATTAAGATATATGACAGTATCAGGGCGCCTGGGTGGCTTAGTGGGTTGAGCGTCCGACTTCATCTCAGATCATGATCTCATGGTTCGTGGGTTTGAGCCCCACATTGGGCTCTGTGCTGATATCTCAGAGCGTGGAGCCTGTTTCAGATTCTGTGTCTCCCTCTCTCTCTGCCCCTCCCCCACTCACGCTTTGTCTCCCTCTGTCTCAAAAATAAACATTAAAAACTTTTAAAGAAATTACATTAAGATATATGACAGTATGAATTAAACGATTGGTAGTTGAGAAATCAATTAAGTGCCTCTTAAAATTGTTTTCAAGTACAAAAACTCTTATAAACCACTTGACTGTAAGTATAGTGTAAATATTGCAACTCCAGCCCAGTTAGCCAGTTAAATTGAAATAATTACATATATCTATGTTCACTTACACTTAAGCACCCCACTCTTTGTTTCTGTTCAGGTCATGATCTCTGGGTAGTGAGAATGCTGAGAGACAGAGGAAGTTCAAAGGAGCCCCCTTGTCTCTTGGTGCTGGTGACATGGAGGGGGCTATTGTGGGACCCCATGTTTTCCTAGGTGTCCCCAGTCCAGGAATATTACAACCCTCCCTAATTCCCCTGCACAAACCGGGCTAGCAAGGAAATTGTGGCTGCCGCAACTTCCTGTAAGATTTGGCCCAAGATCTCTACATATTTGACCTAAGATCTCACGAGATTTGCCCCTAGATCTCATGACATCTATCAACAGGACAGAGTTGGCCGTTTGCTCTGAGATTAGAAGAAACACAGACTGCCCTGAAGGTTCCATAGCCCAGGAGAATCAATGAGGGCTTATTGTGTGTTCAGAGTAGCCAGATCCTGTGCACTTTCCTTCCCCCTATGCCTCCTCACCTCCCGTTTCAATCCCCTCTAGCTTCACAGAAATAAAGGGCCACCAGGCCAAGTCTTCCCTATTTTAGTGGTGGTTCTTACCCCCACTGCTCTTAGAATGCTGGACGAGTTGGAAAGTATGAGCCAGGGACCTCATATTCTTTTGGTGGTGGCCTTGGATTGTTTGTGGGACCCTGGGTGTTGGTAGCAGTCCACAAACCAGGAGTGTCCCAACCTGCCTATTTACACTTCATAAAGGTGACTACACTAACGAGTTCTCATGCCTGCCTCCTTCTGGCTATATTTGGCCTGACATCTCATGAGATTTGGCCTGGGGATCTCATAAGATTGGTCAACAGAGCAGAGGTGGCTGCATCTTTTCGAGTCACAATGAACACAGACTGCACTTAAGTGTCCATGGCCTAGGACAGCGCTCAGCGATACTTTTTCTGTGTTCACAAGAGTCAATTTCTGTGCACTGTGCTTCACCCCACTCCTCCTTCTCTCCTGTGTCTTGTGCCTCTACTTTACTGGGAATAACAGGATAGTCTGGTCCAGCAGCCCCTGTTTCTGTGGCCAGGTGTTTCACCCACCACATCTAGGATGCCGAGACAGACAGGAAATATGAACACAACACCTTGTGTCTTGGTGCTGGTGACATGGCAGGGTCTATTGTGGGACCACAGGTTTTCCAAGGTGTCCCCAACCCAGGCATATCACAACTCTACTATTTTATCCTGCACAAAAGAGGTTATGCTACCTAGTTCCCGCTCCTGCCAAGTTCCCAGGAGGTTGGAAGAGATCTTGCCAAATTTGGCCATAGATCTCATGAGATCTGCCCCTAGATCACAGGAAACTTGTCAACAGGGACAAGGTGGCTGTGTTCTCTGGCGGCAGGAGAAACACTGAATACCCTGAAGTTCCTGCACTCTGGGAAGTGCAATGGCGGGCTGCCTGTGTGTTCAGAAGAGGCGGCACTTTCTTTCTCTCTGTGCCTCCTGACCTCCTTTTTGTATCACCTCTTATTTAGCATGAACAATATGAAGTCCAGCTGTTACAGCAAATACTCTGCCCAGAAAGAGACAAGCCACAGAACTCAGGGAATCAGAAACACTGTTTATTGTGCACCCATGACACCCCAGCACAGTCACCTCCAAAGGCTGAGCCCCATACCTTGGCATTCACCTCCTTATCTGGCTGTGATGCTAGGCAGTTGAGAGACAATGGAAAAATAGAGGGGTCCTTATCAGTGGTGCTACATGGATAGTTGGTGGAGGCAGGAGGCAAACAAGATTACAGAAGCCAAAAGAATGCATGGGGAGCATGCAGCCTCAGGCATCTGGCTGGCCCCTTTTATCTTGTTGTTGTTGTTGTTGTTGTTGTTGTTGTTGTTGTTGTTTTTCCTAGCTTTTCTTCTCACAGCCATTCTCTCCTAGGTCAGTGGTCCTTGTTACTCCCACTGCTCCTAGAATGCTGGGAGGGATGGGGACTACTAGTGAGACACCTTATGGCATTTTGATGGAGGAGTTTGAAGACATTTGTGGGACCCGAGGTGCTCCTAGGTTTCCCCAATCCATGAATGTCCCTGCCATGCACAAAGCAGACTTAGCTAGGGAGTTCCCACTCCTGCTGAGTTCCTGGGAGATTTGGCCCCAAATCTCCTGAGAGTAACAGTGATATCTTGCAAGATTTGGCATTATATCACACCAGAATTGTCCCTAGATCATGGGATACTTGTGAACACGGGACTGTGGCTTCGTTTTACAGACTCAGGATGGAAACATACTATGCTCAAATGTCCAATGTCTAGAACAGCTCTCAGGTAGCCTCTTTGTGTGATCACAGAAGCCACTTTCTGTGCACGTTGTTTCTGCCTTCCCCTCCTGCCCTCAGGTTTCTCTGTCCTATAGTTCAGTGTTCCAAGTGGGCCTCTGGTCCATTTGTTCTTATTTCATTGGTCTGTGTTTAGCTCTAGTGTACGTAAAGGCTGGGAGTGGCAGGAAGTATGAGCGAGGCCCTTCATGTGAATTGCTTATGGTATCTGTTGGCTTTTGTACAACCATAGATGTCACAGCAGTCCCCATCCAAAAATGTCCCAGCCCTGGCGGTGTGCCTTGCAGGTACCAGGCAAGACCAAGGAGTTCTTCCTCCTGCCAATTTCCTGTGAGATGTGACTCAAGGTCTGGTGAGCTTGGGACACATGTGTTCTGAGATAGGACCTTAGATCTCAGGAGATTTTCCTCTTCATCAAGCGCTTTTAGTCAACAGGGAAGAGTGGCTGTGAATTCAAGAGCAGGACGACACAGACTGTGCTGAAATGTCCAAAGCCTGGGAAAGTTCTCAGGGACTCGGTTCATTTTTCAATCATCTGTATCTGTCAATGACCACTGTAGGAGTCTCCTATTCCTATTGTAACAGATTACCAGTTTTAGTTTCTTAAAACTACACCAACTTATTCTTATGGTCTGAACATGAAAAGTCCACAATGAGGCTCGTTGCACTAAAGTCAACAAGGCAGCAGGGCTGCGTTTCTTTCTGGAGGCTCCATGGAAGAATCTGTTTGTTGTCCCTTCCAGCTTCTAGAAGATGCCCACATTGTCAGCTCAGAGCCTGTTCCATCTCCAAAGCTGGCCATGGCTGATCAGTTACTCTCAAAATACATTATTTTGACATTGACTCTCCCTCTTTCACTTCCATGGACCCTTGTGATTACATTGGCCCCTCCAGGCTAATCTCCTCAGATCAAGTTCCTTAATCCAATCACATCTACAAAGTCTCTATGCCATGTAAAGTAGCATATTCCCAAATTCATGTGGTGATCATGTGGACATTTGTGGGAAGCTCTACCATAGCTACCCCCATCAGTGAACATATTTCTAAAGCATGTCAATCAATGCAGTCTCCGCATTACTGTAAATCAGTATGTTATCACATCTTAGTCTACTGCTTTTGAGTGCCAACCTGTCAGCAGCTGACACCAGCTCATTTATGTCCCTGACATTCACCATTTCCAGAACTCCACACTTCCCAAAAAATCTACATAAGATCAGCAGTGTGGCCAGTTCAGAGAGACCGTGAGTGACTGGCAGGGCTTGTCCTTCTTGAAGGAAGCAATACATTCATCTCTGTGCTTGGTGCTGCAGAAATTATGAGGAGAGATTGTCATTTTCAACATATTTCAGTATTACATGTATACACTTACCAGAACATAACTGAATGAAAGGGAAAAGAGAAAGAAAGACCATGCACGTACCAGTGTTGAGGCATTTGAATTGGGGAGAGACAAGGAGAAAATCTGTGGTGAGATGAATCTGAGGACCCTGTGCTTCAAAGGTTCTCAGGGATCAGAGCTGTGTGCTGCAAGCAGTTTTAAGGGGGGCCAGGGCTGAAGGAGTGTGTATGGATTGACTGTGTCCTGTTAAAATTCATACGTTGAACTCTAATGCCCAGTGTGACTGTATTTGCAGAAAGGCCTTTACAGAAGATATAAGGTTAAATGAAGTTAAGGGCATGGGGCCCTTGATCCAATAGGTTTAATGTCCCTGAAACAGTGATCTTGAGCTCCCCATCTCCCACCCGAGCACAAGCACCCAGAAAAGGACATGTGAGACCACAGGGCAAAGAGGACAGGACTCTGTGAGGACAGAAATCTCACACAGTCTCTGTGAGGACAGGAATAGAGCTCTCACTCAAACCTGAATTGCTGAGAACTTCCGGTATTGATCTTAGATTTCTAGCCTCCAGAATTGAGAGAAAACACCTGTCTCTTAAATCCATATAAGATGTAGTATTCTGTGAAGGGAGCCCAAGCTGACTAATGTGGGTCTCACTCAGTCATCGGCCTCAGCAGCTTATCCTACCTGGGAATTTCCAGAATCTAACTCAGTTTTGTGTATACTCTGGAACTGACACTCACAATCCACTTCCCCCTTGTGAAGAATGATCTGTGAATTTACTTTTTTTTAAGTTAGCTCTATGCCCAATGTGTTGCTTGAACTCACTGACCCCAAGACCAAGAGTCACATGCTACATCAATGGAGCCAGCCAGGTGTGACTGACCTGTGACTTGTCACATGGTTGATCATTTCATAGCACAATTTATCACATGTAGGAATGACCTAGACCAAAGATCTTCTTGGGTTTTCTTTTGATCAAGTTTGACCTCAAATATCAACCTAGAATGACCTGGGAAATCTAGATCCAGATTCTGCAGGATGACTCCTTGACCCCACATGTCCTGCTCTTCCTTTTCTCTTGGAAAATTTCTGTGCTTCTGACTCTCCAGAACCACAAGACATGTATTTGACTGGTGTTGAGGGAGCTGGGCTTAGTCTTGGGGAGACACAGTTGAAAAGTAAAGAATCCCCAGAATCAGGGAATGTTGGGGTAGATGGAATTATAGAGGTTGTTCCTGTGGGAGGAAAAGAAGCTGAGGATGAGAGCCCCTCTCCCACTCCACTTTTTTGAGGGCCAAAAATTTCCTTTTGTAGGAGACGCAGATGAGACACTTCCAGCAATAGTAAAAATAATAATAATAATAATTTATAGAAGCAAGAATTCAGTGCAGCCTCTAGGTTTGAAGGCCTGGAGGCTCTTACATAGATGCCAAGCCAGCACAGCATAAGAGGACCTCAAAGTCCATGAAGTGTGAGTTCACCAAGCAGATAAGGAGCTCTTTGCAGATAGCCAGAGTGTGCTTAGTGGAGGTAATCTCGCAAATGAAAACTCAGGTGGGAAGAACATGCACAGGCCAACAGCACTGTGGGCTGAGGGAGAAGACAGTCTGTTCCAGCGCAGGTGTATCTGCTCATGGCCACCAGCTCCATTTGGGCAGGCACAGGTATTCTGCTAATCTAGGTTTGCTTGGCTCTGCCTTGAAGCCTTCTTTTACACAGGCCAACACAGGAAAGGCTGTGTCAGCCTGAGGGGAAGATGAGGGAAAACTTTCCACCAGCAAGAGAAGCACTAATCTTTCTCCCTGTTTGATCAGATCCTGGGGAGTGCAGCATTCATGGCCACCTGTCCCCCGACCCTTCCCCTGCAAGCCTAGGCACGACAGGTCTTAGGCCAATGTTGGGGGAAGGGTGACCAAAAGTCAGGAAGCCCTGGGCATTCAGGATGACACCTGCCTGCAAAATCTCCACGCACTGAACATTGGGTGCCTGCTTCTACATTGTGGGTCTGAGAGCAGGACCATGGCACCCCTCGTGGCCTCTTGGAGGAGGCGCACAAGGATCCCAGGATTGAGGCAAGGGCAGATCTAAAGGATACAATCCCACCTTCCCCTCTAGACCCAGCTGAGAGTTCACAGCAGGAGGTGAGCAGGGTTCCAGGCACACCTCATCCTTCCCTTCAGTTCCTCCACAACTGTACTTTGGATGAGATTTCTGCAATCCAAATCAGCCCTTGGAAAGAACAATGCCATGTCTTGAAAACAAAGTAAAACAACTATTCCGAAGACACTAGAAGAATCTGGGCAATTTTATGTTCATCAGCGAACACTTCTAGGATTCTGATTGCCTATGTCTTGATTGCGCCTCTAGGTACTGTCTTACTTTTACATACATACACACACACACGCACACACACATATATATGTATATACATACATATACACATATATATGTATATGTACATATATATGTATATATATTTCCAGAATCAGTTGCTCTAGTAACGAACCCTCTACCTTCACTGCCCTCTTTTAGCTTCTCTCGGTCTTTTTTCTCCCTACCATTTCCTTTGAGCATCTATTGGGTCATTATTATGGCTGAACTGCCAGATTCTTTGTCCATTTAATAGGCTTCATGAGGTACTGCATCTTTGTGAGGTCTGCGAGATCATTTTGGTGTCTATTTGTGTGGTGTTTGTGTTGTACTTTCCTATGATCCTGTTGCCAGAGATTGATTCTAGAGCTGCTTTAATTAAGTGGGCTGGGTTGTTGGTGCACTACTAAGAAAGAATGAGTTCATCAGTAAGTATATTTTGTCATGAAGCCCTTGGCTTGCCTCCTATGTCTTCCCCATTGTGTCTTACTTGAACATTCAGGACACTCTCTTCTATAGATGCGATCTGACTGGCTCTATCACAAACCTCCTGTGGACCTTGTCATATGCAAATAAGATAAGCCAAGAGATTCACATTGAGTTTTCAGTGACATTAAAATCTTTTGACAAGGGCTCCTGGTAACCCACAAATTCTCACAACAGTTGTGGAGATGTATACTGTAATTTATATTTTTTGAAAACTCTAAATGGGGCGCCTGGGTGGTTCAGTCATTTGAGCGTTTGACCTTGGCTCAGGTCATGATCTCGCGGTTTGTGAGATCACCCAGTTAGGTTCTGTGCGGGGCCTGGAGCATGCTTCAGATTCTGTGTCTCCCTCTCTCTCTGCCCTTTCTGTGTTCATGCTCTGTCCATCTGTCTGTCTCTCCCTCTCAAAAATAAAACGTTAAAAAAAACCCTGAAATTGAGGTCAATATATTTATTGTAATTCTATTTTACATTAACATTCTTCATCTCATCTTGTTAAACTTGTCAACATCAGTTTGGGTGGTGTCTCCGTCCACTTGGGCTGCTCTAACAAAATAGACCAAAGAAATTTATTTCTTATGGCTCTGGAGGCTGCAGGTGTTTCGGGAAGAAACACAAACTCCACACACACACGCACAAACACAAACACACACACACACACACACACACACACACACAATGAGAGTTACAGCACATGGATTCACATGTAGACACACCTACTTCCCTGCACACAAACTCACACCACCTAATGACATTACTGTGATGCCAGGGACACTCCAATGTGACCATCATTATTTTCCTGGGAAACCCCTACATAAAGCCATGTCCCTTATTCTCTTTCCAAAAGGAGGTAGAATCAGGGTGGCCCTGCACAATAAGCCTGCAAAACAGCCCCACCTTTCTCATATTCCAGATTTCTTCTCACATAGGTAGGCACTGCAAAATACTTTCCCCATTCACATTCCCACAGGGTGCTCTGCTATGTCAGAAAAGAAAGCACTATGAGGAACATATCATGCTGTGTTTTTTTGCACATCTCTTTTGTTATGTTAGTGACAGGAACAAACCAGATGGGAAAGAGTGATAGAGGCCAGGGAACTCCAAAGCAAGAGCAGAGCAAATATATTTGCTCTGCACATTCCTACAGGATGTGTGTTTCAAGTCCTTTTTAAATTTTTTTTAATGCCTTTTGATTTTTCAGAGGGAGAGACACACAGAGTGTGGTCAGGATGGGGGGTGACACACAGGGATACACAAAATCCAAAGCAGGCTCCAGGCTTTGAGTTTCAGGACACACCCCTATGCAGGGATCGGCTTCTTGCACCATGAAATCATGACGTGAACCAAGTTTGGGCATTTAACAGACTGGGCCATCCATGCACTCCACAAGTTGGTTAGGAAAAATGATATCCAAGAATGTAATTTGGATGCTCGAGAAAAGCTCAGGATCCTGCAGACAGTAACTGATTCTGCTATTTTGCAACACTTTTGTAATCATGTATGTGTTGGTAATGGCCTGTCACTGGACATTGTCACTTTTGACTAACTGGTATATACCAGTCAGTGTGCACACACTTAGAGTTATATGCCTTAATTCTTTTTAAAGAGAAAGAAAATAACCTTAATTCTTACACAAGGAAAGTCAAGCTTACCTCCAAAGTCGATGTGGAATCTCCGTCTCTGTTCTCCATGGAAATTCCATCATTCAGGTCACTGATAGAACCTAAGAAGATACGCAGATAGTTTCAGGACGCCAGTGGGAGTGCTCAGGAATTGTTCCCTGGTTTTTGCTTCATGGAGTCATTGACACAAGTATATGGAGACCGGTGATTCCTGAGTATCAAGTGACTTGCTGCTGGGTCAACCTTGGTAGAAAAAGGAAGGTAAAGGAAAGGAGCAGGGAAGCAAATGGAAACAAGGCCTGTGAATTTTCACTGCAGGGAATAAAATCAATGGGAAATATTGGAAACAGTGAGATGCATGCTATTTTTTGCTAATGGATTCCAATGACCCTAATGCCTGTTTGAAGTTCAGGAAATATTCCTGCATTGTGGACATTTTCAAGACAATGTGTTTGCTCTGACTGTGCAGGACATATGCAACCAGGGTGGTGGGAACATTCCTCACTACCAAAGTTTGCTCTGGGTTCCTGTTTACCATGGTCCTTTCAGTGTGCACTTCAAGGTTTGAGTACGTCCTAAGGCTTCTGATACTATTATGAAATTGACTAGAAATCTTCCTGATTCTTCGCTGCCTAGACCTCATATGAGAGATGCTGTTAAGTGTGAAAGATATTGGGCTATTTATTTCTCCTTTATTTCCACCTGCAGAAAGGGAATACCAAACAAACATTCAGGTGCAGCTGTCCTGAGGGAAGAATGTACTGTTGTAGGCAGTGGGCACTGACCCTGACTTAGAGTCCTAGAAACTGGTCACCTGAACTGTTGTGTGTGAGTAGCACATATCTTCTGAAGAAACACCCACTCCACACACACATACACACACACACACACACACACACACACACACACACACATCACAGAGAAACATCCACCACCCTCATACACAAAAACCACACCAGCTAAATAAATGGTCTACGTGCTGTCCATACCTGTAGAACAAGGGTTTTGTTTTACCGTACAATCCATTTTCCTCACAAAACCCCCTCTGCCACTCCCAACAGGAACCCAGAAATCAGGGATTCTCTCCAGACCAAAACAGATGAGAAAGCCTCACCCTCAGAGTCATCAAGTTTTTCTCAAGAAGTTTCCAATTCCAGAATATATACCATGAACCTTTACTGTGGCCTCACCCTGTAATTACAGAAAAGGCAAGAATATGAGGTTCACATCATCCTGTGCACAGAGTTTACACATGGATTTTGTTCTCTTCTTGATGTTAGCAGTTAGTCACGATGCAGGTTCTGAGTCAATGGCTTCAAACAATCATACAAAGGTGACCTGTGAAAAGGCTTCCGTTTTCAAGGTCACATCTCCCAAGTCAGTTTAATCAGCACATACAAAATTCTTTTCCACAGAGGAAATGATCTCCTGACAAATGCTGACTACCATACAATTTCTCACTGGTCGTGTAATTATTACTTTTTTCCCTTGGGAAAATCATATCAGTTGGTGACAGAATTACAGGAAAAAACTTCAGCAGTAATAAATTGGATATAACCTCACGGATGGCCAAGCACAGATGTTCATATCTTAATTCCCTTGAAATTGAAGTAAAGCAATCGTGCTCTTTCAGGTACAGAAAATATCTTTACCTCAGGAAGAGTTATGGGTACTTCCTCCATCTTTGTGCTGGGAAGCTTTTGCATCAGGTCTTCAGGGGCAGCTAGGAGGAATCAGAGCAACCATCAAGACACTTGTGGGGCAGCTCAGGAACTAGTGAAAGGTTTTATTGATTGAACATGAGGCAAGCGTGTGCATGTGGGTGAAGAGTAATTATGGACTGTGCTGCAGCTAGGAATTCTCTAGGGGGACAAAGGATGGCACAGAAAAGGAGCAGGAAAGAAACGGGCTACAGGGGGTTTGTCTTTCCAGCAGAGACAATCCTGAGGGAGTTGAGACAGTTAATGAAAGTTGTGGAAATCCTGAAGTGCCTTGCATGTCAAGATTGAGTTTCCTGGCCTTTCTTGATTGTTTGAAGGTCAGCCCATTTATCACTGTCTGCCTCTTTGAAAATCTGTTCTTCTGCCAGAATCCCCATCGTGTATTTGCTAGGATTTTGTATTCATCAAGTCTACTTTGGAATTTGTCCTTGACGAAATGCAACTTTAAATGTGAAGGTGTATTTCATCCTAGGAAAAGAATCCTCTTAGATTTCCTCATGAATCATTTTATCATAAAGATTATTACATCTAGAAGCCTTGAAAATACTGACATCCCATCATGTGAAAGGAAACACTATTGATCCCCTTGCTATACTCCTCCCACTTTTCTTTGGTCTGTAAGATGTACGTGTGTCCAGGGAGTCAATGCTGTCCATCATGGCCCATGCCATCCAACAAATGACAAGTTCCTTGTGGAGGGGAGGCCTGGAAAGAACACTGAAAATGTCTACCATTGCCATGCAGGAGGTTTGAAATAAAAGTGCTAGACACGTAGCTTACTACCCAGTTTTACTTTGAGTTCCTGTTTCAGAATGGCCTATGGGTGTGTGCTTACAGTTTTGTGGTATTTCTTTCCTTTTGGGTTCATGGTTATTTCTTTAGTTTGAGAAAGTGCATGAGATGGGGAAGAGCAGAGACAATGAGAGAGAGCATCCCAAGCAGGCTTCGTGCTGTCAGCATAGAGATTGATGTAGGGCTTGATCTCCAGAAACTTGAAAACATAACCTGGACCGAAATAAAGAGACGCTGAACCAACTGTGCCACCCAAGAGCCCACAGAATTGGAGCATTTTTAATGCTTATGGTAATGTTATCAAATACACTAAGTTGTCTCTCTTCCTTTTCTGCTATTGGCTATGTGTAAGCAATGACCCCAGCTATGAGAGATGTGGACTTGCACTGTCCTCCATGCAGCGTCACACTTTCCAGAGTCTCTGGGCTGACCACAAGAATGTGGTCATTTTATGTGCATTTGAGACAATGACATGCCCAAATCATCTGCACCTACTTCTGTGCCCTGCTTCTGTGACTACTTAGGACACTGTGTAAGTTTAGGAGGTGAATGGGCCTTGTAGAGTCTAGCATTTCCAGGCAGCTACACATTGCTAAAATTCCTTTCCTTTGTGACTAATGGTGCCATGGCTGAGTGCTAGGTGTATATTAGTAGTCCAGAGCAACTGGAGACTGACTCCTGTGTTCAGACCTTGGCTCTCCATATAATAGGGCAAGTTTTAGGGTCATAAAGCAAACATGGTCATAGTGCTTTACTGGACATCTCTCTCAGTACACCTTAACCATCATTCCCAGGAGGAACACAGACACAGGACGCAACCTACTTTATCCCTTAGAGTTTTCCACAAAGACTGATTTTCCTAAATATGAACACTTTTCCTTTGCCCCAGCATCGATCTGTAGTTGAGAAAATAAAACACGATGAAGATCACACCATCCTATACACTTTGGCATAGGTCTTTCATTTGGTGAAGATCAGTAGATAAAACACTGTGTACAGTGTTTGAATCATTTCCCATCCCCAAGTTAAGGATGACACATGTAAGGATTTTGAGCTTGTTATGCCAGATGTGTGAAGTTCGTTCTTATCATTAAATCCTACATTCTTTTTAGAAGGAACATGTCCTGCTGAGGAAAGTGTTCACTTGCATATAGTTTGAAACAGGGGCTCTCACGTTTTATTGCCCCTTTGTACTTGCTGTCACTGGGTAATAGACTTTCACTCAGCATCCCCCCAAGCAAGGAAACTGCATATCTCATCATTAAGTTTCATTGTCAGATTTACCTCTCTGCATTGGACTGAAGAGGTAATAAAGGAAGTAACATTTCTCAGAGAAAGTGAAGTGAGCTTACCTTGGAAAGAGATGGGACCACTTCCTCTGCCCTGTCTCCAGGAAGGTCAGATGGCTCCTCTCTGGCATCTAGGAGGACACAGAGTAGCTGTCAGGACATTGGTTGTGCTGCTCAGGAATGACTCAGGGAGATTTGCTTGAGTGGACATGGAGCCACAGTGCATGCATGTGATTCCTGAACAAGCAAGCCTGACCTGCTGATGATCCAATATCCTTGGTGGACAAAGAGGAGCAGGAAGGAAATGAGATAGAGAGCCTTTGATTTCAAGCCAAAGGGTTCTACTCAATGTGAAATCATCAGTCTCAAATAGGAAAATGCTCAATGCACACTGTGTTTCAGTGATGGAGTCCGCTGACTTGTCCTGCCCACTGGAAAGGGCCATTTCAGCTTCCAGGCCTGCATATATGCCGCTAGCGAATTTGTCTTCTATCCTTCTGCATTATTAGGTTTGTACAGGATGAAATACATATTAATTTGACCCTTCTGTGACTCTACAAGTACACACTGGGTGGCATTCTTTACACGAATAATGCTGTGGACTCAGCACTAACATCTACTTCCAAGGCGTTTCCATTCTATTGTAAATAACCTCTCTCTCTCTTTCCACTGCTGCAGCCATCCTACCTTCTACTTTCTGAGTCTACAAATTTGTCTACTCTACTTTCCTCATATAGTTGTATGTCTTTCCAGGTGTGTCTTCTTTCAAAGAGCGTATTACTTATTCAAAGTTCATGCATTTTTTAGCGTATGGTAAAATTTATGATATTTTATGTTTGAATAATTTTCCATTGACTGCACGGATCATATTTTATTTATACTCTCATCACTTGATGGACTTTTGGGTGGTGTCTCTATGTCTACTGGAAAATCTGATGCCATGAATATTTGGTGCACAATTTCTGTCAGTTACTGTAATGGGGATACTTGTAATTCTGCATTTGTCAGTCGCATAGAACCCTGAAGCACATAGAAGGTCTTTCAACATAAACCGTGTTTTGACTTCATAAGAAGTATGTATGTTCTTCCCTGAATTGTGATATATGTAATACCCTCATGTAAGATGTTGTGAATGGGGGAAAGTGGAGGGGTGGTATATTGGAACTTGCTGTATTATGTGTTAAAAGTTTATGTTAAGTGAACCTGTTGCCAATCATGTGTACTATTTTCGAAAAATCGGAAAACACTGTTTCATGGGGAGATCTATATTGATCTCTGTTCAAAAGGTAGCTAATGTGCATACATTCAGACACTAGACACTTGTGTACCATTCAACATGGATCCTTCATTGATATAGAAATGCTTCTTAATTTCTATAGTTTTTGTACTATGATTGACTTAAGGAATTTAAATTTTTAGCCTTGAAATCACTGAAACGCCTGCCTCGACATTTTATACTGTTCTGAAAGTACAGGACAATGAATGAAAAAAAATATTCTTAACTTAATGAGTAAATTTCCACGGTACCTTCCTCTGCTACAGGAAGATGGTGCAACCAGAAGCAGTCTGGTCTGCTGTGCGACCATCTGCTGTGCGACCAGAAGCAGTCTCTTTTCTTTATGGATATTGTTGTCCTGGGTGGCACATCTTGTGCTTCATTTCCACAGCAATTTCCTGGGCAATGCAGAGAAATAGTAATGTTGGCATCTTGATGGAAGAAGACCATAGAACAATTTGTCATGCTTTTCTCATAGTTCATCCTTCCACTCTCCCTGCTCACCAGCTGCCTGACAAATCTCATGCATCAAAAATGGACTTAGGAAAATGTTGAGCTTTGGTTTTCACCTCAAATGGCTCACAGCCAGGTTTGGTGGGCCAATCCTGTTATTTAGCAGAGACATTAATAGAAATGCAGTAAAGCACAGTCACCACACATGATGGCCAGGGTTGACATCACAATAAGAATCTACACATACCTGACAGAGGTAAGAGAGGGCTCTGTTCCTCAGTTTCCTGTTCTCACATGTGAATGTGTTAATATGCTGTGCTCATTCATGTGCTCTGATGGGGCTAAAAGTGATGTACTACAAGTGAAACCTCGAGAACAATAAATGTTGGGTGCTTTACAATTTCTCTGTAAGTGTTCAGTTACTGCATGTCTACAGAAGGAGTTAGACACATGATAACGGTTGACTCCAGAGAGGATACTTGGAGGGCTGCACCATGTTGGAGGGTGGAAGCTCACTGTTTTGTCTTCCCATGGTAGTGATTCTCTACAGCTCAGAGAATACATGTATTATCTACTCTTATCATCCCCATGTCAGTACTGTTGGGAGGGCAAGCAGAGGCTGTCACTCATATTTTACACTGGTTGACAAAGAAATTTAGGGACACGAAGTGACCTGATTGGAGTGTCCACCATGATGTATGACGTATCCTGGAGAGCAAGGTAGTTACATCTCTGGTTCAGAGATCGCTGACCACCTGAGACCTGCCCAGGGTCTGTGAGGAAGTGCTTTGTACCTCTGAACCAGGAACTGTCCTCACTTACAGACATCTTCCTGTCCCAAGATTCTGTGGGAGACAGTGGGTGCCGGGCAGGAGGGGCCTGTGCTACAGAAATAATCTACATCCTACCCCAGCCTCCTGCCTCTCTGTTTCAGTCCATGACAGAAAATATGGTGCAGTTTTTCCAAATGAAGACCCAATGGAAGACCAGGGAAGTGTGCCTTTAGCCATCCTCCCCCAGCTTTTCAGAAAGTCAGCTCACTCACCTAGGGCATTCCCAATAGCTATTTGAACATTCACATGGACCAGTGGTCTGCTTGGCCCCAAAGATGATTCAATATTTGGGCCATTCCAGACCAACTGCCACACTAGGACTCAGACTAGAATTTGCTTCCCTTCAACTGACCAACCCTGATGAGAAGTTTGTGGGGATGAACAGGAAAGTTACCATCTGTGCTGGGGCTAGCTGATTGAATGAATTAATTTTATGATGCTCAGAGTGTTACTATTGATCTGAGGAAAATCCTAAGGGGCCTGGAATAAGGTCTGGCCTAGAGCCACTGGCTTGGATGCAGTGGCTGCAGTGAACACCTCCTTGCTCCTTCCTTCCTCTCCCACATCTAGTCTTTATTTTTAGGTCTCTTTATCCTATAAGGACACTGTAGGTGTAGAGTTCAGACTCCTGTCTGTTTTTAGAGGGTCTCCTCCTTGTGCCCAGCCTGTAGACCTCACCTGAGGTCTCCTTTGACTGTTATCAGGCAGTCCAATACTAAGTTGCCAAACATTGCCAAACATTTATTCCACCCACCCAATGGCATGTTCCCTTCTTTGCCCTCAGGCATCACACAGACAGCTCGAGGTCCCTTCCATACCAGCCCAGGACAATACCCAAGAAATCCTAGTTTCTTTCCACCTAAAAATGTCGCGATTTAGACTACTCATATTTACATTCAGAATTTGACATCTGCATTCAGAAGAGTTGAGCTCCAATTCCCTTCCCTGTCATGTCTGTTGCTGGGGTGGAATCAAGATTCTACTGACCCAATGAGAGCAGTGTGGGTGTGTTCTCTGTGTGTGTACTCAGTAAGACTGTGTACACACTGGGAATTCATAAATAGCACAGTTTTCTATATTGAGGAAGATCTTTATGAAAGCCAGCTCCAGAATTTAAGTTTTACAGCAAAATAAGGTAGTACATTCACAGAACTCAGTTGGCAAATTAGGGGTGGAGGTGAACACCAAGAGAAAAAGTTCAGTGGTAAATAGCCTACTTGAAAGAACAGAATTCAGAAAATGAGTAGGACATACCTAAAGAACAACAATTCACATTTCCCATCATGGGGGAACTTCTCACCAGTGACCAAACTGCAACAGCTCAGCTCACACAGTAACAATAGGAATGGAAGCAAAGGTGCATCATCACATCTCCATGGGGATGGGTCATCAGACAACTTTCAGAGTAAAGGCACCTCTACATTCTGTGGTTCCAGCTTGCTCCTGTCTCACCTAGTGTGTGTCCTCATGGGCAAGTGGGCCATTTAAGACGGTATGTTTTGTTTCCAAACATGATTCCTATCCCACACCATATTCTTCTCTGTGAAAACAGGGATAACAGAAAAAAAAAGAAAAAAGAAAAAAGAAAAAGTCCTGCTTTCTAATGGAGTTAATGGTGAAATTTTCAGTGTGGAGAGGAATAAATGGAATATGTTCAGAATACAAAGATATTCCTTTCTTGGGTGGAAATCCCAGCTCATCCCATTTCTAATATTCCTCATTGATGGGACAAATTTAGACAAAACAATTCACATTTGTTCTAGAGAGAAAATGAGCATCAGTAGGAATTCAATTTTTAAAAATTATAATACTTTCTCAGAACATAACTATCAAGTTATATCTTATAATCCTATATTACATATGTTTACACTGTATGCAACAAAATCTGTACACTTAGTTAACCCTTCTGAGCTCCTTTAATATTGTCACTGGTGCAATACATATACAGTGAGCAATTAATAAAGTAAGACTCAGTATATTCCCATCCAAGTGTTCAGTAAAAACATAATCAAGGCTATTTTTGTCTCAATGTAGTTTTTAATGTGTTTATTGATTTCTTTGTTCATTTCCATGTGTATTTACCTAATTTATTTGGAGAGCTTGAGATGGGGAGAGAGTGTGAGGTAGAGAGAGAGAGGGAGAAACAAAAGCATGCTTCATGCTAGCATGGATGTCAACGTGGGGCACTAGGGAGACCCTGAGAAGGCCAGGATTTGTGCAGGGTCACACTCATGGTCAGGGGCAGGAGCCTGGCCTCAACCCAGCCCTGTGTCCTCAACGTTGAGGCACTGGCTGCACCCAGGCCTCCTGGGGGCTTTTGGTGAGGTGTGTTGGTGTCACTGTATGGATAGGGTATGGGGTGGAGTGGAGCCCTTCTGCAGCCTGAGGGCATGGTTCTTGTATGAGGAAGAAGCCTGGTAAGGGGACCCCAGGCAGTGACCTCACTTCCTTGACAACAGAACACAACAGAATTCACAACCTGGTAACCAGGCGCCCACATTCTGGAGACAGCGTCTTGCTGGGCTTATTTGTTTGGAAACCTGCACATAAGCAACGTGTGTGCCCACGTCACAAGGCTATCAGCTCAGGAGAGCCAACAGTGACACTGTTTCCCGATCCTGGAGACAGTGTGTCATGTCTCATACTGGGCGCCTCTGGATTCTAGCTTGGAAAGACCCAAAGGTAACATAGAGAGTCCCAGATCTGGCCAGTCAAGCCTGATACCTCTTTTACTGACCTGTGCGGCCCCACTTCCCCTCCCCATGTGTGTGTCTATGTGTGGAAGGAAGGGTCATGTGTGGTGAGCCCACCTGAGTAGGTGCAGTCTGATAAGGGGTCAGATGCCTGGTGGATGGTCATGCTCACAACCCAGGTCAAGGCTGGCTGAGAGGGACAGGGTGTCCTGGGTCTTCCCTCTTGTCCCCAAGGTTCATCCTGAGCCCTGAAGTTGTATGTCACTGTGTCCTGGGTGCAGGCTGTAAACAGGTTAGTTATCAATCTATGAGCATCAGTGGGAGAAGGCAGAAGGAGCCTGATGATGGCCGGAAAGGTCTGTGATACCTCTGGGACAGCGGCTATTCAGTGCCTTTGCAGAAGACTACAGATAAGATCGGGGATTGGCTGGCAGATCCATGCTCCGTCTACCTTGTAGAGATGCCCATGTGTCCAAACTCCCAGGAGGGCCACTCTGGACACAGGGAGAAAGCGACCAATGGGGAGTCTCCAGAAACAAGGGCTGACCCTAGCCCTGTTCCTGCTTCTGCTCCCAGCCCTCCCACCATTCCTGCCCCTGGCCTTGCTCCTGCCCCGTTGGTGCCACTGCCCCTGCCCCTGCCCTTGGTCCTGTTCTTGCCTTGTTCCTGCTTCTACCCCAGTCCCTGCTCCTGCCCCTGCCCCTGTTCTTGCTCTTGCCCCTGACCTTTTCCCTTTCACTGCCCCTACCTGGATCCCAGAGACATTGTGAGCCCCCACAGCCCCATGTTGACACCCAGTTGTAGGATGACCCTTAGTTCAATCACCCAAGCCCAACACCCTAGCAGAATGCTTCTTCCTCTTCCTATTTGTGCTTTCATCCCCTAGGATGTCCACATCCAAATCTTCATATCTCTAATGTGAGTACAATAGTTTATGTGTCAATTGTATAAGAACGATGAATAATTATCTGATTTTAAAGTGAGATCATTCTGAATTATTAGGATAAGCCCAATGTAAATATGATGGTCCCTAAGTGTGGAAGGAGGAAGAAGAAAGGGTCACAATTCCTAATGGAAACCTCACCTGGACATTATTTTTCCCAAATGTTTGATTAACAATTCTTTCCCATTAACATAAAATATACAACAGTGCAACTATACAAACACTTGTGCATTCTTTTTATGACTATTAGTATTCTTGGTGCTGAATATGAGACAGGATAATGCAGAACAGAAAGTAAAAAAAAAAAAAAAAAGTGAATGTACCATAGCAGTGTGAGAAATGGATACATTATCTTGACATGAAGTTGAATATGTTGCATGAAATCTGACTCTCCCTCTCTCTGTCTTGGCCGTATTTCTCTCTCTCTCCCTAGTTAGGTGATAAATAGGTGATGGATATAGATTGATAGATAGATAATATACAGATTTCAGATATGTATGTATATATATAAAATACATACTCAAATTGGTGTACAAATAATGTTGAGAATGTATTTCTAAGACAACACAGCTTTTTTGACAAATTGGATGAAATACATTTGAGTAAAATAAAAACTGTGATATGGTGATGAGTTTGACAACAATGTAAATGACATTAATGTTGTGAGGTCTTGTTTTTCAGATACACAAACTATGTTTTTTCTTGGTGCCTATTATAAACACATTTTCCATTTACATTACTACTAAAATATGCCAACTTTTACAAATAGGCATTAGAATCAGCCAACCCAGTCCTCCTTCTCTTCCATACCTTCATACTCCTGCAAAACAGGCCTAAATCCACTGACCTTATGATTGGTCACTTCGCCCTTGTTCACATAATGAAACATTTCACTATACTGTTTATGATGTCTACAGATCTGATTGAAATATTAAACTTTTGGAATACTTTCAAGTGTAAGGCTTTACTCTGCATAGACACTTGGTCTCTCTATGAGCACCACCTGCCTCCTGAGCATCCTCTAGGCCATCATCATCATCATCCCCAGCACCTCCTGGTTGGTCAGATTTAAACAGAAATGCACAGGGGCGCCTGGGTGGCTCTGTCTGTTAAGTGTCTGGCTTTGTCTCAGGTCATGATCTCGTGGCCCATGAGTTCAAGCTCCACATCGGGTTCTGTGCTGACAGCTCAGAGCCTGAAGCCTGCTCCAGGTTCTGTGTCTCCCTCTCTCTCTTCCCCTCCCCTGCTCTTGCTCTCTCTCTGTCTCTCTCAAAAATAAATAAGGATTAAAAAATCTTTAACAGAAATTCACAAAGTACATCTTTCATTCTTTTATCATCCAATGGGTTCTGTTTGTCTCTCAATAGTAACTGTATCTTCCATACCTCTGCTTCTAACGTGACCCAGAGGAATCTACTGCATGTCAGTAAATACTGTCCATTTTACCACATAAGCTCCATCATCAGGTGCTGTTTTTCATTTTGACATTATCCAGGGATTTTTTCTTCATGGGAGTCAGGCTGCTCTCAAGTGCATACATGGTGACCTTCTTGTCCAAGCATCAGAGGCAGTGCCAGCACCTTCACAGCACCAGCCTCTCCGCAAGAGTCTCCCCAGAGACAAGGGTCACCCAGACCGTCCTGTTGTTTGTGAGTTTCTTTGTGGCCATGTACTGGGTGGACGACATCATCTCCTTCTCCGCAACTCTGTTATGGACATAAGACAGAGTCATCCTGGATTTTCAGAAGCTTGTGTCCAATGTCTATCCCACTATCAGTGCATTGGTGTTAATTTGTTCTGATAAAAGAAAAAAAATGTGTTTCAAAAGTGTAGGAAAATGACAGTCAATTTACAATTATTTATTCATGAATTAACCTGAAAATTGGTTCTTTTCCTTTAATCAAATGTCAGATTATTTGTTTATGTAACATTTAAACTGTAGTTTTAATTTAAAGGTAATTTAAAATTATATTTTGGGGGGTACCTGGGTGGCTCAGTCAGTTGAGCATCGGCTTCAGCTCATGATATGATCTCACACTTTGTGAGTTACAGCCCCATATTGGCCTCAGCTTCTGTCAGCCTGTCAGACTGTTAGCAAGGTGCAGTGTTCGGATATTCTGTCCCTCTGTCTTCCCCTCCCCAACTTGCGCTCTCCCCAAAATGAATAAATATTAATAAAAATAGATCCAGGAGTTCTGGGTGGCTCAGTGGGTGTTAGCGTCTGATTCTTGATTTCCTCTTAGGTCATAATCTCATAGTTCATGTGTTCCCGTTGGGCTATGTGCTGACAGTGCAGAGCCTGCTTAGAATTCTTTCTTTCCCTCTATGTGCCCCTCCCCACACTCTGGTGCTCTCTCTCTCTCTCTCTCTCAATATACATAAATTAGGGGCTCCTGGGTGGCTCAGTGGCTTAAGAAGCCAACTTGGGCTCATGTCATGATCTCATGTTCTATGAGTTCAAGCCCCACATCAGGCTCTCTGCTGACAGCACAGGGTTTGCTTTGGATTCTGTGTCTCCCTCCGTCTCCCTCTCCTTCTCTCCTGATTGAGTTCTCTCTCTCTCCCTCAAAAATAAATAAACACTAAAAAGTTAAAATAAATAAACTTAAAAAATAAAAATAAATAAAACAAAAATATCTTAATTTATCTAAATATTTTTGAAACCTGTGATGTGAAGGACCCTCCAGTTTGTTTAGTTTAGTATTCAGGAAGATAAGATATTCCTACGCATTTACAATTCCTGTCTCTTTCACTTTAATTCTCAAACTCCCTTTAGGAAAATTGTCTCTTGTACAAGAAAATTACACTCTAAATTATTTCAAGAGACTTAGCTATGTATCCAATTTTACTTAGCAACAATTTCTCTCTGCCCTCTTTATACTTACTTCTCTGTGTTCTGGCTTCTATTAAGGCTGCAGAGATTTTACCCTCACCTTTGTAGCTTTTCTCTATTTTATCTTTCATTGCTTTTAAACCTCTCCCCCCTTTTCTCAGTGCTTTTACGTTTTTTTCCTTTTATTTTTTTTTTAATTTAAATTCCAGTTAGTTAACATACAGTGTAATATTAGTTTCAGAGGCACAAAATAGTGATTCAACACTTCCATACATCACCCCATGCTCATCAAGACAAGTGCACTTTTTAATCCTCATCACCCTTTTAACACAGCATCCACCCATCTCCCCCCTGGGAACCATCAGTGTGTTCTTTATACTTGAGTCTGTTTGTTGGTTTGCCTCTCTCTCTCTTTTTCCCCCTTTGTTTTGTTTCTTGAATTCCACATATGAGTGAAGTCATATGGTATTCGTCTTTCTCTGACTGACTTACTTCACTTAGCATTATCCTCTCTAGCTCCATCCATGTTATTGAGATTAAAATGTTTTTGATGGCTGAATAATATTCCATTGCATACATATATGTCACTTTTTTATCCATTCATCAGCTGATGGACACTTGGGCATTTTCCATAGTTTGGCTATTGTAAGATATGCTGCTATAAACATCAGGGTGCATGTATCCCTTTGAATTAGTATTTTTGTTATCCTTTAGATATTTCCTTTTCTTTTGTGTTATCCAGTTTGGTTAATATTTTATGTGAGTAATTTTAATACATTTTTGTTACAATGAATTTCTGATTTGTAACATTATTGTCTAATTTTGAATTTAGAAATTTATTAATCATTTCTTTAATTTTATTTTCTTATTTTTATATACTCTAATGAACCAACTTTTTTCTTCTCATTTGATCTTCCTACATCTGTAGTGAAAAATGAGTTCCTCATAACACTCCAGTCTTTAATGTGCTTGGTTGCAATATTGCTTCTCAAGATTCTAGCTATTATATCTTTCATCGACTTAGATTAATTTTTAAACTTTTAAAATTTATTATTTAAATATAAGTTCATTAACATACACTATAATATTGGTTTAAAATGCATAACCCAGTGAATAACCACTTACATGCAACACCCAATGCTCATCCCAACAAGTGTCCTCCTTAATGCCCATCACCCTGCTGCCCCATCCTTCACACAGCTCCCTCCAGCAACTCTCAGTTTGTTCTCTGTGTTTGTCTCTTATGGTTTGCCTCCATCTCTGTTTTTCTCTTATTTTTTTTCCCTTTCCCTATGTTCATATGTTGAGTTTCTAAAATTCCACATATGAGAGATATCATGTATTTGTCGTTCTCTGCCTGACATTTTGCATATCATAATACCCTGTAGTTTCATCCACATTGTTGCAAATGGCAAGATTTCACTCCTTTTCATCAATGAGCAATATTTCACACTTCTCTCTCTCTCTCTCTCTCTCTCTCTCTCTCTCACATCACCTTTTCTTTATCCATTCACCATTTGATGGATTTGGACTCTTTCCATAATTTGGATATTGTTGATGGCACTGCTATAAACATTGGTGAGCATATGCCCCATCATAACAGCTTTTTGGTATCATTTGAATAAATCCCTAGTAGTGCAATTGATGGGCCACCAGGGTAGTTCTATTTTTAATTTTCTAAGGAAACTGAATACTGTTTATCAGAGTGCTGCATCAGTTTCCCTTCCCACCAACAGTGCAAAAATATTCCCCTTTCTCCCACTTTGACAACATCTGTTTTTTCCTGAGTTGTTAATTTAAGACATTTTTTTTTCAGGTGTGACATTATATCTCATTGTGGTTTCAATTTGTATTTCCTTCATGATGAATGATGTTGAGCTTCTTTTCATGTGAGCATTAGCTCTCTGGATGTCTTCTTGGAAAAGTGTTTATCCATGTCTTCTACCCATTTATTCAACGGACTGTTGTGCTTTTATTTTTTTTGTTGTTGTTTGTTTTTAATTTCTGGGGGTGTCTGATAAGTTCTTTATAGATTTTGGATACAAACTCTTTATCAGATGTGTTATTTGCAAATATCTTGCCCCATTCAGTTTACTTTTAGTTTTGCTGATTGTTTCCTTTGTTGTGCAGAAGCTTTTTATCTTGATGAAGTCCCAATAGTTCATTTTTGCTTTTATTTTTCTTGCCTCCAGTGACATGTCTAGTAAGAAGTGGCTGTAGCTGAGGTCAAAGACATTGTTGCATGTGTTCTTCTCTACGATTTTGATGGTTTCGTGTCTCAAATTTTGTTCTTTCATCCATTTTGAATTTTTTTTGTGCATGGTGTAAGAAAGTGATCCAGTTTCATTTTGCTGCATTTCGCTGTACAGTTTTCTGAAAAACATTGCTGAAGAGATTTTTTTTAATCTTTATTTATTCTTCAGAGAGAGAGAGACAGTGCACAAGTTGAGGGAGGGGCACAGAGACATAAAGACAGAATCTGAAGCAGGCTCTGGGCTCTGAGCTGGACTCTGAGACCCCGATGTGGGGCTGGAACTCATGAAAAGTGAGATCATGACCTGAGCCAGTGTTCGATTCATAAACGACTGAGTCACCAAGGCACCCAAGACTGTTTTTTTTTTTCTTCCATTGGATAATCTTTCCTGCTTTCTTGACGATGAGCTTACTATATAGTTGAGGGTCCATATCTGAGTATTGTATTCAGTTTCAATAATCAATCTCTTTTTGTTCCAGTACCATACTGTTTTCATGACTTCAGCTTTGGAATATAGCTTGAAATCCAGAATTGTAATGCCTCCAGTTTTATTTTTCAAGATTTCTTTGGCTTTTCAGGGTCTTTTCTGGTTCTATACAAAGTAGGATTGTGTGATCTAACTCTGCATAGAATGCTGGTGGTATTTTGTTAAGGGTAGCATGAAATGTGTAGGTTGATTTGAGTAGTCGTTTTCAGATTGATTTGGGTAGTATTGTTCAGAGTATATATCTCTTTAGTTAGGTTTATTCCTAAGAATCATATGTTTTCTGGTGCAATTGTAAATGGGGTTGATTCCTAGATTTATTTTTCTGTTGTTTTGTTACGTTGTATAGAATTGCAACAAATTTCTGCACATTGATTTTATATCTTGCAAATTTGCTGAATTTGTGGATTAGTTCTAGAAATTTTTTGGTGGAGATCTTTTGTGTTTTGAACATAGAGTAACATGTCATTTACACATAATGAAATTTTGATTTTTCCTTGCCAATTTGTATGCCCCTTATTTCTTTTTCTTGTCTGATTGCTGAGGTTAAGACTTCTACTACTTATTAATTAGTAATGGTGAGTGTGGGCATCCTTATCTTGTTCCTGACCATAGGAGAAAGGCTCTTGGATTTTCCCCAATGAAGGTGAAATTAGCTGACGGTCTTTCATTCATTGTCTTTGTAATGTTGAGGTATGTTTCATCTACCCCTACTTTGTTGAGTTTTTCTTTTTAATCAGGAATGGATGCTGTACTTTGTCAAATGTTTTTTGTGCATCTATTGACAAGATCATATCATTTTTATTCTTTCTTTTATTAATGTGGTTCTGTCACATTGAATGATCTGCAAATATTGAACCAGCCCTTCAGTCCAGGAATAAACCCCTGATCATGATGAATAATTCTTTTAATGTACACTTGAATTCAATTTTCTAGTACCTTGTTGAGAATTTTTCCATACATGTTTATCAGGGGTATTGGCCTGTAATTCTCCTTTTTAGTGGGGTCTTTGCCTGCCTTTGGATCAAGGTCATATTGGCTTTATAGAATGAATTTGAAGTTTTTGTTCTGTGTCTATTTTTATGGAATAGTTTGAGAAGGATAGGATGCACTCTTCTTTAAATATATGGCAATATTCCCCTGGGAATTGATTGGGCCCAGGACTTTTATTTGTTGAGAATTTTTTGATACTGATTCAATTTCCTTGCTGGTTGTGGGTCTATTTAAATTTTCGATCTTTACTCTTTCAGTTTGCAAGTAAGTGTCTAGGAATTTGTTCATTTCTTCCACATTGCCCAGTTTTTTGGCATATACTTTTTCATAGTATACACTTACAATTATAACAACTTTGTTATAATTAACTTTAAACTTTATCCTTGTCATAACTGCATTTATGTTTCTGTATCATACACCATGTGTTACTTCAGTGGTGACTTTATCCTATAAACAACCAAAGAGGCTACATATGCATGACTTGTACTCTAAGACATTCTGTAAATATCAAAATTGCAGAGAAATGAAAAGATCAATGATTGTCCCCCTTTACAAGAAGAAACCGTGTTGAATATTTGGAATACAGGGGACTTTTAGGACAACAGGGACACTGTGTATGATTCCAAAATGGTGCCTAGAAATAACTATCCATTTCTCCAAACCCACACAATGTGCAACACAAGGGAACAATAATGTAAACTCTGGAATTTGGGTGATTATGATGTGCCAAAGTATGTTAATCAATTGTAACAAATTGTACTACTCCAGTAGAGGATGGGTATATGGAGGAGGCTATGCATGTGTGGAAACAGAGTATATCTGTAGCTTTACCTCAAATTTTCTGCAAAAAAAATAATTTGAAAATTTGAAATGTTTACAAAACATAAGATTTATTACATAAGAAAAGTGAACAAAAGTCTATTTGCACCACTTGCCACCTAATCATAAACAAGGTCATCAATGACAGTCCCAGAACTTTCTGGTTGCAAAATTAAAAAAAAATCCACCATCTAGGAATATAAACTAAGAAAAAAAAGTAGAACTCTTAATGAATTAAAGAGCAGATTCTTTAAAAAGATTTTCAAAAACGATGAGGCAATTGGAAAATAGATAAAACTCAGAAATTGAGATAGACTTCTCAAAAAAAGAGAAGACAACTAAGTGAAACCATAATGAACAGGGAGAAATAAGAACCAAGAACACACAAATGGAAATAATTATAAGATTATATTATTAAAAATTATATGCAAACAAGTTGAACACTACGGAATAAACTTATACATTATGAGAAACATAATCTTCCAAACTGAATCAGGAAAAATATAGAACATTTGAACAGACCAATAATTTGTAATAAAATTGAATCATTAAACAAAAAAAATCTCCCAAAAAGCAAACTCCAGGGACTGCATTGAATGTGTAGATTGTTTAGGGTAACATAGATATTTTACCAATATTAGTTCTATCAATCCATGAGCATGGAATGTTTTTCCATTTCTTTGTGTCTTCTTCAATTTCTTTCATAAAATTTCTATAATTTTCATAATACAGAACTTTTACCTCTTTAGTTAGGTTTATTGCCAGGTATCTTATAGGTTTTTTTTTGTGTGTGCAACTGTAAATGGGATTTATTCCTTGATTTCAATTTCTGATGCTTCATTATTGATGTATAGAAATTCAACCAATTGCTATACATTGATTTTATGCCCTGTGACTTTGCTGAATTTATGTATCAGCTCTAGCCAATTTTCAGTGGTTTTTTTTTTTTTTTAGTTTTCCCTATACAGTATCATGTCATCTGTGAAGAGACAGTTAGACTTCTTCCTTGCTGATTTGGATTCTTTTGATTTCTTTTTGTTGTCTGATTCTGAGGCTAAGACTTCCAGTACAATATTGAACAACAATGGTGAGAATGGACATCCTTGTCGTGTTAAGATCTTAGGGAGAATGCTCTTAGTTTTTCCCCATTGAGGGTGATATTAGCTGTGTGGCAGAAATGAACAACTCGGGAAACCACAGCTGTTGTTGAGGATGCAGAGAAAGGGGAACTCCTTTGCACTTTTGGTGGGAATGTAAACTGGGTCAGTCACTCTGGAAAATAGTATGGAGCTACCTCAAAAAGTTAAAAATAGAACTCCTCTATGACACAGCAATTGCACCACTAGGTACTTACCCAAAGGATACAAAATGCTGATTTGAATGGGCCCATGCACCCCAATGTCTATAGCAGTTCTAACAACTATAGCCAAATTATGGAAATAGCCCAAATGTCCATCAACTGATGAATGGATAAAGATGTGGTATACACACACACACACACACACACACACACACACACACAATGGAATGCTACCCGGTAAAAACATCTAACATTTTCCCCTTCCCCTCCCCCATGGCCTTGTGTTAAGTTTCTCAGGATCCACATAAGAGTGAAAACATATGGTATCTTTCTCTGTATGACTTATTTCACTTAGCATAACACTTTCCAGTTACATCCACGTTGTTATAAAAGGCCCTATTTCATTCTTTCTCATTTCCAGGTAGTATCTCAGCTATGATTTGTTCAAGTACACCTTCAGCCCCTTTTTCTCTCTCTTCTTCTTCTGGAATTTCTTTGATATGGATATTGTTCCATTTGATTGCATCACTTATTTCACTAATTCTCCCCTCTTGATCCTGGATTTTTTTTTTTATCTCTCTTTTTCTCAGCTTCCATTTTTCCATAATTCTACATTCTATTTCATGTATTCTCTCCTCTGCCTCTACAATCTGTGCTATGGCCATCTCCATTTTATTTTGCACCTCATTTATAGCATTTTGTAACTCCTCATGACTATTTTTTAGTCCTTTGATATCTGTAGCTATAGATTCTCTGTTGTGCTCTATGCTTTTTTCAAGCCCAGTGATTAATTTTATGACTATTATTCTAAACTCTTGTTCTGTTGTATTGCTTAAATCGGTTTTGATCAATTTGTTAGCAGTCACTACTTCCTGGAATTTCTTTTGAGGAGAATTCTTCCGTTTTGTAATGTTGGGTAGTCCTTGTGGTAGCTTTAAAGTACAGGGCATTTTCCTGTCGTTGTCCAAAGAAACTTGTGTTGGTGGGCGGGGCCAGAGTCAGACCCAATATCTGTCACCAGGCCACTGCTGGGGCGACAGTCAGGCTGTTGTGTACTTTATCTTCCCTTGTCCCAAGGGAAGGACTCACTGTGGAGTGGTATGGCCTCTGTCTGGACTGCTTGCGCAGTTCCAGGCTTGTGGTGCTGCTTCTATGGAATCTGGCCCAGGGCATATTAGCCTGGGTGGATAAGCAAGTTGCACAGGGGCAGGAGGGGCAGGTTTCCCATAGCTGGTGCCCTGTGGAAGGGGCTGTGTAGCTCTGGGAGAGGGTGGGCCTGTCAGAAGGATGGATCCACAGAAGTCTAGTGTTGGGTGTTTGTGTGGTGCAAGCAAGTTCAGTAATGGGAACTGTTTCCCTTTGGAATTTCGGATGGGGGATAGGAGAGGGAAATGGAGCTTTCCAGCACCTTTGTTCCTCCAGAGTTCTGTCCTTCTGGGCCTTAACAACTCTCCATCCTGGCATCCTCTGGCCCTCCCTGCTCTCTGAGAGCAGAGATGTTGACTGTTAACATTCCAGAAGTTAAGTCCCACTGGCTGTCAGAACTCATGCAATCTGGCCCCTTCTCTTTTGCAAGCTAGACTTCATGGGCTCTGTCTTGCCCAGCAGGCTGCCCCTCCAAACCCAGGCTCCCTCCTGCCAGTCAATGTAGCAAACACCTCCTCTTTGCCCTTCCTGCCATCGTCCAGTTTTAATACGTACAGTATCATGTCATCTGCAGGTAGCGAAAGTTTGACTTTTTTGCCTATTTAGATGTCTTTTATTTCTTTTTTCTGTCTGATTACTAAGGCTAGGACTTCCATTACTATATTAAATTCCAATGGTGAGAGTGGACATCACTGTCTTATTTCTGACTGTGGAGGAAAATCTCTCAGTTTTTTCCTTCCCATTGACGATCAAGTTAGTTGTGAGTCTTTCATACATGATCTTTATACTGTGGAGGTATATTCCCCATACTCCTACTTTATTGATGACTTTTCTCAAGAAATGACACAGCAGTTTGTATGCATTTTTTCTATGTAGTTTTAGAGGACCATATAGTTCTTATCCATTTTTAATTCATATTGTACATCACGTTGAAATTTGTGAATATTGAACCACCATTTCAGTCCAGGAATAAATCCCCCTTGAATGATTCTTTAAATGTACTGTTGGATGTCAATTGCCAGAGTCTTGTTGAGAATTCTTGCATCCATTTTCATTAGGGTTATTACCCTGTATTATCTTTTTTAGTGGAGTATTTTCTGGTTTTGTGTTCTTGCATTGAAAGGTAAAGATTGCCTTGTAGAATGAGTTTGGAAATTTCCTTCATTTCTATTTTTTTTGGGGGGGGGAGCTGCTTGAGAAGAATGGGCATTAACACTTCTTTTAATGTTTGGTGGAATTCCCCTGGAAAACCATCTGGCTGAGGACTTGTTTGCTTGGGGCGTGGGGTTTATTACGAATTCAGTTTCTTTGTTGGTTATAAGTGTATTCAAGCTTTCTATTTCTTCTCACTTCAGCTTTAGTAATTTATATGTTTCTAGGAATTATCCAATAATTCCAGATTGCCCAACTGGTTGGCATTAATTTTTCATAATATCCTTTTACAATTTGTTGCATTTCTGTGGTGTTCATGGTAATCTCTTCTTGCTCATTCATGATTCTACTTATTTGGTTCCTTTCTCTTTTAGTTTTAGAAGTCTGGATGATGGTTTATGAATTTTACTAATTCATTCAAAGAAACACCTCCTGTTTCATTGATCTGTTCTACTGACTATTTTTCTTTTTTTCTATATCATTTATTTTTAGTATAATTTTTATTATTTCCATTCTTTCTGCTAGCTTTCAGATGAATTTGTTGTGCTTTTTCTAGCTCTATGAGGCGTAAATTATGGTTGTGTATTTGACCCTTTTCCTACTTCTTCAGGTAAGCCTATATTTCAAAACACTTCACTGTTATGATTATTTGCTCCATCCCAAATGTGGACTGTCATGTATTCATTATCATTTGTTTCCATGTATTTCTTCTTTTTTTTTAATTTCCTGGTTGGCTCAGCCATTCTTTAGTAGGATGCTGTTTAGCATTCATGTATTTGTGATCTTCCCAATGTTTTACTTGTGGTTGACTTCAAGTTATATACTGTTGTGGTTGGAAAATATGCATGGTACAATCGCAATATTTTGTACTTATTGAGGTAGTTTCTGACTAAGTATGTGATCTAATCTGGAAAATGTCCCATAAGCACTTGAAAAGAATGTGTATTATGATGTTATAGGATGGAATGTTCTGAATGTATCTGTTAAATCCATCGGGTCCTGTGTCTCTTTCAAAGCCATTGTCACGTTGTTGACTTTCTCCTTAAATCATCTGTCCATTGTTGTAATTGGGGTGTTAAAGACTCTTATTGTATTATTATCAAAGGGTTCCTTTATGTTTGTTAGCAGTTGTTTTATGGATTTTGTTTGTATCAAGTTGGGGCATAAGTATTTACAATTGTTAGATCTTGTCAGACCTCTTTATTATGATATAGTAATGTTCTTCATCTCTTGTTACAGTCTTTTGCTTAAAATCTTGTTTCTTTGATAGAAATATTGCTACTTTGGCTTTGTCTTGACTTCCATTTGCGTGATAAATGCTCTCCAGCCCCTGACTTTCAATCTACAGGGGTCTTTAGGTATAAAAGCAGTGTCTTGTAGGCAACATATTGATGAGTGTTGTTTTTCTTATCCATTATGACACTCTGTGACTTTTGATTGGAGCATGTAATCATTTTACATTCAGATTGATTATTGATAAAAATGAATTTAGTGCCATTTTATTATTTTGTCATTGCTTCTGGAGACTTTCTCTGTTTCATTCTAGTCTTCATTTCATTGGGTCTTTCTTCTTGAGTCTCCTTTAATATTTCCTACAGGCTTGGTTTAATGGTCACGAACACCTTTCATGTTTTTGTTTTTGTTTTTGTTTTTTTGTCTGGGAAAGTCATTATCTCTCCTGATCTTATGATCAACAGCCTTAGTGGATAAAGTATACTTGGCTGCATATTTTTTTCCCACTCAGCATGTTGAATGTATTATGCCACTACTTCTGGTCAGCCCAGTTTCTATGGAGAGGTCTTGTGCTAAGCTTATTCATCTTCCCTTGTAAGATGCAGACTTCTTTTCTCTTGCTGCTTTTACAAAGTTTTCATTGTGTCTATATTTTGCAAATTGTACTAAATATACCATGATGTTTGCCTGCTTTTGTGATTTTGGTGGCACTACTTTTTGCCTCTTGGATTTGGATGTCTCAGATTAGAGAAACCTTCATTTATAATTTCTTTCTCATGAAATTGTAAATGACATTTTTTTATTTCTGCTACATCATAATGAATACATAAAATGCAACAGATACCTGTATATTAGTTGTGAATTTTACAACTTTACTGAATTAATTTTCAGTTGTAATATGTTTAGGGGGATTCAATAAGGTTTGCATATAAAATGTCATGACCTAATTCCTAAACACCCACACGGTTCCAAAACTCAATCAGGAGGAAATAGAAAGCTTGAACAGACCCATAACCAGTGAATTAATGGAATCAGTCTTCAAAAATCTCCCAACAAATAAGAGTCCAAGACCAGATGGCTTCCCAGGGGACTTCTACCAGACGTTTAAAGCAGAGATAATACTTATCCTCCTCAAGCTATTCCAAGAAATAGAAAGGGAAGGAAAACTTCCAGACACATTCTATGAAGCCAGTATGACTTTGATTCCTAAACCAGACAGAGACCCAGTAAAAAAAAGAGAACTACAGGCAAATATCCCTGATGAATATGGATGCAAAAATTCTCAATAAGATACTAGCAAATCGAATTCAACAGCATATAAAAAGAATTATTCACCATGATCAAGTGGGATTCATTCCTGGGATACAGGGCTGGTTCAACATTCGCAAATCAATCAACGTGATACATCACATTAATAAAAGAAAAGATAAGAACCAAATGATCCTGTCAATCAATGCAGAAAAGGCATTTGACAAAATTCAGCAAAGTTTCTTAATAAAAACCCTTGAGAAAGTCGGGATAGAAGGAACATACTTAAACATCATAAAAGCCATTTATGAAAAGCCCACAGCTAACATCATCCTCAATGGGGAATAACTGAGAGCTTTTTCTCTGAGATCAGGAACACGACAGGGATGTCCACTCTCACCGCTGTTGTTTAACATAGTGTTGGAAGTGCTAGCATCAGCAATCAGACAACAAAAGGAAATCAAAGGCATCAAAATTGGCAAAGATGAAGTTAAGCTTTCACTTTTTGCAGACGACATGATATTATGCATGGAAAATCTGATAGACTCCAACAGAAGTCTGCTAGAACTTATACATGAATTCAGCAAAGTTGCAGGATACAAAATCAATGTACAGAAATCAGTTGCATTCTTAAACACTAATAATGAAGCAACAGAAAGACAAAGAAATTGATCCCATTCACAATTGCACCAAGAAGCATAAAATACCTAGGAATGAGTCTAACCAAAGATGTAAAAGATCTGTATGCTGAAAACTATAGAAAGCTTATGAAGGAAATTGAAGAAGATATAAAGAAAAGGAAAATCATTCCGTGCTCATGGATTGGAAGAATAAATATTTTCAAAATGTCAATACTACCCAAAGCTATCTACACATTCAATGCAATCCCAATCAAAATTGCACCAGCATTCTTCTCGAAACTAGAACAAGCAATCCTAACATTCATATGGAACCACAAAAGGCCCCGAATAGCCAAAGTCATTTTGAAGAAGACCAAAGCAGGAGGCATCACAATCCCAGACTTTAGCCTCTACTACAAAGCTGTCATCATCAAGACAGCATGGTATTGGCACAAAAACAGACACATAGACCAATGGAATAGAATAGATACCCCAGAACTAGACCCACAAATGTATGGCCAACTAATCTTTGACAAAGCAGGAAAGAACATCCAATGGAAAAAAGACAATCTCTTTAACAAATGGTGCTGGGAGAACTGGACAGCAACATGCAGAAGGTTGAAACTAGACCACTTTCTCACACCATTCACAAAAATAAACTCAAAATGGATAAAGGACCTGAATGTGAGACAGGAAACCGTCAAAACCTTAGAGGAGAAAGCAGGAAAAGACCTCTCTGACCTCAGTCATAGCAATTTCTTACTTGACACATCCCCAAAGGCAAGGGAATTAAAAGCAAAAATGAACTACCAGACGTTATGAAGAGAAAAAGCTTCTGCACAGCAAAGGAAACAACCAACAAAACTAAAAGGCAACCAACAGAATGGGAAAAGATGTTTGAAAATGACATAGCGGACAAAGGGCTAGTATCCAAAATCTATAAAGAGCTCACCAAACTCCACACACAAAAAACAAATAATCCAGTGAAGAAATGGGCAGAAAACATGAATAGACACTTCTCTAAAGAAGACATCCAGATGGCCAACAGGCACATGAAAAATGCTCAACGTCGCTCCTCATCAGGGAAATACAAATCAAAACCACACTCAGATATCACCTCATGCCAGTCCGAGTGGCCAAAATGAACAAATCAGGAGACTATAGATGCTGGAGAGGATGTGGAGAAACGGAACCCTCTTGCACTGTTGGTGGCAATGCAAACGGGTGCAGCCACTCTGGAAAACAGTGTGGAGGTTCCTCAGAAAATGAAAAATAGACCTACCTTATGACCCAGCAATAGCACTGCTAGGAATTTACCCAAATGATACAGGAGTACTGATGCATAGGGGCACTTGTACCCCAATGTTTATAGCAGCACTCTCAACAATAGCCAAATTATGGAAAAAAACTAATTTTCCATCAACTGATGAATGGATAAAGAAATTGTGGTTTATATACACAATGGAGTACTACATGGCAATAAGAAAGAACGAAATATGGCCCTTTGTAGCAACATGGATGGAACTGGAGATTGTTATGCTAAGTGAAATAAGCCATACAGAGAAAGACAGATACCATATGTTTTCACTCTTATGTGGATGCTGAGAAACCTAACAGAAACCCATGGGGGAGGGGAAGGAAAAAAAAAAAAAGAGGTTAGAGTGGGAGAGAGCCAAAGCATAAGAGACTGTTAAAAACTGAGAACAAACTGAGGGTTGATGGGGGGTGGGAGGGAGGGGAGGGTTGGGGATGGGTATTGAGGAGGGCACCTTTTGGGATGAGCACTGGGTGTTGTATGGAAACCAATTTGACAATAAACATCATATATTGAAAAAAATAAAAATAAATAAATAAAATGTCATGTCCTTTGCCAATTGTAAGTTTCATTCTCCTTTACCAATTTGAAATACTTGTCTATCTTTGTCTTCTGTTATTGCTGTCTTTACCACGTTCAGTATTATCTTGAACAAAAGTGGTGAAACTGGGTATTTGTGTTTCTCTCCTGATCTTACAGGAAAGGTTTTCACTTTTTCACTATTGAATATGATTTTAGCATGTTTTCCCCATATTTGAACCTTTAAGGTTGAGATATGTTCTTTCAAAAACCTCTTTCTGAGCCTTATTATAATGAATGAATGTTTTAGTTTGTCAAATGCTTTCTGTGCACCTACAGGGAGGATCCTATGGTTTTTACCCTTCATCGTTTTGATGGCATTTGTCAAGTAGTTTTAATTGTGAATTTTCAACCACCCATGCATCACTACAAAAAAATGACAGTGGAGGATGGATAATGATTTCTAAAATTTAATATTGAATATTGTTTGGTAAAATTTGTTGAGGAATTTCTGCATCTATATTCATCAGTCATTGGCCTGTAGTTTTTGTTATTTTGTGTTTTAGTGTCTTTGTCTGGTTTTAGATATCTGCGTAGTACTGGCCTTTATAATCGATTTGAAAGTTTTTTTTTATCTTCTATTTTGTTTTGGTTACTTTGAGAATAGTTGTTAATGCGTCTTTAAATAGTTGATAGAATTCACCTGTGAAGACATTAGATTGTGGATTTGATTTGATTTGTGGGCGTGTGTTTTGGTAACTGATTCAATTTCATTATAATAGCATGTTCAAACTGCCTATTTCCAGGAATTTATCTGTTCCTTCTGATTTGTTGAGTTGTTACCATGTAATGTCTTTCTATATTATTTTATAATTCTTATCATTTCTGTGTTTCTTCTGTTAGTTTACTTTATTTCTGATTTTATATATTTGAGTCTTCTCAAATAAATGTTTTGAGACTGGCTGTAGTTTTTCATTTATGATTGTTTTTTCAAATAACAACCTCTTGATTTAAATTATATTATTTTATTTTAGTGTTTTAGAAGTGTTAAATAACAGAAGCTGAGTCTGTTATTTATGGCCTGGTACCTGCTTAGGTAGCAAGGGTTGTAGATGGAGACCACTCTTCATTGTCATGGTGAAATAAATCTTACATTTTTTTTAAATTTTTTTTTCAACGTTTATTTATTTTTGGGACAGAGAGAGACAGAGCACGAACGGGGGAGGGGCAGAGAGAGAGGGAGACACAGAATCGGAAACAGGCTCCAGGCTCTGAGCCATCAGCCCAGAGCCTGACGCGGGGCTCGAACTCACGGACCGCGAGATCGTGACCTGGCTGAAGTCGGCCGCTTAACCGACTGCGCCACCCAGGCGCCCCAGTATTTTTCCATATCATTTTATTGAATATACTTTACCATATCTTTTTAGGACATGGCTTGTGATATATGTCGTATATCTTTAAATGATTCAAATATACACTTCTTAAATAATTACACCTTTATGTTAGTGGCCAACATGCTAATATTTTAGTGAGACTCGACTGTGATCCCCCATATTTGTATATAATTGTGCCTTTAAGCAAATATCATCCTAGTCCTTAGGGTGAGAGCAGACCTCAAGTGTTCTGTGGGTACAGATATATGTTTGTAGCAACTATTAGTTTTTTGTTTGTTTCTTTGTTTATGATATTGAAGATAAATTTTCTTTAGATAATAAAAGGTAATAAAATTTTGGAAAAATAGTCACAGACATTTAATCAAATGCACAATCACTTCATAAAAAACACATATATCAGGTGATTAACAGCAATGTTTTACTTCAGCAAAGACATTCTGAGTTTCAGTCAAGAACACTTACTCTCAAAATTTCTTCATTGAAGACAAAACGTAGCACTCTTTCCTTTCAAGAGAAGAATAAATATAAGTACTACCGCTAAATATTTCAAGCCTTGGATCACATTAATTGGGTAAAATAATTATGACTGCATACAGGGCAAATAACATGAGAAAATAATTGCAAAACTGTTCATTGACATCTTACAAAGATTTTGATATTGGAAATGTTCTGATGAGGCATGAATATAAGCATTTTTATGGGACCGTATTTGAAATTGTTTATTTATTTTGAGGGGGTAGGATCTGCAGAGAGAGAGGTAGAGAGAAAATAGTAGCTTCTGAGCTGTCAGTGCAGAGGTTGACACAGGGATCAATTTTATGACAATGAGATCATGAATTGAGCTGAAGTCAATAGTCAAACCCTTAACTGATTCAGATACCCAGGCTCCCCTATTGAAGAATTTTTAATGGAATGAGAGTATATCCTTTTATTAAATAAAATTCCCAGAATAGATATCCATTTAAGCATTTTGACACAAATTTGTGGATGTCATAAATTGGAAAATTGTGTGTTGTCTTCTTGTCCTCTTGAAAATTTAGAGCTGGCATTCAGCAATTTCTTACTGATATAAAAAGAGATTATAGAAGGAATCATTGTGAATGAAAAAAAAGTAATGATCCATGTTCATGTTGAATAAATTTAGTTAATATGATTTGTAATAAAATAATATTTCTATCCCCTGGGATGCCTATATCCAAATCCTCATATCCCTGATATAAATACATTAGGTTGTGTGACAATGAGAATTAATGTCATAGATAGAAGGATTAGTAAGTATGCGATTTTAAGTTGAGATTATGCTGAGTTATCAGAATAAGCCAAATGTAATCACAATGGTATCTAAATGTGGAAGTACGAAGAGAAATTGTGAAAGTTTCATGGTATGTGAAGGAAAACTCACCTGGGCATTACTTTTTTGCAATTATTTGTTTGGTAATTCTTTCCCTGTTAGTATAAAATGTATATCACTTCAACTATACAAACACCTATGCACACTTTATATAGATATTGGCATTCTTAATGCTAGATATGAGACAGTATAAGGCAGAACAGGAAAGCAAAACTTTCTAAAAAAGAGTATAGGGAACGGTACATTATCCTGGCATGAAGAGTATAGGGAATGTGTACATTATCCTTGCATGAATATCTATATGATATCTCTCTCTCCTTCCCATATTTCCTTCTCTCTTTCTCACTATTTAGATAATACATATATTATAGATGACAGATACATAGATAGATAGATACTAGATAGATATGAATGTGTATAATATATGCCTACACTTAGAATTGGTACACAAAAACTTTTGATACGGTATTTCTAAGACTTTCATGACATAGGTTTAATGATTAATTGGGTGAAATAAAAATTGTGTTGTGTTGATGGTTTTGATCACAAAGTGAATGGCATTGATGATGTAAGGTCTAATTCTTTTTTTTTTTTAATTTTTTTTTCAACGTTTATTTATTTTTGGGACAGAGAGAGACAGAGCATGAACGGGGGAGGGGCAGAGAGGGAGACACAGAATCGGAAACAGGCTCCAGACTCTGAGCCATCAGCCCAGAGCCTGACGCGGGGCTCGAACTCACGGACTGCGAGATCGTGACCTGGCTGAAGTCGGACGCTTAACCGACTGCGCCACCCAGGCGCCCCAAGGTCTAATTCTTTAAGATACAAAAAAGTATATATTTTCTTGGCCACTGTGATGATGACATCTTCCATTTATATGACTATTAAGATAGGACGATTTTTACAAGTTGGTATTGTAACTTTTGTCACCACCTTCTTCCTTCTCTTCCATATCTTCACACTCCTTCTGGATTACAGGCCAAACTCTTCTGACATGATCATCTGTCTCTTGGCCCTTGTCCACATAATGAAACTCTTCACTGAACTGTTTCTGTTGTCTACAGACCTGTTTGACGTTCTGAACTTCCTGAATGATTTCAAAAGTAAGGCTTTATTCTTCATGATCACAGTGTCACGAAGAATCTCCGTGAGCAACACCTGCCTCCTTACCATCCTCCAGGCCATCATCATCAGTCCCAGCACCTTCTGGTTGGCCAGGTTTAAACATAAGTGCACAAAGTACATCTTCTGTGCTTTTATCATCTTATGGTTTCTTAGTTTGTCTCTAAATAGTAACTGCCTCTTGTGTACTGCTGTTCCTTCTAATGTGACCCAGAGCAATCTACAGCATGTCAGTAAATACTGCTCATTTTCTCACATAAACGCCATCATCAGGAAAGAGTTTTTCACTTTTTTTTTTTTTTTTTTTTATCCAGAGATGTTTCCTTTATAGGAGTCATGCTGCTCTCAAGTGCATACATGGTCATTCTCTTGTCCAGGCCTCAGAGGCAGTGTCAGAACCTTCACAACACCAGCCTGTCTTCAAGAGTCTCCTCAGAGACAAGGGCTACCAAGACCAACCTGTTGTTGGTGACTTGCTATGTCATTTACTGGGTGGATGTCATCATCTCCTCCTCAAGTCTGTTATGGACATATGACCCTGTCATCCTGGATTTCCAGAAGCTTGTGCCCAATGTATATGCCGCTGTCAGTGCATTGATAATAACAGGTTCTGATAAAAAAAAAAAGTAAAAAATGTGTTTCAAAAGTGTTGGAAAATTATAATCAAGTTATAACTGCTTATTCATGAAATAGTTATTGAAAAATGATTATTTGTATTTTATTCAAATGATAGAGTATTTATTTATATAACATTTAAAATTTGGTTTTAATTTAAATGTAATTTAAAAGTATATTTTACTTTTTCTAAATATTTTTGAAACCTGTGATGGCAAGGACAGTCCAGTTGCTAGTTTAGTAGCAAGAAAGATTCGATATTCCCATGTGTTTACAAGTTCCTTTATCTTTCACTTTATTTCTCAAACTCCCTTAAGGAAAATTTTCTCTTTATACAGGAAAATTGTACCCTAAGCACTACTATTATACTTTAGTGCAATGTTAGTGTTCCCTATTGATAATGCAGTATTCTTAAATTCAATTACACTTCTTACTTCAAGACATTTAGCTACACAAGTAATTTTAATTGAGCAACAGTTTCTCTCTGCACTTTCTACTTATTTCTCTGTGTTTTCTGAGTTCTGGCTTCTGTCAAGGTGGCACAGATTGTACTCTCACCTCTGTAGTTTTTTCTATTTTATTTCTCTCATTTTATTACACGGCATTTCTGTTTTGTAACATCATGTCTAGGTTTAAAATTAGAAATTTATTTATTTTTACTTTTTAACTTAATTTAATTTTTGAGTGACAGAGAACATGGGGTGGGGTGGGGCGGGCAGAGAGTAGGGAGAGAGCATCCCAAGCAGGGTCCATATTGTCAACGCAGATCATCATGCAGGGCTTGAACCCTTGAATTGTGAGATTCTGATCTGAGTTGAAATCAAGAGTCAGACACTTAACCAACTGAGCCATCCAGGCGCCCCTGAAATTAGAACTGTATTAATCATCATTTCTTTAATTTTACTTGATTATTTTGTATACTCTAGTGAAACTATTAAATGTTTGTTAATTCTTCCCATTCTGATCTTCATTTATCTGTTGTGACAATTGTATTCTCTCTTTTTTTTAATTTTTTTTTTTTTTACTGTTTATTTATTATTGAGAGCGAAGGAGAGAGAGTGAGCACAAGCAGGGGAGGGGCAAGAGAGAAAAAGAGACAGAGACAGAGAATCTGAAGCAGGCTTCACACTGTCAGCACAAAGCCTGATGTGGGGCTCAAACCTATGAGCCCAAGATCATGACCTGAGCTGAAGTTAGATGTTCAACCAACTGAGCCACCCAGGCACCCCAATAATTGTATTCTCTATAAATGAGCTTACTTTAATGTCCTTGGCTGCAATATTTTTGCTCAATATTCTAGTTTATTATTTTTCAAGTCACCTCAGACTAATGTAATATTTAACAAAAATATTGTGTACTAAATTGTGTCATTTTATTTTTCAAGATGTAATTATATTAGGTTCCTTTTTAATATATTTGACTATTGTATAGTTTCATACTCTTTCCACATTACTTTGATTTCCTATTTTTCCTGCCTTTACTTAACTATTTTAAACATACTGCCAATATCTTTATCGTGCGACATGTAATTTCTTCTCCCTTTTACTCAATACCTTATTCAATGGTGTCTTTCACCCTTTCTAATTCCCTTATAAAATTTGGGACATATCAAAGTGGGTATCCAGTCACTTTGTTTCCTTTTTGTACCAATCATCCTGAGGGCAAGTTAGAGTACCAGACAGGTTTGAACTCCTTGTGGTCAGCCAGGATCTGGATGAAGAGTTGTCTTTTTATTTTGATTAATACTTTTGACATATAGATGACTTAGTCTATAGACAGACACATGAAAAGATGCTCAACATCACTGATAACCAAGGGAATATGAACAAAACCAAAAGAATTCCCATGTCCCAGTAGTCAGAATGACTAAAATCAACAACACAAGAAACATCATATGTTGGTGAGGATATGAAGGATGAGGAACCGTTTTGCCCTATTGGTGGGAATAGAAATTGGTGTAGCACATTTGAAAATAGTACAGAGGTCTCTCAAAAAGTAAATATATAAAACTGCCCTATACCCAGCAATTGAACTACTGGGTATTTACCCAAAGGGTAAACAAATGCTGATACAAAGGGGTGCATGTACCTCAATATTTATAAGTACCCCAATGTTAATAACACAGTCATCTACAAATACCTGAATTATGAAATCAGCCAAGATATCCACTGATTATAAACATACACACACACAAAAAATACCCCCCCCACACACACTGGAATATTACTCAGACATAAGATCAACAAAATCTTGCCATTTGTAAGCCATAGATGGAGCAAGAGTTTATTATGCTTAGCAAAATAACTCATAGAAAGGCATATACCACATGATTTCACTCATATGGGGAATTTAAGAAACAAACCAAATGAACAAAGAAAGAAAAAGAGGGGAACCAAGAAACAGATTCTTACCTACAAGAGAACTCACAGATAGTTATCAGAGGGGAGGTGGGGAGGATGGGTTAAATGGATGATGGGGATCAAGGAGTGCACTTGTCATTAGCTGTAGGTTATATATGTAGTTGTGAAATCATCATACTTAAACCTGAAATTATAGTACACTGTAAGTTAATTAACTGGAATTAAAATAAAATATTAAAATAAGTTACATGGTGATTAATGAAACAATTTTAGCTGTAGTGGACAATTTCTGCCACAAGCACAGAATGCTGTTAAGGTAACTTCCCTTTAATGTCACTGAAGTATGTAACAGAATTCACTTTGCAGTGAACTGTCAAAAAAGGTCCTTGCTATATGCTTTGAAACAGTTATGGGTTTTAAAAAGATATGTATCAATGACCAATCTTGCTATTGATCAATTAATAAAGCAATATATTTTAATTCTACTAGTAAAACATCAACACATACAATAACACTAGTAACACACCAACACATACATGACACATAAACATGAAAAAGAAAACACAAAACCATAAAAAAGCAAATAAATTTACCATGTTATAAAATGGAGTGTTCCTTGAATAAAGCCTAACACTAACTTAGATAGGTTTTGTAGGATTTCATGTCTACCCACCATAGACAGACACATTATAGAACTGTCATGATTCTGTTATGTTTTGATGACCATCAGAAAGGGGTTCTTCTGTGTCTTCTGTGCCACCAGTGGTTCCTTATGTATCTGGTCAACATCAAATTCCCTACTTAGAGCATGTCAGACTCAACTGAAATATAAATACAAAATGCCTAGTACCCACCAGCGTTCTGAAGCCAATTGTTCACAATGGACCATTGGTAACGTTACGATACTCAACAATGTGGCTATTTCATTTCAATTTGCAACCATTCAAATAAAAGGGATTTTTATTTTCAAAACACTTCAAAATTTTGTCATAAGGATTCCAATGCCTACATATCCATATAATTCAAATAACAGTTTCATGTAAAAGAGATGTCAGTTTCTTTGCATATAATCCTATGTTGTTGTCAATGCTAAGCACCCATGGATCGTCATTTAAGTAAACGATGATGAGGTTTTCCACCCAGGTCACCTGATTTATTAGTACAACCCTTCCCTTATTTAAACCTAGCCCAGGAAATCATGGTTTATTTGTTTTTGCTTATTTGTTTGTGTTTGTTTTGTTTCATTTTCTTAAATGTAAGCCAAACATATTTAGCAAATATGTTATAATGATATTTCTGTTTCCAAAACAGACTGAAGAATAGATGTTATAAATTCAATCTATTTTGATTTTAATCCAGCTTTCTTTGATTTTGAATCCTATTAATACTGTTTCTCAACAGTCTTGCCAACACTTGTTATTTCTTGTCTTTTGTGGTGAAAGCCGTTGTGACAGGTGGGAGGTGATAGCTCTTTGTGGGGCAGATTGTTATTTTCCTGATAATTAGTGTTTCAGCACTTTCCATGTTTTCATTGGATGGATTATTGTTTTGCTATTGAGTTGTGTAAGTTGTTTTATGTTTATATTTTATATACTAGTCCCTTTTTCAGATTATGATTTGAAAGTATTTTCTCTTTCAATAGGTTTCTTTTCATTTTAATTGGTTTATTTTGGTGTGCAGAACTTTGTAGTTAGATGTAGTATCACTTGATTATTTTTACATATATTTCCTTTACTTTTGGTGTCAAATCCTGACCCCCCAAAAAATTCATCACAAAGACTGATGTCAAGATGCTTTTCACCTATGTTTTATTGTGGCAGTTTTATGGTTTCAAGTCTTATGTTTCACTCCTTAACACATATTAAAGTGACTTTTGCATGTGGTTGAAGAAAGGGTCACAGGTTAATTTTTTTCATGTGCCTGTTTGTTCTTCCAGCACCATTTATTGAAGAGACTGTCCTTTCCTCATCGTCTGTCCTTGGCTCCTTTATTGTAAATTCATTAACTATATGTACATGGGTTCATTTCTATTCTCTCCATTCTCTTCCATTGATCCATGTCCATGGACTTATTTTTATGCCAGTACCATGATGTTTTGTGTACTATCTCTTTGTAATTGGAGATTATTTTTTATTATTTTGATATGAGTTATTTTATGAGTAGAAAATGGATTTTAGTAAGTGGCACAGATGCAGGTTGTCTCCTTAGCGATACCCATGCCAGCTCACAAATGGGAGTCAGGCTCAGAGAAGGAGAGTCATTCCTCTGTGCAGATAAAGTAACTTCTAACTGCAGCCACTTTCCCCACATCTTAAATCCTGGTCATGTGAGTATTATGCTGTGTATAAAAACACAATTGAACATGAATATAGCTTACAATGGTTGTGTGATTCAGGATGTGTGGCCAATAGTGTTTTTCTAGTAAGTGTACATTCAAAAGTTTGAGATAACTGAATTAAAGCACAGAGGAATCTGTTGTCTGGAATGATGATGGGGCACATTTGGGGTGTGTTAAGTCACAAAGAAAAGGGGTGGAAGAGATTTAAAGCAGCATCTAGCTGTTAGGTGAGGTGGCTGTTAGTCATGATTGTTTGAAAAGACTGGCCCTGTTGATGTCTTGGCAAATGGTGACCACCAGGGCCCTAATGCATAAAACTCTTTAGTATCTACGTGTTGTCCTGAGATAAGGCCAAAAAGTTGACTGTGGTCTTCCAGTCTCTGTATGTTCCCCTCTCTCTTCCAGATGCATTCTCTTTTCCTCTAGCCAAAGACTTTTTCTCTTTGGTCTTCCAAGTACCCTTCCCCAACCATGTATCACTTCCTCTGTGGACCCGTCCCTGTTGCACTTTATAGCATGTACCAGTAAATCATGCTCCATGAAGTCAAAGACCAGCTGTGCTCCTCTTGCCCCTCTTGTGACTATATTGCTAATACAGTGGTAGGAGATAGCAAGTGCTTGATGACTGTATGCAAAACAAGGAAGGAGTCAGTGGTGTGGCAGGTCCTGTCTCTGGTGCTAGCAATAAAGACAAAATCATCCCTGTCTTCAAGGAGCTCCTGAAAGTGCAGTAGAAGAAACAAGTAGCTGGCAGGCAGTTGCCATGCTGTGGTCTCCGTGCTCTGGCAGAAGAAAACCCAGGGCACTCTGAGAACACACGTGGACCTGGTTGACAAAGACACCTTCCCAGAAAAGAGGAAACTCAAAAGGACGTTTGGATACAACCAGGGGAAAGGGAAGGGAGCGGTGTTACCTATAGGCTCCCTCTGCTGGTGGGTAATCACCCACCCTGTCTTCTCTCAAGATTCAGCTGCATGGCCACATTCTCATTTCCTGTCTCTCTCCCTGTGTCTGTTTGGGCCTCTATTCTACTCCCTCCAGTGTGTCATGGCAGATGCTTGCCAGCTTTTCATTTACATTAGGATACTGCCCATTGAGGCCTCTGGTTTTGTCCTTGTAGTCGCTTGGCAAATGCCTGTTGGTGGGATAACTTTCTTGTGATCATGTATTCTTATTGTGGGATGGAACCTTGTAGACCATCTCCTTATTGTATGGATGGACAAACTGAAGCTAGGAGGAAAAATTACTTGCTAAAATAAAAACCCTTGGTTGGTGCAAATGAAGACGAGCACTTAGGTTTCCTGACTGTTGAGGCAAAGACTCCATCCTAGGCATGCTTCCATTTTTTCTCCATGTCTTCTTTTTCTTTTCTTTTTCTTTTTAAATTCAGGTTAGTTAAGGTACAGTATATTCTTGGTTTTGCAACTAGAAGCTAGTGATTCATCTCTTATATATGACACCCAATGCTCATCCTGTAATGTGCCCTTCTTAATGCCCATCACCCATTTTAACTCCTCCAACCACTTCCTCCCCTTCCAGCAACCCTCAGTTTGTTCTATGTATTTAAGATCTCTTATGGTTTCCTCCATCTCTGTTTTTGTTATTTTTCCTTCTTTTCCCCTTGTTCATCTGTTGTGTTTCTTAAATTCCACATATGATTGAAATCATATGACATATGTCTTTCTCTGACTAATTTCACTTAGCATAATACACTCTAGTTCCATACATGTCATTGAAAATGGCAAGACTTCATTCTTTTTTATGGCTGAGTAGTATTCCATTGTATACACACTACATCTTCATTTAAAATTTTTTTTAATGTTTATTTATTTTTCAGAGAGACAGAGACAGAATGCGAGTGCGGGGGGGGAGGGCAGACAAAGAGGGAGACACAGAATCCAAAGCAGGATCCAGGCTGCAAGCTGTCAGCACAGAGCCTGACATGGGGCTCGATCTCACGAGGTGCGAGATCATGATCTGAGCCAAAGTTGGACACTCAACTGACTGAGCCACCCAGGGACCCCTACACTACATCTTCTTTATCCATTCATCAGTTGATGGACATTTGGGCTCTTTCCATAGATTATCTATTATTGATAGTGTTGCTATAAATATTAGAATGTATGTGCTTGAGGACTTACAACTTGAGACTTTAATCTGCTACCATCTGCCCTATACAAACAATACACAACACAATAATAAATCCATTTCCATTTTTGAGCACTCTTCCATTCTTGTCCTATGTTTTACTTGACATTTGCTACACGATCAACAGTATATTGCTTTTATATTTACATAAACTTTCCAGTATCTTGTAGAGGAAAATTTTAAATGAGATGATGAAAGCCTGACATATTTCCAATTATTGTTTCTACCCACCTCATTCTTTCCTAGATACAAGTGCTCATCTGGTACCATTGTCTGTTGGCCTAAAGAACTCCCATTGACTTTTCTTGTAGTGTGATTCTATTCTCGGATACTCTCAGTGTTGATATGCCTGAAATTGATTTATTTGTCTTCATTTATTAAAGAAAATTCTGCTAGACATGGAATTCAGTGTTGGCAGGGTCATTTTTGTTCTTTAAGATTTTAAAAATGCCATTCAATATTATTAGTTGGCATTTTCTTCTAATAAATTTTTGGCAGTTCATTTACCCCTTTTTCCCATGTGTATCATGTGTGTTTTCTGCCTGTTTTCAGATTTTCCCTTTCTCACTGATTGTTACAATCTCATTATTTTAGTCCACTGTTTGCTTTTGTGTGTGTGTCTTTTGCTTGGGGTTCACATAACCACTGATGTGTGTCCTTTGATGGGGTTTCATGACCCATGTATTGATTCACATTGGTGTATTATAGTGAATGGTGATTCTGAGTGACACATTTGGCTTTGTTCCAGTTGATTCTTTCAAAATCACCATGAATGTACTATAAATATATCCCAAATATTAATTTTCACCATGAAGAAATGTTAACACATTTTCCTTTAAAACATGGTGTCCAAGCAATGATTGTCAGGAGGGCTAATGAGAAAGCCATCTGTTATTGGCCAGCTGAGCTGCCAGGTGATTGGCCGCATGATCAAGGCCAACCTAAGAGAATCCTGGTGATTGGCCAGATATGGTTTTGACGTCACAACAGAGCAATGTGATGAACCAGCACTTTAATAAAGGCAGGTGACAGCTCAGGCCATACTGAGGAAAGAGATGGCAAGGCCACCACAGCTCTTCCTGCTGTTCCTCACATTATCTGTCCTGTTCCCTGCCCCTGCTGATGGCAAGATGCGTGCTCACTCCCCCATGTGAGGCCTCTTGCTGACACTCTGCACTCCACATGCATGTTTGTTCTTACCTTTATGCCCTTATGTAGTTCTGAGGGTCTGTGTAACCACACCTCATGTTTCCAGGACCCATTTCCCACTGTAAGTTTGGCTGGGCCAGTCACCTATGCATTCCAACTTGGCAAGTGGGTCGGGGCACTAGTAAAGAGAGTACAGTGGATTTTCAGCCAGGTGGGAGAGCCCCTCCCAAACTTCTGTGATCACAAAAAGGGTCAGCACAGGAAAGCCAAGGCCATGTCCTGAAAGAACCCAGAACACTTTACTCCCCTTGGAGTCCTGCAACTCAGCAAAGGGCATATAAATGCTTGGCACATCAGGCTGACCCAGATGTTCACAATGTGGACAATGCTCACAGACACCTGGAAAAGGGGATTTTTTTTGACACAAGTAAGTATTGGGAGGAGTCACCGCAACACTGGACACAGTGGAGGTCTTTGTAACCAGAACGATGAGCTGTCTTATCCAGCTCAGTGGTGGGAAAACAAATTCCCAAGACACTTGGGTGACCAGAAGCCATTAGAGCACTACCATTCCAACCCAGAATATCACAGTACAATCGAGTCCCCAGAATACTGGGTTTGTTGGGAGCCACTCTACCATGAGCCCTGCATACCAGCTCAGTATTGGGCAAAAGAGTCGCCTGGAAACCAAGCTGACTAGAGGCCCTTGAACTATGGGACCTTCAACCCAGGATAGAGGGCAATCGAGTGCCCAGGACACTAGACTTGCAAGGTGCTTTCAGAAAACAATCATTCCAATTGAGAAGAGCAGACATCAATCAAGTCTCCAGAATACTGGTATTGCAAAGACCCATCAGACCATGATTCCTCCAAACCAGCTATATACTAGGCCAAGGAGTCACTTGGACACTTAGCTCACCGCATGTCATTGTACCTGTAGCCCAAAAAGCCATCTCTGCACTAGGCTATGTTCTCACCTGGTCAGTGAGCTCACCATGTGCCCTTAGGCCTGGAGTCCTCCAAAAGAGCAGAGCGCTGGACAATCAAGCCTCCAGAATACCAGGTTTCCCATGAGACTTCAGACTATGAACCATTCAATTCAGCTCTGCATGAAGCCAAGATGTGACCCGGACAGTGGACTGGACTCACTATTTTCCCTTGGACCTGGAGGACTTCAAAGCAGCTCAGTACTAGGCCAAGGAGTGTCTTAGAGAGTGGGGTCACCACATGCCCTTGGATCTGGAGCCCCACAATAGAGCACAGCACTGGGAAATAAATTCTCCAGAACCCCAGGCTTTCCAAGAGCCATCAGACCATGATGCCTACAACCCAGCTCTGAACTAGGCCAAGGTGTCACCTGGACAACATGCTCAACACATGCCCTGGAACATGCAGCCTGAAAACCTACTTCTGCACTATTCCATGGAGTCATCTGGTCGGTGAGATCACCGTGTACCCTTGGACCTGGAGCCTTCCAAACAGACTGCAAGGGCGATCAAGTCGTCAAAACACTGGGCTTACCAGGAGACTTCAGACCATCAGGCATTCAACCCAGCTCTGTACTAGGCCAAGAAGTGACGTGGACATTGGGATCACCACCTGCCTGTGGACTTGGAGGCCTCCAAACGGCTCAGGACTAGGCCAAGGAGTGTCCCGTTCAGTTGGCTTATCACGTGCCCTTGGATCTAAAGCACTCCAACAGAGCAGAGGCTCTTAGAAAACAAGAGCTTCCTTTGCCTCCCAGTCTATTTATGTGGTTTCCTATAACCTATCCTCCATAGGAGGGTTCAGCAAACTACGGCCACAGGCCAAATCCAACCTGCCATCTGGTTCTGTAAATAATGTTTTATTGGGGCATAGTCGCATGTGTTCACTTACATATTGCTATGGCTGCTTTCACACTACAAGGGCAGAGCTGAGAGACCACGTCACCTAAAATATTCACTGGCTCTTTAGGAAAAAGGCTTGGTGATCTGTATTTTATGCCATAACCAGAGTGTCCTAACTCAAAGCTAATCTTATTAGCCTTTTGCTTCAAATTCTCCAAAATCCCTGCATCAAATACTACTGGCTCCGTCCCTAAGAGCCATTCCATATTCTTCATTCTTGCTAGAGAATCACAACTTTATTTGGATATTTATTGTCTCCATACACAAAGAAGGTGGCCTCATCCTGGCTTCAAAAACAGAAAGGATTACTCTAAACTAATCACAGTACCTGATTTACCAGGGATCAGTTTAGGAATGAGTATGTGATGTAACCTAGTCTTTAAAATGTTAGAGGAAGTCTACTGCAAGCCTCTTCCTAGTGAAAAGAAACACCTAAAGAAAAGCAGTCCTTCCCACCCACTGGATGTTGCCATGCGAGAATATGATACCTGGAGCTATTGCTAATTAGCCACCACGGAAAGGAGAAATAAAAATACCAGCAACTCCAAAACTGAACAAGAGACGACTGGCATCCTGATGACATCACTGAACCATCAAAACATTTCTGGTTCCTACTGTTTTAGTCATTGTTAGAAGTCACCTATTATTTGCCGCTAAAAGCATTCTACCAAAGAAATTCCCCAAGGCCTATCGGGTAAGATCTACTCCTTTCTATAGCACTAACAAACTTCCACAAGCTTGTCTTACCTAGGTATTCACCTCATTCCCAACCATTGCCATAGCACACGTTTTCTACCAGCAAAACCCAGCTGCTCATAAATCCTGCTAAGTTCACTCGTACACCTTCACCTCTGCACTGCTGTGTACTCCGCCAAGCACGTAATCGTGACAGTTTACAAACATTGTCAAACACACAAATGTTGGTCCTTCTGCCTCTCTACCTGGCAAACTGAACTACTCACTCTGCACGTTTACTGTAGATTCTACCCAGTCTTTGAAAACTCGGATTCCTCACCGTAAACTTACAGTAACTGGAACAAATGCCAATACAAAATAACAATGATAATTGTAAGTTCTACGAGACTCTGGCACCTAGTAAGCACTAAATAGAGTAAATAACACAAATGACAGTGGTAACAACAGACTCCTGGGGTGCAGAGACTGGTTTTTAAATGTTTGTATTCTACAACACGATAACACTTAGTAGCTAATAGGCACTTAAGAGTTACTTGTAAACAAATCGAAATGAATAAAAATGAATTCCTTTGAAAATTATTTTTAAAAGCCACAGAAACTTTTCTGTTTCAAAAACCGCAGGGACAGCTCTATTCTGTTATGAGCACCTTAATGATCAAAACGCTGTCTGTTCTATCTTTGCCTTTCCTGTAACTTCCAAAACTAACTTGCAGAAGTTCTTTAGTAACAGTCTACCAAGTTAAAGCTTTCTTCCTACTTTTCAGTAGGTACAGTGCACTAGTGTCCGGCTTCGGCTCAGGTCATGATCTCACAGTTTGTGGGTTTGAGCCCCACATCGGGCTCTGTGCTGACAGCTTAGAGCCTGGAGCCTGCTTTGAATTCTGGGTCTCCCTCTCTCTCTGCTCCTCCCCCGCTCATGCTCTGTCTGTTTCTCCTTCAAAAATAAATAAAACCATTAAAAATTTTTTTAAATAGAAAAAAATTAAAAAGCAACTGACTATTAAGCCAACAGTTCCAGAAAGAAGGGTGGAAGGTGTCTCTGGGCAAGGCTGTGACAGGCAGGGATGTGGCTCCTCTGAACCCAGAAAATGGGGCGAAGGAAGAGTTGACTTGACTCCTGGATTTCTAGGCAAAGAGCTTCCCTATGCCACTCCACTGGAGCCCGGCTCTCTGATACTGGGGGGAGATGCTCCCCAAAAAGGTGGGCAGAGAAAGGGAAGGAGAGAGGAAGTCGGCTTTGGTGGGACATGGGCTTGTGGCCATGCCCTCAGGGGGCACCCGGGCTGAATAAAGAGCTCACAAACAGAAGATCTGAACTTGTCCTTTACTGGTTCTCTGCCCTTGGGACATCATTTATTCTCTCTGGGCCAGTTTTCACATCCATGCGATGGAAATCATGGCACCACACGTGCTGACATTGCAGTGCTGCGGAGACGTGGATGGACACGTTTGGGTTATGAGAGGTAAAAGCCTGGCTCTGAAGTCAGACAGACCTGGGGGTGAAGTCCCTGGCTCCGCACCCTGTCGGCTGTGTGCTCTTCAGCAACTCACGCCTCCCCTCCAAGCTCGTTTTCTCTGTCTGTAAAGTGGGGACAATCACACTCACCTCAGAAAGTTACCTGTACACACAGGGTATGGCACAGAGTAGCTCCCAGTAAATGGAAGTTCTGATTCCTGAAACGATGTGCCCCAAGAAATACAGTATTCAGAATCAGCCACCAACTCACTACTGTAAGCCGTGCCTTCTGACTGCAGATCCGGAGTCAATGGGCGCTAGAGGCCTTTTGCCCAAATCTGTAAGGTTCTGTCCCTGCCCCCCTGAGGCACCAAGTGGGATGCCACACAGGTCCCTCTGATCAGGCGATGGCCTTGGCCTCATGTCAGGCAGAAAGCTCATTCCATGCCCCAAACTCGGCTGCTCCCAGGAGAGAGGATGCAGGCCCACACCTCTGGTCACCAGGGGCAAAGTATACCCACCCCACCACCCCACCCCCCCTCCCCGCAGCCGATAATCCAAACTAGACTGACATGGGTGGAACCTCCAAGGACGCTCCTTCTCCACATGTAGAAACTGAGTCCTTGAGAGGGGAAAGGACTTGTCCAGGGCATCGAGGGAGCTGCTGGCAGAGTTGGGACCATGGTCCCAGCTGGAGCCCTGCCCAGAGGCAGATGCCTTGTTCACACATTCTTTGGCCTGTGGCCCCCACTCCCAGTTGAACAGCCAACCATTTCCTTGAAAACACAGCCATTCCAGTTGCAAACATCTGGAGAGCACATATTACAACCAGGTTTGGTTAAACAATGAACAAAGAGTCTGCAGGTTTTTAACCTGAAGGCTTTTGGTGGAGGTGCTAGAGACACCCTCCCCTAACATAGTCATCAGAATATTGTAGGTCTGTATGTTTTGTTGGAAGGTGGTCTATCTACATAGAGCTTTCTTCAGGTCCCCACAGGGCCTCTAAGAGGCCTAAACTGAAAACATCTGGGCCTTTCTGAGGAATTCCACACATCCCACCTTATTCCGAAATGCTAGAATGAGGGGTGCCTGAGTGGCTCAGTCGGTTAAGCGTCTGACTTTGGCTCAGGTCATGATCTCGTAGTCTGTGAGTTCCAGCCTCGCGTTGGGCTCTGTGGTAACATCTCAGAGCCTGGAGCCTGCTTCAGATTCTATGTCTCCCTCTCTGACCCTCCCCCATTCATGCTCTGTCTCTCTCTGTCTCAAAAATACATAAACGTTAAAGAAATTTTAAAAAAAATGAAAGAAAGTAATGCTAGAATGTACAGTCAGCCCTGGAGCTGATTCTTTCAACAACACGGGACACGCCACACCTAGAGACCTAGACGCAGACATATGCCCAAGCTTTCTGAGCAGGCAGGGGCAGCAACAGGTCCCTGCTTCAAGGCTGTCCTTTGGTGGCTGTCTGCCACCAGGCGGGGAGGGGCTTCTTGGTGCTCAGTGCTGACACCAGATGGGGATGCCCTCAACACACATACACAGGCACAGAAATGAGGCCAGCCCCCAAGGTCTGCAGGCATTTGTGGTCTCAGGCTGAGGACTCAAGATACAGGGGTGAGGCAGCTCAGCAGTGACGGGGTCCCAGGATGTGAAGTGACATAATGGAGGGAAGAGACACACATACAATCACACATACATGGTCACGGCCTCACCCATGTACACAGATACACCTCATACTCACAGAAACACATAAACACACAGACCCATGTACATGCAATAAGAAGATATACTTGGATATCTCCAGACTGATGCACAGACATTCTCAGAGGCACACACTCACAGCCACATGTCCTCGCCCACATAGGCGTGTGCATGCTTTTCACACACGCACACACACAGCCCAAGCATCTAAATGCTTCCCAGGAACCAACCACTATGGATTCTCCCCTCTGCGGCCTAGAAACTAAAGGCTGGACTGGGTTCCCAGTTGGCCCCAAAGAGAGGGAAGGGGCAGAGGGACAGTTGAACCTTGCTTCCTTCTCACTCTACTGCATGTGGGGGTGGGGGAGGGGGTAAGGGACACCCAGCTGCCAAAACAGCAGGGGACAAGCCCACAAATGGAGTAACCCACTTGCCAGGGGCTTTCAGGGATGGGGTGCGGGGGGAGTCTTTTGGCTCCTGGGGGTGGCTCCAAGGACTGAGAATTTGCGGGAAAGTGGAGATCTGGGATGAGGGGCATTTTTCCACAGTGAACCTTTCCCCCCTTCCGAAGTCTGGTCTTCCTTCTGCAGCTGTATTCAGCCCCGCACCACCCAATACGCCCAGTCAGCACCCTCCAGGCGCTTGCCTCACCTTACTGAAATCCAACCACAGGCTCCTCCACAAGAGGAGGTCCTACCCAGACATATCCAGGGGTGCCCCACACCCAGGGGACCCTGAGGCTGCACCCGCCCCTGCACACAGCATAAAAACATCCAAAGTCCCATATACCCCCACCCCCAAACTCACCCGCATCCAGTTCCGCGGGAGGCAAATACCCAGCCAGGTGAGCCCCAAACCGGAAATGGCCGTCCCCGCCGCCCACCAGCCACCTCTCCTTCGGAGACCCTTCCCCGGGTGGCTTGGAAGCCCCCTCCCCCAGGATCGCGCCCCCGCCCCCACCCCCGCCTCTGGCACCCACCTCCTTCTTGACGGTGCACAGCAGCCTCTGTCAAGTGTCCGCATCTGTGGGACGAGACAAGGGGGCAGCCGGTCAGCCGAGCTCTGCGGGCAGGGCCCAGGGCTGCTCTCCCGCCGCCCCCGCGCCCTGCGCCCGCTTAGCCGTGGCCCGGAGGCCGTGGCCACGCGCACTACATTCCCAGCCCAGGTGGCGGCGGTGCCCGCTCTCAGGTTGCGCAGCTGCAGCCATGGTGGGGCAGGGCCGAGCGCCCTGTGTCGTCAGGCCCCGCCTTGCAGCCACGCCGCGCAGCCACCCCGCCCCTCCTGCGAGCCACCACCGCCACCGCAGCGCAGCCTGGCCCCTGGAGGGAAGGTCCTCAGGGCTGATGCATGCTCTGGGCCTATACCATCAGCAGCCCCGCCTCCGCGGGAAGCCCCGCCTCCCACGCCCTGCGGCCCAGCTCCCACTCCCCCTCTATTGGGCAGGGCGGAAATGCATCTTTCATTCCCAGATCCGCTCCTTGCCGGGCTGCAGGGAAGTGGCCTGAGGCGGTGGGCCTGTTCTCGACACGCTCCAAGCCTCAGGGTTCTCATCTTTCAAATGGTTGTAATAGGGGCGCCTGGGTGGCTCAGTCGGTTGAGTGTCCGACTTAGGCTCAGGTCATGATCTCATGGTTCGTGGGTTCGAGCCCCGCGTCGGGCTGTGTGTTGACTGCTCAGAGCCTGGAACCTGTTTCTGATTCTGTCTTCCTCTGTCTCTGCCCCGACTCCGCTTGTGCTCTGTCTCTAAAATAAATAAACATTAAAATATATGTATATGTGTAAAATGGATGTAATAGGACCACCTCATCAGAACTATACGAGACATAAAAAGAGATAGTGAATGTAAAGCACTTATCCGAGACCTAGGAAAAAAGACCAGCAACCATAAGAGCTGCCATTATTGTTGTTGTTATTATTATTATTATTATTATTATTGAGTCTTCTTAGATACAGTGACTCTCCACCCGGATTGGCCAGGCCTTACGTGGCTCCCTCCCCCACACGCAGGTCCCTGGGAGAGTGGCAGAGAGGGATACTTCCAGGACCCCAATAGGACACTTGTCAGCCAGGCTCTCCAAGACTCTTTGCGACCAACGCTCATTCCACCAAGTTCCTGACCGCATCCACCCAGATGGCAACTCGGGTTTACAAACATTTATTGACGCCTACCACATGCCAGGTTACTGTACTGAAGATAGGGAAGTGAGCAAGATGGACAAAAGCTTGCCCTCACAGGGCGTAGGAGGTAGACAGAAAAATAAATAAGCAGATGATGTGGTATGTTGGAAGTTTCTGGAGAAAACTGAAGTAGGCAAAGGAGACAGGTGGGGTTTGTATTTTTGAAGTAGGGTGCTTGAGGGAGGCCCCATGAGGAGATGCCATTAGAGCAAAGAAGAGAAGAGTAGATTGGGGATTTCTGGAGGAAGAGCATTCCAGGCAAAGGGAACAGCAAGTGCAAAGGCTCTGAGGGAGGAGTGTGCCCCTGGGTGTGACAAATAGCTAGGAGGCCAGTGGGGCTGAAGTGGCATGACCAAGAAGGATTGGCAGTCTTCCAAGGTCCTGTTAAGGCCTTGAAGTCCACTTAAAGGACTTGCATCCTGCCCTCAAGAGCCCCCCCGGGTTTCAGCCCTCCAGTCACTAGGACTGTGGACAGCTCAGAGCAGCCCTCTTGCTGAGGAGGTTCAAAGTCCCCTTTTCTCCATTTGTCAGTGCCATAAGCCAGAGAAGATGATTTTGACTAACCTAGGGAAAAGAAAATAAGCTGGAAGGATAATGCGCATTCCCAGAGTCCAAGGGGGACCTGGAGGACTGGGCTGAAAGCAAGGTAGCTCCAGAAAGAGAGACCCTTGGGAATAGTCTCCTGGCAAGGACAGAGTGGTTAGGGTGCCACTACTCAGGTAGAAGGACCTCCAGGTGTTGGAGGTTCCCGTTCCAAGGAGGGAGCATCCTACTGGCCTGGCCTGAGACCTACGCCTGCTTCTTGCTGGGCAAGGGGAGTCTCGGCCACAATACCACCACCCCACTATCTCCAGTGAGAGTCCCTGGGGAACCCAGAGAATGTGAAATGGTTGCTTGGTAGCCAACACCCTCCCCCCTATATATTAGAACCATATATTGAGGACCTGCTGTGTGCCAGCCAATGCATTAAGGGCTTTAGGGTTTGGATTGCCTGCTTTCAACACAACACGGACATAAGCCCAAGCTTCACTTTTGGCTTCTTAATATTATCTTCTTCAATATATTACATTGTGAAAGGTAAAATGAAATAGTCACGTATGTCAACAGGTTTTCAAATGGAGCCAGAGGCCAGTAAGGAGATGGGCCTTATGCACATCCTCACCAGTAGGAGAACCACAAATGTTGGAACCGGGCCAAACTGCAACTCTTCCAGGGACTCAGCCCAAACACCTGCAGCTTGCTATAGTGAGAGACCCTGCTTAGTGATAGCCTTAGAAACCAGGTACGGGGGCGCCTGGGTGGCGCAGTCGGTTAAGCGTCCGACTTCAGCCAGGTCACGATCTCGCGGTCCGGGAGTTCGAGCCCCGCGTCGGGCTCTGGGCTGATGGCTCAGAGCCTGGAGCCTGTTTCCGATTCTGTGTCTCCCTCTCTCTCTGCCCCTCCCCCGTTCATGCTCTGTCTCTCTCTGTCCCAAAAATAAATAAACGTTGAAAAAAAATTAAAAAAAAAAAAAAAAAAAGAAACCAGGTACGGTCACCAAGTTTAGTTTCCTGCCACCAACACCAATCTTGGTCATCAGAATTCTTAGTAAATGACATATACAAGCATTCCCTTTTGTCTTCAAAAACCTCTTACTTTCATTCCCTGGATGGGGGTGGGGAGGGTAGAGGCACTCTTTTGGTTGCTACCCAGATATGTATTTCCCAAACTGCAATTCTGGGACCCCAAATAAATAACTTTGTTTTTATTTCAGTTCTGCGTCTTCTCTCAGTTGACAGAGTACATTGTGCATCTCTAAGTAGGAATGCACAAATGCTTTCTTCACAGCTTCTAGGCCTCTTAATTTTGATACAATTTGAAACCTGTGGGGATGGTGGGCAGAGGAATTCAAGCACAGCACAACGCATCTTGATATACTGATCAACTGAATTCATCAGTTGTTAACTGTGATTCATCAACTGTTAACACTTGCTGCATTAACTTTATGTTCTCTGTCTCCCTCTTTTTACAACAAATTGCACACATTGATTGTATACATCTTGATGAATTTTCTCCTATGCACTCCCCTGTAATACCATCACTTTAACGAAGGTACTAAACATATTCATCACCTCGAGAAATGGATGTGTGTTCTTTCGTGGTTATTTATTTATTTGGGTAGGAACGTGTAGCATGTGATCTATCTCCTAGAAGCAGAGGCGTGGGAACAAGGTGTGGGAGGGAAATATGAAGGAAGCAGAGAGGGAGCACTTGATGTGATTTTATGCAAGGTGGTGTAGACAGCCATCCCTTTTACCCAGGTTTCTCCATTACTTTGCAGAGGCCTGCTAATTATTCCTCTTCTCATCCTTTCCCTCTCTGTGATCATTTCTTCATTATCTTTACAAAGATTCTCGAAGCTTTCTTTTTGTCTTAATTAGGCTTCTTGGTGGTTTAGCCACTTAGATGCTATCTTGATTTCTTAAAGAACCACCTTAGTTTTTTCACCTTCCATTTTGTCAACCTCTTCCATTAGGTTTATTTTGGTGTGTGATTGTGTTTTCTCATTTCAGGTGTAAATAAATCCATACATACAGAAGTTCATGCAAGAATGTGTGTGTAGATCCAGTATATGTACAAACTGTATATCCAAATTGCATTTAGTTGTCTACTGCTTTTTGACTGTGTATCCCCAGTTTTCCAACTTAAATACCATCTTCTTTCCCACAGCCCTCCACTCTTTTTTTTTTTTTTTTTTTTTTTGCCCAGAAAGAACACTGGCAGATTCATGCATGTCATCAGGAAGGTAATGATAATCATATCAACTCTGTGGCAATTGGGTTTGTTTATAAGAGTTATAAGTCAGGGGCGCTTGGGTGGCTCAGTCAGTTGAGCGTCCGACCACCAGCTCTTAGATGAACACTGGCAAGCCCATCTTCTGCCCAGTTGAATTGCCCATAATAAATGGAAGCCCGTTGCCTTGCCTGAGCCCACCTATGCACTAAATATTCAAGAGTTATAGGGGTGCCTGGGTGGCTCAGTTGGTTGAGAGTCTGGCTTCAGCTCAGGTCATGATGTCGTGGTTCAAGCACTACATCGAGCTCACTGCTGGCAGCCAGGAGCCTGCCTCAGATCCTCTAAGGGTCTCTCTCTGCCCCTCCCCCGCTTGCACTCTCCCAAAATTAAGTATAAGGAAAAAAGAGTTTTTTATTCCAAGAGGACAGTGGAAAATCGCCCCTCTGATTCAAATGCTAGTGTAAGCAACTAAGCCCCCACACCAGGCTCGAGTTTCTTTTTTTAAGTTTATTTATTTATTTTGAGAGAGAGAGAGGGAGCTCTCCAAACTGTCATCACAGAGCCTGATGCGGGGCTCTAACCCACAAACCATGAGATCATGACCTGAGCTGCAGTCAGATGTTTAACTGACTGAGCCATCCAGACACCACCAGGCTGGAGTTTCTGAGAGAATTCTGTGCAGCTCTCTCAGAGGACAGGTGCGTTTTTGGATTAGAATACTTCCTGATTCCAAGGATGGAGGCAACCCCTTAGGCATGCATGCTATTGGCATAAAGGACCTCACATTATATTGAGGCATAAAGACATTCCTAGGTCTCAAGTGGTATTGAAAGGTCATCCTAGAAATATTTGTGAGACAGAACACATCCATAAAATGACATATGCTAAGAGTGGGGGGTATTTCTGCGAAGATGCAAGCAGATCAAGTCTCTGCCTCGAGGACTGGTAGTAGGGCAACCTGAGCACCTGCCCCATTGTAGAGCCAAATGTTCTGGACTTTGTATCCCCCCACTCCGCTGAACTGAAGCAAGAGGCTTAGCTCTCTGAGGGAGTTCTCACGGCAGGACTTTCATGACGTGGCTCCAGAAGCTACACCATGGCTCATGAAACACAACCAGATTGTAATGTACTTGTCAAGGCCACCCCTTCTCGCTGGCAATGACTTTCACCCACAGCCTCAGACTCTGAATCTGTCTCATGCTGGGAGGAAGTGTGTGTCCTGGGGGGTATCCTTCATCTCAAACCAGCTGCACTGCACATAAACACTGGGAAAGGCAGCACAGTGGGATCCTCCTTCCCATGAGATCATGTGACCACAGACTTCGGATCTACAGGCATCTTGATTGGTGATGTTCAAAATCAAATTCATGGGGAGCACTGTGTGATGTACGGGATTGCTGAATCATTATGTCATATACCTGAAACTAATACAACATTGTATGACGACTCTACCTCAATTAAAAAAAAATAACAACAAAACAAAATCCAATGGAGTACATTTGGAGATCTAATTCACTATATTAAGCAGTCCACAAATCTGGCAGCATCACAGCTAGCAAGCAGAGAGATGCTCCAAGGAGTTGTACAAAATGGGAAGTTTTCCTAAGGATAGGAGGAGGGTGAGGTCGCAGGCTAGGACATCTTATTTGGTGGGGGTGGGGGGGACAGGAATGGCAGCGTTTTCATCATGCATGTGACCTCACTAGTAATGATCAGGAAATTTCAGAATGACTTTTTAGGAGGTCACATTATAGAACTGCAAACATTTGCCCATCACTCACGTACTTGACTGTGGTCTCTGGGCAGCTGTATCGCCCATGCCGGATGAGCTCTGCAGAACAGTTCAGAGGAATAAATCAATATAGATGCAGAAGAAAAAAGACAGGAAGAAGCTGATGATGGTCCTGAAGAAAATACTATCCAGTTCACAATTGGTTTTCATGTAGGGACTCTGTGTGCCTGGCTTGGAGTGTGTCCTTCAATGTCACTAAATTCAGCTTCTGACAAAATCGATTAAATTTTGTTTAATGTTTGCTTATTTTTGAGAGAGAGAGACAGGGCACGAGTGGGGTAGGGGTAGAGAGAGAGGGAGACACAAAACCTGAAGCAGGCTCCAGACTCCGAGCTGTCAGTACAGAGCTCAATGCGGGGCTTGAACCCACAAACTGTGAGATCATGACCTGAGCCAAAGTCGGAAGCTTAACCTACTGAGCTACCCAGGTGCTCCAAAAATCTGTTAGATTTATGGCTAAGTGACCTTCACAATTTTAGTTCCCAACAAGTTGTCACAGATGAAATCCATCCCTGCATCTGTGTGTCTATGAGTCTGTCTATCCATCCATCATCGATCACACGGATCTGTGTGTCAGCTGTTGGGCTGACAGTTCCAAACACTCCGTCCATAGCCACCAACTGTGTTCAACAAATCAGTCTTGTTTGATTGTGATTAAACAATCATATCTTATGCTCCTATCTTTTTTTTTTTAAGTAGGCTCAACATGGGACTTTAACTCACAACCCTGAGTTCAACACCTGAGGCAAGATCAAGAGTGGGACGCTTAACCGCATGAGCCACCCAGGCACCCCACCTTCTCCTCCTATCTTATTTCTATATGCCCCTAATACACCCTCTGTTCCAGCCAGGCAGATTTCTTCACTTTTACCCACATATACCAAGCTCCCCACACATGCAATACCATATTTCTCCTTCCTTGTGGAGAGGAAACAAAGACTGCTTTTTAAAGACATTTCTAAAACAGTTATTTCTTTTATTTTTTATTTTTATTTTTTTCAGTTTTGAGAGAGCGAGAGAGAGAGAGGCAGAGGGAAAGAGAATCTCAAGCAGCTTCCATGCTCAGCATAGAGCCTGATGCAGGTCTCTATCCCACACTCTGTGATCAGGACCTGAGCTAAAATCAAGAGCGAGATGCTCAACGGACGGTTAACCGACTGAGCCACCCACCTGCCCCTGAAACGGTTCTTTCTTTCTTTTTTTTTTTTTCCAGATTTTAATTTTTTTAATTTTTTAAATTTACATCCAAGTTAGTTAGCATATAGTGCAATAATGATCATGAGTAGATTCCTTAATGCCCCTTACCCATTTAGCCCATACCCCCACAAGCCTTCTAGTAACCCTCTGTTTGTTCTCCACATTTAAGAGTCTCTTAGGTTTTGTCCCCCTGCCTGTTTTTATATTATTTTTGCATTTCTTCCCTTGTGTTCATTGTTCTGTGTCATAAAGCCCTCATATGAGTGAAGTCATATGATATTTGTCTTTCTCTGACTGACTAATTTCATTTAGCATAATACCCTTTAGTTCCATCCACATCATTGCAAATGGCAAGATTTCATTCTTTTTGATTGTCGAGTAATGCTCCGTTGTGTATATATATATATATATATATATATATATCACACTCTTTATTCATTCATCCATAAGTGGACATTTGGACTCTTCCCATACTTTGGCTATTGTTGATAGCACTGCTACAAACATTGGGGTGCATGTGCCCCTTCGAAACAGCATACCTGTATCCCTTGGATAAATACCTAGTAGTGCAATTGCTGGGTCATAGGGTAGTTCTATTTTTAACTTTTTGAGGAACCTCCATACTGTTTTGCAGAGTGACTGCACCAGTTTACATTCCCACCAGCAGTGCAAAAGAGATCCTCTTTCTCTGCATCCTCACCAACATCTGTTGTTGCCTGAGTTGTTAATTGAAATGGTTATTTCCTATCCTACTTCCTTCATAAGAATTTCTCCAGCAGCCATCCCCCACCCCAGTCTTTGTTTATCTAGCATTTTTAAAGCCATTAACAATTTTTAGCACTTCAGGGTATGTTATCTTCAACCATACACTAAATTAATTTGGTTTGGGTTGTGTTAGGTTCTTTGACTTGAAGACTGGGTCAATGTCTTCTCCTCCTGTTTCTTTTGTCTATCAGTGATCCACAGGAAGACTGGCCTATAGTTCTTCTTTCTTCTACTTAGTTTTTGTCTGATTTTGGTATTAAGATCAAAGTGTTCTCATCGAATGGATTGGAAAGTAGCCCTTTTCACCACTCATGGAAATATTGCAATAAGATTAGAATGACATCTCCAATGAAATTTTAGTATTTAGCCAATAATACCAATAAGAACTGGTGTGTGTGTGTGTGTGTGTGTTTGGGAGTGTGTGTGTGTGTGTGTGTGTGTGAGAGAGAGAGAGAGAGAGAAAGAGAGAGAAACAGAAAAAAAAGGCTTTTAAACTATGATTACATTTATTCAATGGCTATAAGACTATTTAGAGGTTACATTTCTCTAAGCATCAGTTTTGGGGACACCTTGGTGGTGCAGTGGGTTAAGCCTCCGACTTCAGATCAGGTCATAATCTCACAGTCCGTGAGTTCGAGCACAGAGCACAGGCTCTGTGCTGACTGCTTAGAATCTGGAGCCTGCTTCAGATTCTGTGTCTCCCTCTCTCTCTGTCTGCCCCTCCCCCCTGTCAAAAATAAACATTATAAAAAAAGAATCCATTTGGGAAATTTGTGTTTTTTAAAGACTTTGTACATTTGGTACACATTTTTCAAATGTATTGGCATAAATGTGTTGATAATATCCATTTGTTGTCTTTTCTATCTCTGCTGTACCTATGATGATGTCTTCTTTTTAATTCTTAATTTTTTAACGTTTATTTATTATTGAGAGACACATTGGTATCAGTTATGTACTTTTATCAATAATACTGAATGGGACATAACCTATATATTCATTGGTTGTTACATAAGCTATATTTTTTTCTTCAATGATTGATCTTAGAATACTAAGGAAAAGGTGTGGATATTTAATATTTTGGTAAAAATGAAAGATTGGCGTTCCAAAAAGAAGTCATCAATTTAGGGTACCACCATCAGTATATGAGAATTCCTATTTACCCACAGCCTTGATTGCAGAGAATATGATCAATCATAATTAGTCAATTTGGTGATTGAGAAATAATTTTTCCTTTTAACTTCTTTTTCTCAAATTATTAGTGAGATTGCATATATTTGCGCATATTTAATAGCCATTTGTATTTTATTCCTCTGCCACTTCATCTTTAATCATTTCCTATTTATTGAGAAATGTTATTTATATAGTCTGTGGGCTTATTTGCATATGAGTTACAAATGTTTTTTCTTAAAGTGTGTGTCTTAACTTTTAACTTTGTGTTGTCTTTTGTGGTACTGCTGTGTTCATTTTTTTAATTGTGCTAAAATACGCATAATATGAAATTTACTGTCTTAATCCTTTTTAAAATTTATTTATTTATTTTGGTGGGGGGAGCTGCCAGTGGGGGGGCGGGGCAGAGAGACAGAGAGAGAGAGGGAGGGGGAGAGAGAGAGAGAGAGAGAGAGAGAGAGAGAATCCCAAGCAGGCTCCGCGCTGTGTGGGGCTGATGACATGAGCCAAAATCAAGAGTCGGATGTTTAATCCACTGAGTCACCCAGGCGCCCCTGAATTAACTTCTGCCTTGAGTGTGAGAGGAAGGTCCAACTTCATTCCGGATTCCGTGAACATTTATGGCCTTTCCCTCTGCTTGAGCTTCAGCCTTGGTGGATGCACAAGGTTCCCACTCATTTTTGCTGCTCAGGAGCGGCCTGTTTGAAGCCTGAATGAAAGGACACTGAGTGGCACTGTTGCCCCGTAAATGACAACAAAGGCAACTACCAGCTGCAGTAGTTTAACCTTGTGGCTGATTAGATTGCTTCATCCTTCCAAGGACCTGGAGCAGGCAGTGAGGCACAGAGAGGCCAGGTTACTTATCCAAGGTCACACAGCTAGGAGGTAATAGAACAAGACTGAAATCCATAAACCAGTGTTACAAGTTACCAACTGTCCCTGCCCGGAAAGGGCTATGGTTCGTTTTTTCTAAAGTTATGTCCTTCTTACTCAGTGTATTAAGATGGACTCCCTTTTAGGAAATGATGGAGAAAATGGATATGTAGTGTGTGTGTGTGTGTGTGTGTGTGTGTGTGTGTGTGTGTGTCCTTAATCACCAAGGGAAAACATTTCTTTTCCAAGACCTTTTTGCCACAGTTTTCAGGCCCCAAATACTCAGGATTGAACTTTTTCCTTAATGAACAAGTTGGAGTGCTCAGTTAGGACATATTGAGCCAACAGAATTATGCTGGTATCCATTCCTACTGGAATAAACTCAATAGTGCAGCATATATTGTTATAAATGCACCAAACAATGAGGATTCTAACACAAAGTTTTTCATATCAAAAGTCACCATTCATGAAGAGGAAGAGATAAATTTCAAATAGAATCAAAGATTAAGCTATTGGATTATTTGATAATAAAATTAAGAAAGTGGAGTAAATCTTAACCTATTGAAGGAATAGAAAAAGTTCTGACTGACTGGGTTCACGCAAAATCAAGATAATAGAAAACTCTTTACAAATTTACATTGATGACCAATTAGTTACTGAATGTGATTACCTCAAAGAGTATTAACAGTTAATCAGTTCACAAAGAACACTCAAAATGCTCAGATCATGGACATTATCACATAATGATAGAAGTTCAGGAAAGTCCTTCCCAAATTTGACAACAATCTCAAAAATTTAAATGGTGTTACAAATGATGATATACGACACTGACATTGTTTGTTTTTCAGTTTATTTATTTTGAGAGAGAGCACTAGAGGGGACGGGCAGAGACACACACAGAGAGAGAGAGAGAGGGAATCCCAAGCAGTCTCCGCAGGGTCAGCGCAGAGCCCAACATGGGGCTCGATCTGACAAAACTGTGATATCATGACCTGAGCCGAAATCAGGAGTAGAATGCTTAACTGACTGAGCCACCCAGGCACCCCAACACTGACATTGCTTTCTAAACTAAGAAAGAATAAGGTGGTATCTTCTATGTTAGAAGAAAGACTGCAATCCTAGCTTACTTGTTCTTTAGAACATATTAGAAAAAGCATTGCCCTATGGAGAAGCGATCAAAAACCATGACATCAAAGTAAATTTTTTAAAATTAAAAAAAATGAGAAGTGTTATATGTTTGGCAGGCAATACAGGAGAACATTATTTTCTGGGTTTTGTAATGTCGCCAATATTTAGAGTTTTTCTTAACGCTGCAGTTTGCCACTTTTGAACCGAAATCTGTTTTTGCAGTTTTAATGTTTTCCTCAAAGCGGTCTTCAAAATTCTGGCAGTTTCAGACCCTGTGAAATGTAGATTGGCACTTGTGGCCAGGCATCAACTCATCCTGTCCCCACCCCTACCCCTCAGCCCCCTGGGCACCTGGGATCTTGTTCACCCCATAGTCCCAGGTGCCCCCAAAGGAGCAATACACATGTGCCCAATGAATGGCTAAATGTTTTGTTATTATTGGTGGTTGTCATTATTATTGTTAACAACCAAAAGGAGAGGAAGAGGTTCCTGACATTTTGTTGAGGAAGTTAGGATGAGGGTGGCTTTGAACTTGTAACACTAAGTTGGCAGCTGAACTTGCACACCTGTGGGATATACTCTGGAGCAGAAGCACTAAAGACAGTGCCTACATTCAGAATCATCCACCTTCATCTTTGGATAAGACTGCTCCCGAGGACTCTAATGGAGAGGGACCAGATGGGAGAAAAGTCACAGGCGCCTCAGGGATGTGGGAATCTACGGAAGCCACTGGAGGCCACTCTGTAGGTGTGGCCTGGGAGCCCCGAGGTTGCTGACTGGATTCCTGCTTCCCAGGAGCTGCCTCCTGACTCCCCTGGATGCTGCAGCTGTCCCCTGAGGTCCCCAGAACCCATCATGATACACAGCACATGGCGGGAATTTGATACGAATTTGCTGATTGAATCCATGGCACCCTTTGAGATGCGGTTCTGTTGGTTTTGAATGTCTGTGGTCTTCAAGATCCTCTACAGCCGAGATTCTTAACTTAGGGTATAGGAAGCCCCTGAAACTGGATGTAAACTACGGGCTCACGTGTGCTTTTCAGGGGGAGGCATCTATAAAACTCACCATATTCTCTATACTGTTTAAGGCTCCCAAGAAATCGAGAAACACTGGGAAAAACGAAGAAGCATGTGCCCCTGGGAAAGTCATCCTAAACCACTCTTTTACAGAGAGCGGCACTCCAGGAGTGGGAGGAGCCTTTGGGATGGTCCAGTGGGGCTAAACCGACAGACCCAAACAGATGCCTGAGGACCCAGACAGATGCCTGGATGGGAAAAAAGTGAGGTCCCAGGACATTGTCTGTCCTGCACTTTCCCTGGGATGGACCACAAAAAGTCTTCAGACTTAAGTGCTTATTGTATAACCAATACCTGTTCATTTATCCATCACTGACTGAGGCCTCAGTCTGTGCCAAGCTCTGTGCTAGATGCTGGGGACATGTGGGGGCTAGGTTCCCAGGAGAGGGGACACAGTGAGTCTGTCTTATTTATCTCCGTTCTCTAAGCTTTGGCTGCTGTCCAGCACATAGAAGGCACTCAATCATTAGCCACTGCCTTAGACAATGGGACAGAAAAGTGGTTCAGTCTCTGTTGTTTGGAACCTAGGAAACTCGGTTCGAATCACAGCCTGTCCACTCATGTGCCATGTGACTCTGGGCAGGTCGCGTCACCTCTCTGAGGTTCAGTTTCCTGGAATGTAGGGCAGGAACTAACTTCAAGGGGCCTGGGGGTGGTTAAGAAGCTGACGGGTGAAAAGAGCCTGACTCAGGCTGAGCACCTTTCCAGCTCTAGCTCTGGGAGTTAATATTGTCATCTTGATGTCAAGGAGCCCAGGCAAACACTCAGATCTCCATTCACCTTGCAGGGAATGGGGAGGACTCCCCAGATCACTTCTGTGCCTCGTCCACACGAGGACCTAGGAATCAGAAATGGGGGTGTTGTAAGGGATGGTAGAGCAGCATCTAGTGGAAGGGAAGGACATTTGGAAGAGAAAGTTTCAGAGGCTGGGACAGAGGTTGGCACAGAAGCCAGGAATGTGACCCACATGAGCTGGTGGCCTCAGCACAGGAGGTTAGACAAGGTCCCCTTAACAGGACCCAAGACTCAAGGCCAGTGACGGAACAGCCTTCTCCCGGCCTCCCTCCCTCCTGGCCTCCCCAGGTGCTGGGTCTCCAGGTCCGCGGGCTCAGAGGCCCATCTTCCCTGTACTGCTCCATCTGTTCTGTGTCCAGCAAAGGGCACTGCCTCCACTGCCCCCAAGTCTCCAGCGCTCAGGATACCCAGGCAGGAGAGGGCTCTGTGCAGGGTGCAGCTAGGCGTCTCCATGGCTCTGGGCCGCCCGTCAGCAGTTGGGCCTGCGTCCCTCTGGACACCGGGTCCTTCCTTGGGTTTCTGGATCTGCTGGTCTCTGCAGGAATGTTCCAGAATGCTGTCCCTTCCCTTTTCCCCACCACCCCCATGCCCTCCCTCACACCCCTGCCCACAGCCCTTCCCCTCTGCCTTCTGCCAAAAGAATCCAGAACAAAGCAGCATTCTCTCCTGGCCTTGTCTGCCTGGGAGAGTGGTGATAAGGGACAGTTCTTTCAGGTTCATGAAATAAACATTTGGTAGCAGAGGTCATGAGGGTCTGGGGATCCTTTGGGAAATCCTGGAGTGGGGTCACAGGCTGTGGGTAAGGAGTGGACCATCTAAGAGGAGATGGGACTCTGTCCCCTGTCCCTGCAGGGTCTATGGATGGATGAGGAGTCCTAGAGCCTGGATTTTGGGGAGAAAGGAAGGAGCAGGGAAGGTGTCCCCTCAGAGCCAGTACAACCCCTCCCTGCTGTCAGGTGGGCCTTAGCCCAGACTGCTTGGACGGTTACTCAGACCAACAGTCAGTGAAACACTGAGAGTCCCAGACTTCATTCGATAAACCATCAAAGCACCAGCCCAACAGGCCATGTTCCCAGTTGATTCACATTAGCTGCTCAGCCAGGGTTGGCCAGTTGAAGGGAACCTAATTCTTGATACAGCCATCATATGATGGTTGGTTTGGGACGTCCTGGCTTCTGAGTCAGCTTGGGAGCCAAGCAGACACCTGGCCACTGACGGTGCTCAACTGGCCATTGGGGAAGGCTCCACACAAGGCGGCTGATGGTGTGAAGGTGTGAGGGCAGGATGTGCACGTCTGGGCTTCCCCTGCTCCTTCAGTGGGGCTTGGTGTGGGGAAAACAGTGTCATGTTTTGGGTCAGGGATTGATAGACACAGAGAAGAGGCTGAGCTGCGATTCAGGCTGCTTTTGTGGCTCAGACGCCTCCTCCAGGAGGAACATTGGGGCAGGAGGAGTTGAGGATTGAAGGGAGGGAAGCCCTTGGTTCAGGAGTCAAGGGCATGATCCAAAGGACTTGCTTGGGGGTTCAGGGATCTGTCCCCAGGAACCCGTTGCATTCCTGTCCCAGATCCATCACTCATCTGTGTTGTGAATCTCTGAAGGTCTCTAAGGTTCCATGCCGGCAACTATAAGATAGGGGTCCCCAGGCCCTGCTCTGAAGCAGGCTCCAGGCTCTGAGCTGTCAGCCCAGAGCCTGACGTGGGGCTCAAACCTAGGCATTGTGAGATCATGACCTGAGCTGAAGTCAGGACACTTAACTGACTGAGCCACCCAGGCACCCATATCTGCTGGGTTTTTTAAGAGCACACTGCAAGATCCTGGAGTGCAGGATCAGCTGGTGCACAGGAGATCAAAAGTTTGAACTGTGAATAAGTCATTATTACTTTCACTGTGATCTTCTGCCGGCCAGGTGCCCACTAGCTCTTATTGTGTGAATGCATTTCCCAGAATGGTATGAGATGGATATGGAAAGACAATGTGTTCCTCACTTAAGAAGACACACACCTCACCTCCAGCAGTGGGTAACAAAAACAGCATCCTGCCGCACCCCAGGGTGCACCCCGCAAACAAATCAATGGAAGGTACTTTGGAAATTAAATCATTAAGCAAATTCAATAATGATGGAAGTTTATTCAGTGTACCCCTATAATGGAAAAGTGTAAGATGCTACGCCATATGCTTTTTTATTCCACGTGTGAAAAGTTCTCATTGACTGCGTCAGACAGACAGTAACGCTATGACCATGGAAGTAAACATGGGTTAACAACTCAGCCTTGTTGACATTTCATGGGAAACAATGTCTCAAGCTAATGTTTGCATATTAACTGGTTGCTGAACATTAGTGGAGCTAGATCTCTCCTTGAAACAGGGCTGCCACGCTCTGGAAAGCAGTGTGGAGGTTCCTCAGAAAATTAAAAATAGACCTACCCTATGACCCAGCAATAGCACTGCTAGGAATTTATCCAAGGGACACAGGAGTACTGATGCATAGGGGCACTTGTACCCCAATGTTCATAGCAGCACTCTCAACAATAGCCAAATTATGGAAAGAGCCTAAATGTCCATCAACTGATGAATGGATAAAGAAATTGTGGTTTATATACACTATGGAATACTACGTGGCAATGAGAAAAAATGAAATATGGCCTTTTGTAGCAACGTGGATGGAACTGGAGAGTGTGATGCTAAGTGAAATAAGCCATACAGAGAAAGACAGATACTATATGGTTTCACTCTTATGTGGATCCTGAGAAACTTAACAGGAACCCATGGGGGAGGGGAAGGGAAAAAAAAAAAAAAAGAGGTTAGAGTGGGAGAGAACCAAAGCATAAGAGACTGTTGAGAACTGAGAACAAACTAAGGGTTGATGGGGGGTGGGAGGGAGGAGAGGGTGGGTGATGGGTATTGAGGAGGGCACCTTTTGGGATGAGCACTGGGTGTTGTATGGAAACCAATTTGACAATAAATTTCATATATAAATAAAAATTAAAAAAAAGAAAAAAAGAAAAAAAAGAAAAAAAGAAAAGAAACAGGGCTGCCAGATTATTTTCAACTTAATAAAACAGGTGTTTTAAAAGTAATTCTTAATTAATAAAAATAAATTATTTAATTAATTAAATTATTCTGCAACTACTAAAGCTCTTCAGATTAACATAAAAATGGAGCAGATAACAGAGAAAGTTCTCCTATGCCCTATCTTCTCCCCCCCCATCCTATTTCTTTTATTACTCACCCCTAATCTTTTTGTGCTATACCTGTCACTATTAGTGAACCAATATTGATGGATACTTGACATTGACGTTCACTCCTTGTGTTGTACATTTCTATGTTTTTTAAAGATTTATTTTGGAAAGAGAGTGTGCACACGTGCAAGCGGGAGAGGGGAAGAGAAAGAGGGGGAGAGAGAATCCCAAGCTGTCAGTGCAGAGCCTGAAGGAGGGCTCCAACCCACGCACTGTGAGGTCATGACTTGAGCCGAAATCAAGAATCGGATGCTTCATAATCAACTAAGTCACCCAGGTGCCCCAATTTCTATGTCCTTTTTTTTGGAAAAATATTGAATATCTGGTACCAACCAACCAGAAGACTCACTGCTCTAAGGATCCCCTGGTTTCACCTGTTCACCCCTTCCTCTTTCTTTGAAACCTCTGGTCTTTTTAGTGTCTCTCTAGATCTGCCGTTTCCAAAATGTCATACAGTTGCAATCATGAACATTTCACGATGACTTAGATGGCTTTTACTGGAAAGTCAAAAGGCTCTGTTTCTCATTTCTCTTCTGCTTCTTCCCATTGCAGGGAAAACCCTGGTCATGGTTATTAACTAACCGGCTCCATAAGCCCTCTTCCATGCCCAGTCAACCAAAGCTGCCTAGTGCCAAGTAGCACCACCCATGACTGGCATATCGTTCTAGATCCCCCACAGGGCCTATCGAGGAAATTCCTCATGACACAGCAGACAAAAAGGCTCCATCTAATGCCAAGGTAAGGTCTCCTGTCTTTGTCTGAGATTGATATGTTGCTTTGGCGGTTTATTTCAGGCCTGATGGATTTCACGCTGGACGATCTGATAGTGTATATTATGGATGGCATATGCAGTTTCCATGGTGGGGAGAGTGTCAGTTGGGAGTTTCTTTTTTTCTTTTTTTATGTTTATTTACTTTTTTTTTTCAATATATGAAATTTATTGTCAAATTGGTTTCCATACAACACCCAGTGCTCATCCCAAAAGGTGCCCTCCTCAATACCCATCACCCACCCTCCCCTCCCTCCCACCCCTCCATCAACCCTCAGTTTGTTCTCAGTTTTTAAGAGTCTCTTATGCTTTGGCTCTCTCCCACTCTAACCTCTTTTTTTTCCTTCCCCTCCCCCGTGGGTTTCTGTTAAGTTTTTCAGGATCCACATAAGAGTGAAAACATATGGTATCTGTCTTTCTCTGTATGGCTTATTTCACATAGCATCACACTCTCCAGTTCCATCCACGTTGCTACAAAGGGCCATATTTCGTTCTTTCTCATTGCCCTGTAGTACTCCATTGTGTATATAAACCACAATTTCTTTATCCATTCATCAGTTGATGGACATTTAGGCTCTTTCCATGATTTGGCTGTTGTTGAGAGTGCTGCTATAAACATTGGGGTACAAGTGCCCCTATGCATCAGTACTCCTGTGTCTCTTGGGTAAATTCCTAGCAGTGCTACTCCTGGGTCATAAGGTAGGTCTATTTTTAATGTTCTGAAGAACCTCCACACTGTTTTCCAGAGTGGCTGCACCTGTTTGCATTCCCACCAACAGTGCAAGAGGGTTCCCGTTTCTCCACATCCTCTCCAGCATCTAGAGTCTCCTGATTTGTTCATTTTGGCCACTCTGACTGGCGTGAGGTGATATCTGAGTGTGGTTGTGATTTCTATTTCCCTGATGAGGAGCGACGCTGAACATCTTTTCATGTGCCTGTTGGCCATCCGGATGTCTTCTTTAGAGAAGTGTCTATTCATGTTTTCTGCCCATTTCTTCACTGGGTTATTTGTTTTTCGGGTGTGGAGTTTGGTGAGCTCTCTATAGATTTTGGATACTAGCCCTTTGTCCGATATGTCATTTGCAAATATCTTTTCCCATTCCGTTGGTTGCCTTTTAGTTTTGTTGGTTGTTTCCTTTGCTGTGCAGAAGCTTTTTATCTTCATAAGGTCCCAGTAGTTCATTTTTGCTTTTAATTCCCTTGCCTTTGGGGATGTGTCGAGTAAGAGATTGCTACGGCTGAGGTCAAAGAGGTCTTTTCCTGCTATCTTGATGGTTTTCTGTCTCACATTCAGGTCCTTGATCCATTTTGAGTTTATTTTTGTGAATGGTGTGAGAAAGTGGTCTAGTTTCAGCCTTCTGCATGTTGCTGTCCAGTTCTCCCAGCACCATTTGTTAAAGAGACTGTCTTTTTTCCATTGGATGTTCTTTCCTATTTTGTCAAAGATGAGTTGGCCATAAGTTTGTGGGTCTAGTTCTGGGGTATCTATTCTATTCCATTGGTCTATGTGTCTGTTTTTGTGCCAATACCATGCTGTCTTGATGATGACAGCTTTGTAGTAGAGGCTAAAGTCTGGGATTGTGATGCCTCCTGCTTTGGTCTTCTTCTTCAAAATGACTTTGGCTATTCGGGGCCTTTTGTGGTTCCATATGAATGTTAGGATTGCTTGTTCTAGTTTTGAGAAGAATGCTGGTGCAATTTTGATTGGGATTGCATTGAATGTGTAGATAGCTTTGGGTAGTATTGACATTTTGACAATATTTATTCTTCCAATCCATGAGCAAGGAATGTCTTTACATTTCTTTATATCTTCTTCAATTACCTTCATAAGCTTTCTATAGTTTTAAGCATACAGATCTTTTACATCTTTGGTTAGACTCATTCCTAGGTATTTTATGCTTCTTGGTGCAATTGTGAATGGGATCAATTTCTTTATTTGTCTTTCTGTTGCTTCATTGTTAGTGTATAAGAATGGAACTGAGTTTTGTACATTGATTTTGTATCCTGCAACTTTGCTGAATTCATGTATAAGTTCTAGCAGACTTCTGTTGGAGTCTATCGGATTTTCCATGTATAGTATCATGTCATCTGCAAAAAGTGAAAGCTTGACTTCATCTTTGCCAATTTTGATGCCTTTGATTTCCTTTTGTTGTCTGATTGCTGATGCTAGAACTTCCAACACTATGTTAAACAATAGCGGTGAGAGTGGGCATCCCTGTCGTGTTCCTGATCTCAGGGAAAAAGCTCTCAGTTTTTCCCCATTGAGGATGATGTTAGCTGTGGGCTTTTCATAAATGGCTTTTATGATCTTTAAGTATGTTCCTTCTATCCCTACTTTCTCAAGGGTTTTTATTAAGAAAGGGTGCTGGATTTTGTCAAAGGCCTCTTCTGCATCGATTGACAGGATCATATGGTTCTTATCTTTTTTTTTATTAATGTGATGTATCACGTTGATTGATTTGCGAATGTTGAACCAGCCCTGCATCCCAGGAATGAATCCCATTTGATCATGGTGAATAATTCTTTTTATATGCTGTTGAATTCGATTTGCTAGTATCTTATTGAGAATTTTTGCATCCATATTCATCAGGGATATTGGCCTGTAGTTCTCTTTTTTTACTGGGTCTCTGTCTGGTTTAGGAATCAAAGTAATACTGGCTTCATAAAATGAGTCTGGAAGTTTTCCTTCCCTTTCTATTTCTTGGAATAGCTTGAGCAGGATAGGTATTATTTCTGCTTTAAACATCTGGGAGAACTCCAGTTGGGAGTTTCTTACCAACAGATACCTGAGTCAAGAGGGCACTCAAAAATGACAGCATCCATTCCAAACTGGACAGTAGTGAACATCTTGGAGTTTCTCTTCCTTGGAAAAGAATTATTATAATTGCCAATGAAAATGTACCTGAGACCTACTGTCCAGGAAATGTTTGTGCCTTTTGGAATAAGTACACTTGCTCTACTCTTGCTTTTGGGTTCCCTTGAGTCAACTGCTTTTTCTCATCTGGTTTTCTAGACTCACCAAGAGAACAAAAGCCCCATGCAAGCAGAATACAGTATGACCTGACTCTCACTGTGTTTTCATTTCTGTGATTGCAGGGGGACTCAAGGCCCGGTGAAAATGGTACATGTTTTAGAATCATTTACCTATGGAGGAAAAATCCTTAAGAAAGGAAAGGTGGGGATTTCTTGCTGGTTTTAGTCTGGAAGGTTACCCTATTTCCAGCTTCCTGTTGGGAAAGGGGACATTTCTGTAAGGACCGATTTTCTAGATAAGAACCATGGCCAGTGCTACAGTCCCTGGGAACAGCCATGCTCCCTTATATGGTGTGGGTCTGTGTGTATGGGCTTTAGGGGCAGGGTCTCTGTGTGCGTCTGCATGGTGTGAACATGTGGTGTGGGCAGTGCCTGTGGGTAAGAGCATGTGTTTCCCCAGTAGATATATGCCCCATGTACACATCACAACGCTGGGTCCTTTTTCTCAGAAAGAACCCCATCATCCCAAACGCTTTGCATACATTGTCTTATTCACCCCTCGCCACAGCTGTGCTGGTGTTGGCTTTCTCTCCCTGCCCCTCAGAGAGAGGGGCAGAGGTGCAGAGATGAAGGGCCCAAGCTCAGGAGCTACCACGTGGCCCCAGGCATGTGGCTGCAGCTCTGAACTCTGACCTGCACTCCTCACTTGCACTCGACATGGGGCGAGGGAGTTACAGGATCTGGGAACATGCCTGGAGCGCCAGAGTCTACCCAGGTCCCAGATCCTGCCAGCCTTACAAGGTGGCCTCATTGGTCATGCAGCCCCCCACCCCCACCCCCGCAGCCACAAGTGCATTCAGCTGACTTTGGCATGGTCATTAGTGTGAAATGCACGTAGGATGCCCTGTGCTCCCGGTCAGCCCACAGTTTCTGAGAAGTGTGAGGCCACCTCGGACAATGTAGGTCAACACCTGTCAGTGCTGGGGTCACTCCTCAGCCTCTGGCCCAAAGTAGATAAGACTCAGGGAGATACTTTAGGGCATTTAATAATAGGATCATCACAAGCCCTTGAAGCGTTGGGTTGCGTGAGCCTAATGGCCGGGGACAGTGACAAACAGGAACTCAATATGCACTTTGTTATCAGCCCGGACTCTGCCTCTCTCTCCCTTCCCGCCCCTCTCCTTTGCCTCCTTCCTTCACCAAGACGGGTGGCCCGGAACAGCTCAGTTCTTGCTTGTTAACCCGTTGCTGCCAGGCAGGCTGGGCCCGTGTCATGTCAAGCAGAACCCCCTACGTGAGCACAGCAGCGCCACCATTGAGTGATAGTTACCCTGTGTCCTCCTGGCTGCCCCCCGAGGGCCTGGCGGAGCAGCATCCTGGGACAGGGCCGAGGTAAAGGCCCCGTCCAATGCCACAGTGAGCTGACCTGGCTTTGTCTGAGACACAAACCCTGCTTTCTAGGTTTCTTTCTTTCAGTTGAATTCATGTGTGAAAATGTGGGCATGCTCATCAGAGACGATATTGATCAGTTCCTTGTTGGGGATGGGTGTCGAGTCCTACCAGTGGCATCTGGTTCATGCAGCTGTTTGTGAAGGGTTGCACCAGCTTGTAGACTGTGTGTGTGGGGGGGGGGGAGGGGGGGGGCAGGGCTTTCCTTAGCAGAAACCCCCCCTCATCGGATTAAGAATTTCATGATTGGCAACCGACATGGACTTGAGATGACCTGATCAAGGAATTTTCAGCAGCGTTCTCTACTCTGGCCTTTCGGGCTTCTACTGGATGGTCTCCCAGCTAGGTCTCTAAAGTCACCCAGAGGATACATGGGAGCGATCTGATCCTCATGCTTTTCTGTCATTGCAGGTGGTCTCGGGAGTAAGTGAAAATAGTAAGTTCTGCAGAGTCCCACACTTGCTGGGGAAAGATTAGGTGGTAAGAGACGCGGGGCTTTCCTGCTGGTTTTCATTGGGAGCACCACCCCGATTCTGGCTGCCTGCTGGGAACGGGGGCTGGGGATGTGGGGAACGAGGATGACACTATAGGGAAAGAACCATGACCATTTCTTCACAAGCACTTTTGCTCCCTTTGGGTGATGAGGGTTTGTGTGTATGGTGGTGGGCTCTTCCCTGTGTGAATCTAGGTGGTGTGGCTCTGAGTGTGTGTGTGTGTGTGTGTGTGTGTGTGTGTGTCTCCCTAGACTGGTGTCCCCTCCAAAAACACAGTTGACAACATCAGCTTCTAAGTGAAAATTCCCATCACCATTGTTTCATGCAATTATATGTATTTCAAACTTGATCAAATTCTGCACTTTGAGTGTGTACAGTTTGTTGTATGCTAATAAACTTGGGGGGAAATCCCACTGCCAGCTAGGAAGGGTTCCCAGCATTCTAAGTGGACAAAGCTGCTTCAGAATCACCATTATTGGGTCAATAACCACTTCATTTAATGGTAGATCTCACCTCTGAGCAGGCTGTTTCCTAAACCCCATGGCAGGTGGATCAATCCTAATTTAAGAGAAGGAGCCCTAATGGTATCTAATTGGCCTCTGGGGAAAGGGAGGCCAGAGAAGGTGATGGATTATGGGGAATAACACAGCCTGTGGATGGGGAACCAGGCACTGCGACGAGACCCTCAGTCCTAAGCCCCATGGACTGTCTCTCATGCATCCCCTGCCTGGGTACCACTTATGAGCAGGGATGAGGCAGGACCAGCCGGGGTACCAGGTGAGAGCACCGCATGCACATCGTCCTAAAAGCCCGGGGAGAAGGCCTTCCTTCTTGTCCCAGCCTCTTCTCCATCTACCAGACTCTTTCCTTCATTGACACTGGGGAGGGGCAGACAATGGAGTCAGGTCTCCTGTTCTCCCACCCAGGACATATCACAGGGATGGAACCAGAGCCAGGCCAGACACAAGGAAGTTCCCAGGCCTGATCCACTGGGGGCCAGGTGGGGCCAGTTTGTACTTTTCACCTGTTTCTGGGAGTCACCTGACAGCCAGTCCTTTACACACTGTTGGCCAAGAGTTGTTTGGCTGGAAACACATTCATACAAAAGGGATCTCACCCCACGTGACCAGGGCAGCTGTAGAACATTCTAGTTGCAGAGGAGGTGAGAGGGGCACAGGCTCCAGTGCACAGGGAGTTGAGCAAAGTGGTGGGGGCTGATCCCAGGGTTAAGGTAGTCCTCGCTGTACCTTTCCCTGGCTCCAAGGACATCAGTTGGAGAATTTGTCTCACAGATATTGGAATTCTTGTTTCTAAACCCTATCCGTATCCTTCCTTCCACTCGTGGGCACAGGAGCCCTAGCCCTGGGTGGTCACTACAAGGGTACTGACAGAATCTCCCTCACTCTTGTCTCACACAGTGCTCAGCACTGGGAAGCGCTTCTTGTAAAACCTCTGGGCTGGGATCTAGTTCATGAGTGGAAAGGTCCCTCCTCAGCTTGTCCCAGCCTGTTGGGCCCCACACTAAGTTAGGTATCTGCCCTGGCTCTAGTCCAGATCTGAGAGAGAGGGGTGGTTTCCTGAGGACAGTGAGGTGCTCCCCGCTACTCTGCTGCTCTGATTACATCCAGCACAGGTGTGAAGGGTCATGCTCTTCACTCTGCTTACAAGTGGGCCCCTGCTGGGATTCCTGTAGGGCTTGGGTGGTGGCCTTCCTCTCTGAGTGTTCCCAGGGACTCATGGAGTGCCTGGAACATGTGTATGAGCCCTAAGAACCTATTAATGAAAGATCGTGTCAGGCCAGCAAATCCTCTGCAGGCACCCCCAGGGCAGGCATGTCAAATCTTCTGCATCTTTGGATCCTACAGCTGCACTATCCAGGGGGGAAGCCACTAGCCAGATGTGCCGGCTCATGTTTAAATTAATTAAAGTAAATGAAGTTAAACATTCCATCCCTCATCACACTAACCATAGTTCAGGTACCCAGCAGGTGCATGTTTACAACACAGAGCATTTCCATCCCAACAGATGGCTCTCCTGGGCAGCTGCTCTGAGCCTGGCTCAGGGTGTCCTCATGGAACCCACCTAACCCAACTTGTGTCCTTCACAGTGGGAAGGTCAGGTTGGTTTGTGCCCAGGTGAGAGCTATCACGATCCAGTGCAGCTGGGGAAGTGCCAGGTGAAGGTGGATCCTTTCTCTCATTTGAAGGTTTGCAAGTGTGATCAATGTCTCGTTGAAGGACTCTGACTCCACCAAGCCCAGGGAAGGTCTGAGGACCCAGAGGAAGGACAGCTGATGCCAGGTGGTCCAGCATGGCCTCAGCTGGAGCAGCAGGAACAGGAGAGACCCTCTATCTAGTACCCTGCTTGCTCATGCTTGTGTCTGTAAAGATTGGATTGTCCACTGAAGATATGATTTGAGCAGCGAGGATGAAGAACCCCTAGGTAGGGAACAGCCCTCAGGTGTATCAGGAAATGTTTTCTGGGAGCTTTCAGGTTATACCTGCAGCTTTGGAGACTGAGGGAGGTGGGTATGAAATCAGAGAGAAAAGGAAATGTGCGTCCTTCTCATATTTTAATGCTGTAGGGATAAGAGCTGTTATGTCTGTTGGCTTAGGGTGTACTGTTTGCAATCTTTTCTTGCTTTGTTATTTAAAGTCTCTCTTTCCGCTAAGACCTGCTCTCTTCTACTCTGCCTCTGCCAAGCATCAAAGCCTTGGTTACGGTAGGTTCACACATCTTGGGACTTGAGCAGGGGCAGTTTACTGGGTCGGATTTGGTGTGATCTGTGACAGAGGTGGTCTGATGAGGCATATTCTGGCATGCACACTTGAAACGGAGACAAAGTGCTTCCATGTGAGCTGGGTGCTGGGGACCCAGGGACCCTCTCCCTCTGCACCTTCAGGTCACGGAGCAGCACCTTTATGGGCTACCTTCAGCTTTGCCCCTGGGTGAAAGCGTGCTCCCTGGGTGGGCGTCACAGAGAATGTTTCCTCTCCATATCCTGCAAGTGCTTCTGGGACAGTCTGAAGAAGTGAGGTGGGAGATGCTCCCTGGAGCAAGTTCTCTCCTCCTCTCCTCACACAAATCCTGGGTCCCTGGAGCTGAATAAATCCTGTACTTGCCTCCACATGGAAGGGACCTCTGTGCAGCTCCCCCCCCACCCCACCCGCTGGTACCCTCCCTGGTTGGCAGGATTTCTAGAGGCCTGTGTGAATGCCGCTGGACCCTCGCACACACTGGGTCTCCAGGCCCCACTGAGCTGTCTCCTGGGAGTGAACAGCCCCAGGAAAGAGGCTCTTGGCAGTGGGGCTGGGGTTCCTGCCCCTGTCAGATCTCACTCCTCCAGCCACACAGCAATGGGCCTGCTCCCCACACCATGGTTATAGCCCTCCGTGTGATCTTTCTTGTGCCTGCCTGGGTCCTCCCCCACTCCTTCCAGTGCTCAGGGCAGAGGCTGGCAGGCACAGGGGTTTCTATGGCTGCACCTGTTGATGTTTTCCCCTCGCTTCACCTATAGACTGGGGGACTTTGGGCAAGCACAACCATGAAGGTGCCCCTGGATTTGGCTGGATTGATTAATTGATGCGTTGATTGGTTAAGGTGGCAGTATAGCCATGGCATGCACACTTGGGTTCCACTGTCCCCATATTGGAGAAAAATACAAAGGTGGAGGCTGACCAGGAGATGGGAAATGGACAGGAATCTGGAGGCAGGAAGGAGTCCAGGTGGTCACTGGGGAGGGAACTTGGGAGGCGGGCAGTGTATTGCACACAAAGTCCTAGGGAAAGTGACTGCCTCTTGGAGGGATGGGGTGGCTCAGGTGCTGCTTCCTGATCCCAGGTATGGACTCTGAGGACTAGGAAGGGCCTGGAGTCCCTAGACCTGCTCCTCATCACATTAGAGAAAGGAGGGAAGAGGGCCCCAGGGGGATTGTAGTGTGAGGCCACCATTGCCATCTGGGGTCAGGGATGTAATCCCAGAAGCAGCAGCCTGAGTTCTCACCTCCCCTGACCTCATCCTCTCTTTCCCATGGCCACCCCATCACTGTCACTGCCCTTGTACATGCAGAAGTCTGTTTTACAGATCCTGAGGATTAGGATTCAGACACTAGCCATCTGCATATAACTTACTTCCTACTTCTGGCTCTTTTCTATTTATTTCTGGCACTTAAGTCTCCTGTGTGACTCTTCCCTGCTCCCTCTTTGGATGATTCCCATCTTGAAGGACCCAGTCCCATCCAGGCCCAGGAGGGCCTAGCATCTCCAGTGTCTATACAATCTCCCCAGCATCCTATCACCAGCTTTCCCAGAAGCACCCTGTTTCCAGGGCTGAGCAGCCCTGTGTGGTGGGTTGGGCACTGTGCTGGAATGAGGAGGGCTGGGATCGCTTTGCTAGAGGGCCCCCCTGGGAGCCTGTGTCTGCCCTGGCCGAGCCCGTCTTGGTGCTCTCCTGCCCCAGAGACGGGGATGGGGGCCTCTGTAATCACATGACTGTCTTCTGCCTTACAGCTACCAAGATCACACAATTTTAAAACAAGAATTATTCCATCAGGAATCTGATTCCAGAAATCCGCCTATTGTGGATGAAAAAGAATGTGTCAAGAAAGAAGGGGCATGGAGTGGAACAGGAGGAAGAAATGGAGTGCAGAGAGGGAGGAGGAAGTGCAGAAGGCAAACAAGTGCCCTTCAGGGAACCTGAACTCCCAGGAGCTCGCTGGGGCAGCCCACAATGCACGTGACATTGCAGAAGGACATGAAGGTTATGGCCACGTGCCACAAGTGAAGGGTGTACTGACAACATATCCCAAGGAGCAGATAGCCATGACCTGCCCAGCCCTAACTTTGTTGGGCCACTGACTCCTGACTCCACTGACTTCTGCATTTGGGCTACAGGGCTGGAGGCCCCTGCAGGGCCACATGGAGCAGGTCACATTGTGTTCTTTGGGAAAGGTGTCCCTGGAGGGTTCAATATCTCAGTCCTGCAGGACCCGATGCTGCCCAACCCTCTCAAGGTAAACAGGGAGCACATCAGCCACTCAGCAAGGTGAGATAGTGCAGGGTTGGCTGGGTTTTTCCCAGTTCAGGCTCCCGGGGAAAGAGGGAGGAGGACAGAGGCTGGGGGTCTCCCTGTGAATCAAGTAAGGTGGTTCCCCTGGCTCAGCTCCACATCCTCATGGGCATAGAGCAGCCTGTCTTTAGCCTCCAGTCCAGGCTGGGAGTTGCCCAAGGCCAGTCATCCCCTCAAACCCTTCAGAGTCCTCTGGATGCCCTGGGTCACCTTCTCGCACCATTTCTCAGACTGGGATTCTACAGATTTGTCATATATACAGAAAAGCCAAAGAGAGCAGACAATTTTGAAGCAAATTCAATGCAGTGTTAACTTGGAATATGTTAAGGAGTAAGGCTTTCCAGTTACTTACATTTCTCTTTCCAATTTTGTAAATAAATATAAGAAATAGAACTTGTATTAGATTTTAAAAATCAGTGTCTTCTGTGACCTTACCTTGCTGGAATATGCTAAAGACATATAATTCATGATTTCAATAGGACGCGTACTGATTGTGTTTTAATTGAAAGCTGTAGGCAAAGTTTGACGGGGTATTAGGAAGAAAGATTATGAGTGAGGCAAAGAGGGGAGAGTTTCACAGTCCACTGTGACTGTGCAGGTGTCATGATAGGCTGTATTGCATGTGGGGTGGGGAGCAGGGTCACCACTCTCACCACCCTGTATCATTAGACCTCTTGTTCCTCACAGGGCCCAGAGGGTGGGACTTGGGCTTTTCCTCTTGTAATTCTTTCCATTAGCTTCCCCAATTGGAGCTTTGTGTAGAGAGGAGCTTGTCTGCTTCCCCCTGGGAGAGTGGTAAAGCTTTCCTTGCCCATAGGAAAGGATCCGGTCTATAAGGGCCACCTATGCTTGCTTGGACCTTGTGTTTCAACATCTAACTTAGCCAAGGCCAATTCCTACCTCCTGTCCCCGGATGTGAGTCAGAGGACCTGGGACAGGACAGATGCCTCACCTTGGTGTTTCAGTATCCTTCTGTGAAAAGGATGAGAATAGTTCTCAAAGGTCACTCCAGGTCCTCAATCTCGGACACCAGCTTCCCCAGCTGACCACCTGTCTTGATCTTATCTTTCTGAGTGACCACAGACAAAATGGGCACAACAAACCATCCTCACAGGGCTCCTTCTGGCATGAATTGACATACTGGAGGCAGCGGACATCACCACATTTTAGGAACATGGGTTTTTCAAGATAACTGAGGCAGATGAGACATCTACTTCCTTCTTTAAAATGTTCAGCCATACCCACTCTCTGTGGAAAAATGAGCATGATATTAGAGTTTCCTAAGGACCTAAAGGAACAGGACTGCGTTGAGTTTAATCCTCTTTGTTTGCATAGACATGTCACGTACCTACTACGTGTCCTCCCTCTACTAGGAAATATAAATGCACTACAAATATAAACATAAGTGACTCTTGGTGCTGCTCTTCTGATATCTTCTGATATTTGAGATACTAAGTAGAATTAAAGACTCAGTTGGTCATTCAGCTTTGACCTGAGCTGGTAAAATAGACTAGACCTGGGGTGTCCAATATTGTAGCCACCAACCACCTGTGGAAATCAAGCCCTTGGAATTCAGCTCCTCTGAATTGAGCCGTGCTCTGAGTGTGACATGCACACTGATTCTGAGGACAGAATAACAGAAGAAGAAGAAGAAGAAGAAGAAGAAGAAGAAGAAGAAACTTTCTTGTTGAGGTTTTAAAAACAATGTATTTTTGAAATCAAAGACATGTTGAAGTGGTACCATTTTGCCCATTACAATGATTTGATTTTTGACTTGTTTATTTTTACCATAGAGCTACTAGACAATCTGTAGTTGACATGGGTTGGTCCCATTCTATTTCTGCCTGCGATCACCAGTCTAGGCTGTGAGATCCTCCCAACTCGCAGAACCACTCCAACCTGGTTGTGGCCCAGACCCACAGCAGCAGCTGAGAGGTTGAACCAATCAATGGGAGAAACTCAATTCAACATCTCGTATAACAGTCCAAGTCATGATCTGTTTAGGGAAAAGAAAGAATATGTCATCTCTCAAGCCTGGCTACTGAAAATCTACTCCCACCCACAGTTTCTAGAGCAGAGAGCCCAGGCGTATACAGTGTCCCTAGTGGCACACACTGTGTTTGTGATGGAGGTGGCCTCAATAACACTTGCTGTATTCATAGAAGGATTCGTTCCTTGGACTTTGCCGTCTCACATGTGCCTTTTGTAGAACACTGACCAGCAAAAAGGAGGTTGCAGAAGAGTGGACTCCTCCTCTAGGAGATTCTTCTCTGATTTCCAACTCCCTTCAAAGGGGACTCAGTTCTGAAATGAGATTGATTCAGAAGGGGCTCCTTATGTTAAAGGGTCCTCTTGCCACCCTACCATACCAGGACTCACCTATTTCATCATCCGATTATGTTTTAACTTAATTCTGGGAGGACTGAGATTTCCTGATGACAGAAATGGTGCCACATGTGTTTTTATTCCACATGGAACCAAAATTTCAAAAGAAACAGCAGTTTCAGAAATTTTGAATATGAGGATTGATAAATGTGAAGAATTATCTGTGGTCAATAAATATCATGTTTTTCTTGTTTTGTGGACAAAACCAGACATGAATATTTAATTTCATTAATATTACTGTCTCTATACAATACTCCATAGTTATGTTGCTTACACAAATATGCTTCATCTGTCAAGCACATAATGTGTCATAAAATTCCCATTTCAATTTGACTCACTTTTTAAAATTAAAACCTTCTGGTTTACTACTTAATACACTAAGCTTCTATAGGATATGAATTCTCACTCACGTTAGCTCAACGATTTGAAACATGTGGGCCCAGAGTTATGGGCACAAAACCTATTTTTGAGGAACCGTGGGGTACCAAGCTGAGGAGGAGATGGAATTTGGCTGTGCTTGGTTCCAATCCTAGGAGATAAATCTTCACTTTGATTTTATTGCCACTCAGTGACTAGAAAGTAGAAATCTCTTACTGCCATCACGTTTTCCTGCACAGTAAAATATAAGATTATCGGTGTATCAAAGCCCACGAAGCATATTTTAAACAGATTTGAGATTCAAAATAGGGGAAGGTCATAACAATTGGTAAATTACACGCATTTTAAGTACCATTATTAGTGACCTGTCGATGAAATTTGAGGAGTTTTTGTTGTGTCTCACTTATTTGGGTCTTTATTCTTCAACTGTAGAAAAACAGGATTGTAGTTCTTGAGTGACTGGCAGACACACGAAGAAGGTTGGGTGAACCGAGTGGTAGTAAACACGGCTGGCCGCTAGGTGGAGCTATGTCAAAGACTATGGAAGCACTTCCCTGTTCCCTGGCCTCATGCAGGCTTAAGGCATCCACTCTTACCTTCTGAAATGCCCACCTGAAGGCAAACACCCACCTGATCCTGCAGTTGCTCCGTTCAGTAAACATTTCTGTCTCCTGATAACCAGGGGTAGCCTCACCCCCTGCTTCTTCACAGGACGATTAAAAACTGTAGCCGTTTCAATTTGTAGATATGTGTTCAGCCTTCCCATTTTCCGTGGAACTTTGATCCATCCTTACTGTGTGGCCAAACTCCGCTACACCCAATGTCCCCTCAATTGTTCCTACCTGTAGAAACCTTTCCTTTTGTCCCAGGACAAATGATGTTTGTACTTTGCTCTCCCAGGACAACTTGTGGGGGCTTCTGATAGAATCCGTCACTGTATTTATTTGGATGGGGGTGGTCTTAAATTTTCTTTAATGACACAAATTTAGAAGAGAGCTGGGCCTGTGGTCTTGATTTTGGATATCAAATACAAGGAGAAAAGTAGACAACAAATAGTGACTCTTGGATTGATCTATGACTTAATACTTTGAAATCCATCAGATTTCCTATACATTGTCTCCTGACCTTGCTTCTCCCTACACTTTCCTGGTTATCTAGGAGTAATACAAACAACAGAACATAATGGAAGGGAGAAAACTTGATTGCACACTATATAAAGAATAAAGCAAAGGAAACTTACCTGAATTGTGGCACGACATCAAGAAGGGGAAATATTAAGATTATCTAAGAATTATTTCTAATATCCTACCTCAGAAGTCAAGTCTACAATTCTTGTGCTTCTTGTACATTTTCACACATTTCCAAACTTGAGCTGAACAAATGAAAGCAAACGTGAAACTCATACAATGACAATTTTGAGAAGTGGTGGTTGTGTTTGACTTTGAGAGACATTGTTCTAAATGGACTATAAATGCTCTGAGTTCACACCTTTGTCAGCCACCAACAGATTTAAACCTCATACACTTTACTAGGATTACCAAGGGGTGGAAATTCTGTGAAACGGCTAATCAATAATAGTTTTGATGTGAATGTTAGTTTAGATAGAAGATGCAGGATAGGATTTATTGTAACATTAGTAGTATCATTTCTGTTACACTCGGTAGCAGAAGTTTCAAAACAGAAACGTTGTCCAATTTCCTGTGATTTTGCACACACTCCAGTTTGCTTCACAAATCCTTGAAAATACATATTTGCAATCACAGACAGAAATAGCTGGGGAGAAATGATGGTGTCCACGGAGTGAGCTTTTAGATTACACTTCTCGAAACAATGATTGTTACATTTCATTAAAACATTTTAGTTTTTAACAGGGCCCCTGGGTAGCTCAGTCAGTTAAGTATCCGACTTTGGCTCAGGTCATGATTTGTTGTTTTACACGTTCAAGCCCAACATCAGCTCTGTGCTGACAGCTCAGAGCCTGGAGCCTGCTTAGGATTCTGTGTTCTCCCTCTCTCTCTGCCCCTCCCCCACTCACACTCTGTCTCTCTCTCAAAAACAAGTAAACATTAAAAAAAACTTACGTTTGGGGTGCCTGGGTGGCTCAGTCACTTGAGCATCCGACTTCTGCCCAGCTCATGATCCCGCGTTTCGTGAGTTGGAGCCGTGTGTCGGGCTCTGTGCTGACTGGCTCAGAGCCTGGAGCCTGCTTTGGATTTTGTGTCTCCCTCTCTCTCTCTGCCCCTCCCCTACTCTGTCTCTCTGTCTCCAAAAAATAAATAAACATTTAAAAAAAATTTTTTAATTTTCCTTTTAAGTAATCTCTGCATCCAATTTGGGGCTCAACTTCACTACTCCGAGATCAAGAGTCACACACTCCACGGATCGAGCCAACCAGGCAAGCCCTCATTACTTTTTACAAAATCTAAATATGAGAATATATTTATTGCATTCACACCAGTGGGGTCTGTGCCTAATTCCTTATAGATAGATAGATATCGACCCTTTAACATTGGGTTCAAAGAGATTGGGAGGAATCCTCCTTTTTCTTAAAGAGACTTAATAGACATGGCTTCAGACAGGGTTTCTTAAACTGGGCTCTCTCGACATTTTGTGCAAGATAAGTCTTGTGAGGAGCTGCAGGATGCCTTACAAAATGTTTAGCTGCATCCTTGTCCTCAGTCTACCAAATGCCAGCGGTGCCTTCCCCACTGTTGACAACCCTAAATGTATCCAGAATTTTCCAGATGTCCCCTGGGGGTCCAATTTCTCCCTGATTGGGGACCACCAGAAGCCAATATCATGTGTCCCAGAGAACTGGGAAGGTACTCTCTCCAGGTACAATAATCTATTATGTACCTTAATTAACAGTATTATTGGACTAATGAGGCATTGAGAGGGTGTGAATACAGTGAGTGAGAGAGAGAAACTCCAATGTAAGTCTGGAGGCCAGGATTCAAGGGGAGGTGAGGGGAGCATTGAATTATTTTAGGTAATTTAAATGATTCCTATACATTCATTAAACTAACTGGTTTCTCACATTTTAAAGAAGATGGCCAAGGAGATAGCAAGATGGAGAATTTAGATGATTAAACCATTACTGAGTGCTTACCATCCAATCCATGCCTGGCAACATGGATGTGGTTTTTTCACACACTGACTCTGGGTCTGGAGATTCCAGGCAGAGATGTGATTCTCAGTACTCAGTCTGACAAAGTGGATTATTTCATTATGTTCCTAAAGTATAGCCTAGGAGATCCTGAACAGTACCATCCACACTATTGCTGTGCTGTGAATCATCTCTATCTACACTCTCCTCTATGGTAGCAACCAGCTCTGAGTGGCTCTCGAGCCCTTGAAATGTGGTCACATTTCATGTGTCACATTGGAAATCTTAACATTTTGGATGTATCAGATTAAAAATATATTACTCACATTAGCTTCACTGTTTTACTGTTTTTGATTTTCCTTTTACAGTGTGTTTACTGGAAAAGCCAAAACTATGTATGTGCTTTGCATAATTTTTATCAGAGAACAGTGACCTAGAAGATGGTGAATTGTGCCCTGTTGGAATCCTGAAAGTCACCTTTGTTCTGGGTTCCTGTCTAGGCCACGTAGTACATGCAGACAGAACGGGGGATCCTGCTAAGTCTGGGTCCTCCTTGCATCTCAGCTCAAAGCCCTGGACATTTTTTTTCTTTTTTTGCAATGTAAATACATATCTTTATTACTTAATTTTATACCTTTATAAAATTTGTATTAATTTAATACCTTTCCTATTGTTTTTCTGATTAAAACATACATACAATGGCAGAGTAGAAAATCTTAAGATTTAGAACATATAAAATTAATAGAAGTCTGATTCTACTATTCAAAAAGAACACAATAACATTTCTGTTCACCTTTCCCATGTTGACACAAGAAAAGTTTACCTTAGTTTTAGTTGAAATTTTTCTTTTTACTATATTTTCTTAGTGTAAATATTATTTTAATTACTATTTTTCATTTTATGACTTTTTCTATATTTACCATCCCTGATTCTAAACTTCTAGACTAATTTGGTAGAGAAAAAATATGTAATTAATGTAGCTGTTAGTTTTTTATCAAAAACACAGGCATGTGTGTTTCAGTGAAGAGCTAAAGGTAAACTCCTTGTCCCACACCTTTGCTAAGAAAATAAATATGCCTTGTATGTAATTACTCTACATCAAATTGTGTTTATAATTAATGGGTCTATAACCTGACTTTAAGATATAATGATTACTTCTAATATTTCATCTGGGACAAATTTTAAACTTCGTTCTAGAGATGCCCTTTGACTCAGGTTGGTAGAAAAGGGAATGGATTGTGTTTTAAATTTAAAAAAATGGGACCTCTCTTTGTTCTCAAAATATTTTCTTTTTCCCTCTTCATCCTGAAATTTTGACTAGTGATTATAATTGGTGTTGGAGGGGTCAGGTCATTTCCCTTCATGTAATTTATTTTCAAAACAGAGAATGACAATGTGTGAGACCAGGGTTCAACTTTTGAAACAAAAGCACTTAATCTCCAATGGTGCCCCTGTCTCTGTAGAGACACACCTTTCCACACAGCAGAAGTTGGACAGTGTGCACCTGCATTCCCCATGAAAGCTCTGCTGCCATGGCGATGAAATGATGGAAGATGCCCTTTTTTCCAACTGCCAGTCTCTGAGCTGAGCAGTACAAATCTGATAGCGAGTGAGTTTTCAGATCTGTACCTAGTGTCTTCGAAGATGGACAATCTGAATTGTTGCTGCGGTGGTATGTTCATAAAGATCTTCTTAACACTGCTACTAACTGGACAGTTACCTGTTGCTCAAAATATTTTTCCATGGTTTTAAATCTCCTCTCTCTATCTGGTCATACAGAGTTATGAATATGTTTTATAGTTTTGTTTTATCTCTTGATTTTCGGTTATTCTATCAAGATAGCTCCCTTGATATTTTTCTCCATTGGGAAAAATGGACTATATCCTGCACCCCTTTCTTGTCATCACTAGGTATTCTTAGGGGAAAACATACGGCAATGTCTATTGTAATGTAATATCTTTTAAAACTCCAAAAGTATGTATTCAAATTATTCATTACAGAAATGTAGAGTGAATCCAGAATGGTTGATATGGAAGGTATCCATCATTGTTTTTAGCATGCTTTCCCTATACTCTTGATACCAAAAAGGGGTATTGGGTTCAGTATTTGGGGAGATGTGTTCCTTCATTCACATAAAGAATTGTCCAAAAGGGACCCTAACAATATGAGAGTTTCAACAATTTGTGGCCCCCAAACACACATTTACTTTTATCCTTTGGGTGTTATCCAGAATTACACTGTATAGGGGCGCCTGGGTGGCGCAGTCGGTTAAGCGTCCGACTTCAGCCAGGTCACGATCTCACGGTCAGTGAGTTCGAGCCCCTCATCGGGCTCTGGGCTGATGGCTCAGAGCCTGGAGCCTGTTTCCGATTCTGTGTCTCCCTCTCTCTCTGCCCCTCCCCCGTTCATGCTCTGTCTCTCTCTGTCCCAAAAATAAATAAAAACGTTGAAAAAAAAATTAAAAAAAGAAAGAATTACACTGTATACATTGGATCACTCTGGAGAACAATCATGAATATTTCTGGTCAAGGGCCACAGGGAGTGGGATCCAGAGTCACCAACAGCTTTTTTTTTCTTTTTTCTTTTCTTTTGTGTTCCTTTTTTTTTTTTTTTTTTTGATGCCTCTGATTCTGTCAAAACTAAATTATGTTGAGGTAAAATGATAGTTTTTAGGCAAAGCAAAGCAGCTGTGTGTCATAGAACAATGGTCTGGGAACTCAGACTCCCAGGTTTGAATCCACCTCTGGAACTTGCAAAATTGTAAGGTCTCATTTAATATCTATACCCTCTAATGAATCTTTCTGACCACTTGTCATCCACTGCACACTTTACATGCAATAATTCATTCAATGCCATCACAAACATATGTGATGGTTTGTTACTCTTCCTACTTCTCAGGAGGAGAAACTGAGGCACAGAAATTCTTGTGTCCAGGAGCATGAACTCCTAAGAGTCAGGATGTGAACCCAGGCCTGTAGTCCCAATGCTCATGCTTTAACTACTGAACTGCACTTCTACTTAGCCGTGGGATCACTGGCTGTGCAAAGGAGTTCCAGCATCTGTGTGTATGTCAGGAATCACCTGGACCAAGGAAAATGCCACATGCTGTCTATTATTATGAGGTAGTCTCTGTAGTCCCATAGCCCAGGGAAACTCTCAAGCCAGATTATTATAGAACTTGCCATAGTCACTAATATGAAAAGGATCTAGAAATCTTACATGGTTCTGGTCAGTTCAAAGATTCTGAAAGTTTGGAGGCACAAGTTAGGAAAACCTGGTCAAATTCTGCCAGTGCTGAGCTACTCCTCAGCACTTGGCCTGAGTCCAGTAAGGACTGAGGAGATCCTTTAGAGGTGTTGGATGGCATTGTCAATACGAGTGAGCCCTATTAATGCTGAAGTTCTGTGAGCCTACCCGTGAGACAATGAAAATGAAGCCTCAAAGTACCAATTCACAATGAACCTTGTGCCATCACCCTCATTGCTGCTCCCTTGTACAGCTGAGTTAGAGAGCTGGTCAGTGCCTGCTCTCTCAGTTTCATGGTGTGGTCATTCTTCAGGACAGGACACAAATCTGATAAGAATCGGGAACATAATGGGCTGGTGCCTTACTCAGCTGCTGGAGCATGCATCTCTTGCTCCCTGGGTGATAAGTTCAGGCCCCATTGCATGTGGTGTGTGAAGACTCATTAAGGGAAAAAGATTCAGGGACATAATGTAGTATATTCGGTAACATTATCAGCATGAGCCCTAAAAACAGCTTGATTCCCATGAACTACACACCATAGGGACCGTGACCAATAAGAACTCAAACATTTGATTACTAGCCTGGTGTCCATCCTCCTTGTTTTGACACTCTCACCCATGCTCCAGTGGGGCCTTTGCTCCTTAATGAACTATCCCATTGCTTGCTAGTAAATGAAAGCCAATAGCTGACATGCTTAAGGAATATATATCCGGGTATCATCGCAAGGCAAAACTAGAAGAAAAATAGCACATAATGAATAATACTGTTTGGTTTTCAATGGTGGGCTTTCCCTATGTACAATTTGTTAATCATTGATGAGCTTCATAACAAAGGATTTATGATTAAATAACACAGACTGCTGTGCCTAGATTCGAATCTAGTCTCTCAGTAAAGGGTTGTTTATAATCACCTGCAAAACAGTAAACAGCAGATGAAAGATAAATGCATGACTCTTAGGGAGAGTCATGGCGATGGAGGGGGAGGAGGCTTCTCCAGGCCGTGGGTATGGAGGGGTCCATCTAAAAGATGGGACATGGGCCCCTGCCACCGCAGGGTCTAAAGAAGGATGAGGAGTCCATAGAGATCAGATTTTGGGGAAGAAGGAGGAACTGGGAAGGGGCGCACTCAGAGCCAGTACAGCCCCTGCCCTCCACCAGCCAGGCCTTAGTCCTGGCTGCTCAGATGGTTCCACAGACCAATAGTGCCACGTTAAGTGTCCCAGCCTACATTCAATAAACCATCAAAGCACCAGCCCTATGGGCCAATTTCGCAGTTAATTCACAGTACCTGCTCAGCCAGGCTTAGTCAACTGAAGGGAAGCTAATTCTTGGCAGAGCCGTTACATGACAGTTGGTTTGGAATGTCGTGGCTTCGGAGTCAGCTTGGGAGCTGAGCAGACCACTGGCTACTGAAGGTGGCCAAGTGGCCATTGGGGAAGGCTCCTTGTGAGACCCTTGGTAGTGTGGACGCTGGGTGAGGATGGCCACTGTTGGGCTTCCCCTGCTCCTTCAGAAGGGATTCACTTGGTGGTAACTGCATTGTGCCTTGGGTCAGGGGTTGAAACCTAGAGGTGGGAGGCTGAGTTAGGATTTGCACTTTTCTCTTAGCTTAGGCACCTCCTCCAGGGCATCAACTGTCTTCCACAGAGACCTTGTGGAGGAAGATTTGATAAAGTGACTGGGTGAGCCCCTGGCTCAGGGGTTCAAGACATGATCTCAGGTGCCCTGGGAAGGTTCCAGATTTTCATGGATCTCTGTCCCTGGGGAACATCTACATTCCTATCTTGGACCTCCCACTCTTAAGAATAGTGAATCTTGGTGAGTCACTTAATCTCTCACAGAAAATATGGGTCACAGGCCCTGCCCTCTCTGCCCCACGGGGTTGGTATGGGGATCCCAGGAGATGGTAACAGGTCTTCCCCATGAGCTGTAAAGCATCCTAGCCATGGACAGGATGAAAAGGAAGCTTCCATCCTCCTTTGTCCTGTAGCCATCCAAGTCCCCACTCTAGATTCAACCACTACCAAGTGTTTAGGTTACTGTTCCAGACATTTAGTGACTGAACACTTACACACTGCTTCTGAACCATCAGTCATTTTTTTCCGAAGACTTTTCCTGCATTTAATCACTTTCAACTTCATACCATAAGACTAATAAGCAGCCCCTAAGAAGGTTTTCATTGTGCAGTACAGGGAACTTAGGCACAGCCCAACAGGCACCAACCCCATGCTCTCAATGACTGGATTGCTGATTTCTATATTGTCTCACCCAGATAAAGGTATTTGCCCACACAATGTCTGTTGGAGCGTTTCTTCTTTTTCTTTTGTCGTAATGGTACTCAACCTACAAACTCACTCTTACTGATCTTCAAGCAGTTCATCACAGGTCCTATGTTGCAAGGTAGGTTTCCAGAACTGACTTCTTTTGTATAAATGAAACTTTGTGCCCTGAACACCAACATTTCCTCCCCTTCCCCTCCCTCCAGCCCTTATTCTATTCTCTGTTTCTATACATTTGACTATTTTAGGTTCCACATGTAAGTGACATCCTGCAGTATTTGTCTTTCTGTGTCTGCCTTATTTCTCTTAACACCAAGTCCCCCAGGGCCATCCATGTTGTCACAAATGACAGGATTTACTTCCTTTTTAAGGCTGAATAGTCGCCCATTGTATGGACAGACCACATTGTCTGTGTGCATTTGTTCATCAATGGACCTTCAGTTGTTTCCCTATATTAGCTTTTGTGAATGCAGAACAAGGGAGTGCAGGTATCATTTGGAAGACCAGATTTCAATACTTTTGGTTGTGTTAGCCCAAAGGGGGATTGCTGGATCAAATGATAGTTCTTTTTTAAATGTTTTGAAGAACGTCCATATTGTTTTTTCATACTGACTGCATGAGTTTACATTCTCTGTTGGGTAACTTTTAAAAGGTGATTGATTGATTAGTTGATTGAGGGAGTGGGGTGGAATCCCAGTCAGGGATTTGATCCCAGAAACCTTGAGATCATGACCTGGGCCCAAAGCAAGAGTGGGACACATAACCAACTCGTGAAATAATCTATATGGTCAGGAAGATCGGGCATTCCTGCTGGCATCAGTCTGGAGAGCTACCCTGACTCCAGGTTCCTTTTAGGACAGAGGCTTGAGGGTGAGGAGAAAATACAGATTTCCCAGGAGAAAACTTATGTCCATGTTTACAGTGTGAGGAAGACAATGTATTCACTGTGTGTGTGTGTGTGTGTGTGTGTGTGCGTGTGTGTGAGTGCATGTATGTTTGAGAGAGAAACTGAGGGACAGGGAAGGAGACAGGGAAACACACTAGGAGAAAGAGACACACACATTCATTAGAGATACAGAGAGAGAGAGAGAGAGAGAGAGAGAGAGGAGAGACAGCGAGAGATGTGTCCTTCCCCAGGAGATATGTGCCACTGACACTGCACAACAACCAATGTCTACATTCTCAAAAAACTCCTCATACTGCACACTTCAAGGAATACTGCTGAGCGTGGCTCAGGAGTCACATTCAGCACATTCAGGTAACTAAAGCCTCCGTATGCTCTGGCCCATGTTGATATCAAGGAACAGTCCCTGAGTTTTCCTGAGCAGCACCAACAATGTACTGACATGTGTTCTGTGTCCTTCTAGGTGTCCCTGAGGAGGAAAAGATGTGGGCCGTTCCTGTCAGGAGGCAGCAGGATGTTGCTGAGGTGAGCTTTCCTGTCGTTCCCTGAGGAACACAAGTCATTTCTTAGTGTCTTTCCAGTCAACGTCTGTTGTAAATAGGACAATGTACATTGTAGATGGTATTGTTACTTTCCATGGTGGGGAGTGTGGAGTATGGGTGTCTCTTGCCAAATGTAACCTTGGTCAGGGGGACATTCACCACTGGCAATGCCAGTCCTGCTAATAAACACTGTCATATGATCTTTTCCTGAGTAGCAATATTTCCTGCTTGGGTGAGGAATTTTGTAGTTGGCACCCTAAATGGTCTTGAGAGACACATCCCCAGGAAAAAACAACTTCTGATAGGCATCCTATTCATTTGTTTTGGGGGACCTTTGACTCAAGCACTGTGTGCCATCTGGTTTCCTAAAGTCCAGAGAAGAATGAAAGCCCAGTGCAATGAGAATTCATCATGATCTGACCGTGATGGTGTTTCTTTTCTCTACATTCAGGTCGCTGCGGGAGCAACGGAATATGGTATGTATTTTGGAATCAGTCCCCTGCTGATGAAATAATCTATGTGGTCAGGAAGTTGGGATATTCCTGCTGGCATCAGTCTAGAGAGCTACCCTGACTCCAGGTTCCTTGTAGGAAAGAGGCTTGAGGGTGTGGAGAAAAGACAGATTTCCCAGGGGAAAACCTATGTCCATGTTTACGGTGTGAGGAAGACAATGTACTCATATGTGTTCTGTTTCTGTGTGTGTGCATGGGGGTTTGAGAGAGACAGAAACTGAAGGACAGAGAAAGAGACAGGGAAACACACAATGAGAAAGAGACACATGCATTCATGAGAGAGAGAGAGAGAGAGGGAGAGAGGGGGGAGACAGAGAGAGAGAGAGAGAGAGAGAGAGAGAGAGAGGTATGTATCCCCAGGGGATATGTGTCACTGACCCTGCACCATGCCCAATGTCTAGTTTCTTGACAAAACTCCTCATACTGCACACTATAAGAATTATTTCTGAGCATGGCTCAGCAGTAACATTCATTCTATGCAGGCAACCAAAGCCTCCATATTCTGTGGCGCATGTTCTTATCAAGGAACAGTCCCTGAGCTATTCTTGAGCATTACCGACAGTGTACTGACGTATATTCTGTGTCCTTCTAGGTGTCGCTAAGGAGGAAAATGTGTGGGCCATTCCTATTAGGAGACACCAAGGTGTTGCTGAGGTGAACTTGCCTGTCTTTGCCTATGGAAGACAAGTTAATTACTTAGTGTATTTCCAGTCATATTCGGTGACATATGACAATGTACATTTTACATGATAGCATTCAATCCTTGGTAGGGAGATTGGTGAGTGGTTGTCTCTTGCCAACTGTAACTTGATCAAGAGGACATTAACCACTGGCAATGCCAATCCTGCTACTAAACAGTGTCATAGGATCTTTTCCTAAGTAGCAAATTTGCCTGCTTAGGTGAGGAATTTTGTAGTCAGCACCCTAAATGGTCTTGGGAGACACATCCCCAGGAAAAATCAACTTCTGATAGGCATCCTATTCATTTGCTTTTGGGGACCTTGACTCAAGCGCTGTGTGCATCTGGTTTCCTAAAGCCAAGAGGAGAACCAAAGACCAGTGCAATCAGTGTTCATCATGATCTGACCGTGATGGTGTTTCTTTTCTCTACATTCAGGTCGCTGCGGGAGCAACGGAATATGGTATGTATTTTGGAATCAGTCCCCTGCTGATGAAATAATCTATGTGGTCAGGAAGTTGGGATATTCCTGCTGGCATCAGTCTAGAGAGCTACCCTGACTCCAGGTTCCCTGTAGGACAGAGGCTTTGAGGGTGTGGAGAAAAGACAGATTTCCCAGGGGAAAACCTATGTCCATGTTTACAGTGTGAGGAAAACAATTTATTCACTGTGTGTGTGTGAGTGCGTGTATGTTTGAGAGAGACAGAAACTGCGGGACAGGGAAGGAGGCAGGGAAACACACTAAGAGAAAGACACACACATTCATTAGGGAGACAGAGAGACAACGAGAGATGTGTCCTTCCCCAGGAGATATGTGCCACTGACACTGCACAATAACCAATGTGTATATTCTCAAAAATGTCCTCATACTGCACATTTCAAGGAATACTGCTGAGCGTGGCTCAGCAGTAACATTCAGTCCATGCAGGTAACCAAATCCTCCATATGCTCTGGCCCATTTTCATATCAAGGAACAGTCCCTGAGTGCTTAAGCAGCACCAACATGGTATTGACATGTATTCTGGTCCTTCTAGGTATGGCTAAGGAGGAAAAGCAGCAGCCCCTTCCTGTCATGAGTCACCAGGCTGTTGCTGAGGTGAGCTTCTTGTCTTTCCTTGAGGGACGCAAATACTTACTTAGAGTCTTTCCAATCAACTTCTGTTGTAAATGTGACACTGCACAATTCAGATGATATTGTTACTTTTCCTGTGGGGAGAAACATATTGTCAATTTCCCTGGTTGTTTCTTGCCAACTGTAACCTTGGTCAGGGGGACATTGACCACTGGCAGTGCCAAGCATGGTAAGAAACAGTGTCAAAGAATCTTTTCCATCAGCAGCAATTTTTCCTGCTTGGGGGAAGTATTTTGTACTCTGCATCTTAAGTGTTCTTTAGAGACACATCCCCTGGGAAAACAATATCATACAGGCATCTTATTCATTTCCTTTTGTGACCTTGACTCAACCACTGTGTCCCATGTTGTATCCCAAAGTCACCAAGAGAACTGAAGAGTGGTGCAAATACTGTATATCATGATCTCACCCTGATGGTGTTTTCTTTCCTAACATTCAGGTGGCCATAGGAGCACAGGAAAAAGGTATGTATCCTGGAAACAGTTTCTTGCTGAGGAAAATCTTTAGATGGTGACATAAGTGGGGCATTCTTGTTGTCTTCAGTCTGGAGAGCTACCCTAATTCCAGAGTCCTGGGAGGGCTGGTGCTTGAGGTTGGGGGGGAAAGACCGATTTCCCAGATGAAAAACTAGGTGTTGTTACTACAGTATGAGAAAGACAATGTATTCCTTCTGTGCGGTGTGATTCTGTGTGCATGAGTCTTGGGGTTGTTCTGTGTCTGTATGTCGCTTGATTGTGAGTGTTTATGCGTGTGTGTGTGTGTTTTCTTGAGAGACTCAGAGACAGAGAGACAGAGCCACACACAGAAAGAGTCAGACACATTGAAAGAGAGAGAGAGAGTGAGAGAGAGAGAGAGAGAGAGAGAGAGAGAGATGTGGGTTTGCCCAGGAGATATGTGCCATTGACACTGCACAATGACCAATGTTTACATTTTCAAAAACCTCCTCATACTGCACACTTCAAGCCACGCTCACCAGTAACATTCAGTCCATGCAGGTAACCAAAGCCTCCATATGCTCTGGCCCATGTTCATATCAAAAACAGCCCCTGAGTTATTTTTGAGCAGCACCAACAAGGTTCTGATATGTATTCTGTGTCCTTCTAGTTGTCCCTAAGGAGGAAAAGCGGCGGCCCCATCCTGTCATGAGTCACCAGGCTGTTGCTCAGGTGAGCTTCCTGTCTTTCCTTGAGGAACACAAGTGCTTCTTAGAGTCTTTCCAATCAACTTCTCTTGCAAATATGACAAGTACAGTTTAGATGATATTGTTATTTTCCCTGTAGGGAGAAACATATTGTTAATGTCCCTGGTTGTCTTGCCAACTGTAACCTTGGTCGGGGGACATTTACCACTTACCGTGCCAAACCTGGTAATAAACAGTGTCATAGGATCTTTTTCATCAGCAGCAATTTTTCCTGCTTCTTTCAGTGAAGAATTTTGTAGTCACTAACCTAAGTTGTCTTGAAAGACACATCTCCAGGAAAAACAACTTCTGACAGGCTTCCTATTTATTTGCTTTTGGGACTGACTCAACTACTGTGTGCCATCTTGTTTCCTAAAGTCAAGAGGAGAACTAAAGAGAGTAGCAGTGAGTATACACCATGATATGACCCTGATGGTGTTTCTTTTCTATACATTCAGGTGGCCTCGAGCGCAATGGATAATGGTATGTATTTTGGATCACTCTCTTGCTGATGAAAAACTCTAGACTCAGGCAGATTGTGCTTTCCTGCTGTCTTCAGTCTGGAGAGCTACTGTGACTCCAGCTTCCTGGTAGGACAGAGGCTTGAGGTTGTGGTGGAATGATGGATTATCCAGGTGAAAACCTATGTCCATCAATACAGTGTGAGGAAGGCAATGCATTCATTGTTTATGTTGTGGTTATGTATGTACATTAGGCTTCAAGGTGTCTTGTGTGACTCTTTGTAGTTTGATTGTCAGTGTGACTGTGTGTCTTTGTGTTTGTGCCCTTGAGAGAAACTGAGGGACAAAGAGACAGAAAAACACACACAAAGAGTAAGAGACACACATTGAGAGACAGAGAGAGAGAGAGTTGTGTGTTTCCCTAGGAGATATGTGCCACTGACACTGCACAATGGCCAATGTCTACCTTTTCAAAAAACCTCCACATACTGCATACTTTATAGGAATATTGTTGAGCATGGCCCAGTAGTAGCATTCAGTCCATTCAGACAACCAAATCCTCCATATGCTCTGGCCCATGTTGATGTCAAGCAATACTCCCTGAGTTATTCTTGACAAGCACCACCAATGTATTGACATATCTTCTGTGTCCTTCTAGGAACCCATGAGAGGCAAGACCTTTGCATGGTAGATGTGGCAATGCGGGACTATAAGGAGGACCAGTCTGTGGCCAAGGTGAGCTTGCCTTTCTTTGCCTAAGGAATATATGTTGCTTCTTTGGTGACCTTCCAATCACATTCAGTTGTAAATCTGGTATAGAGGTTAGAAATCTCTACCCCATTTCTTCTTTCTCCCTTTCTCCTGTTCTCCCATTCCCATGGAGCAGCCACATCCATTTGCTTGGCTGCATGCTCAATGGCCCAAACATGGACAAGGAATGCCTGAAATTAGTAGGTGTCTGCTGGACCCAGGGCCATCCTTGGCTCAGACTCCAGAAGAAAGGACGAGGGTGCTCTGGGGGCACCTCGAATTAGGATGAGCTAACTCCCCTTAGTTAGACAACAGCTACAGAACAAATGCTTTCAGCGTTCTCCTGTAGAGTGTTGGGACTCTCCAGAGTTCCATCTGATCATAATGGGTCAACTGGCCTTGGCTCTCCCTCCACGACTTATATCTCCATCACCCCACCAGAGCCTCTCGCGTTTTCAAGCCTCTGGAAAAGACAAGAACTAACATAAAATGGAAAGTTGTTCCACTCTCTGAATGATGCTCAAGGCAAGATCTATTCATTTTAAAACAGGGCAACCTTAATGATATGTGAACAGATGAGGCAACGCTGTGCTGTTACCAACCTCTGCATTTCTTGCAGGCATATTGCACACTGGCCAACACCACGACTCAGTACATCCTTCTTATAGGTTAATCCTGGCTTTCATCAACACAACCCACCATAACTATCCATTTCCTGTGAGGGTACACATGTGAGAGGCCTTTGGTGCTCCAAACAGGGGCTGGGAGAAGTGAACTGGTAAGGAGGCAAACACCAGGTGCTGCCCCAATGGGTTCCACCCTAGGTGCTAGTCCCTGCCTTCTACCACAGTCCTTGCAAGGGCGGCTGTGGGCCTAGACCTTCCAGCCAGAACTCTCACTGTGGCTATTGTGGAGTATGCTGAAGGAGGACAGCAATGCACAGGCCAAAGCCATGGTTGCCACACCATGAGCACCGAATGGCTTTGCTGGACCACTGAGGTTGCTAGGGCACTGTCTTGATGCACAGGGATGTTCATGCCTTGGCACCTGTCCCAGGAACCTCCTTGTGCTGGGGACCTGCACCCACCACCGATGCCCACTGGGGTCGCACTGGCCCCTCTGTGCCCCAGAAGGAAGGTAAACCCAAGTCTGAGTCAGTGCAAGTACAGCCATTAGCAGGGGCTGGCTTGCCTTGCGTGGGGACCATGTCCAACATGCATAGGGTGGTGTGGAAATCAATCCCTGGGTGTGGGTTTAGTGAGTCACAGCTCCAATGGCTCCTAAATCTACACGGGGACATAGATGGAGGAGCCTTGGGAAGGGAGTCGCCATAACGAGGGCCTCATTTTTCAATATTTCAGTAGGAATGGGGTCAATCTGGAAAGGGGCTGTGTAGCTTCGTGTTCCCTCCACACAGTAGGTGGCCAGCCCCCTTTCCATCCTCTGGACCAGAAAAATTGCCAATGTTCTCATCTGGGCCTTTCCGATGGCCTAGGCCCCTGAATGACTGCATGGTTTTGACACCAACTTGCCAGGGACCCTGTGACCTAACCTAGACACAGTCACAAAACTGGGACTAGGATACCCAGCTGAACACCAGGGCCAGCCTCTGAAAACATGGAAGATGGAATGCACCCAGCGAGGAACTACTTTGAAAATAGAGCAAAGTGGTGAAAATAGATTCACAGAGGGCCACACGTCTTAAGTAGGAATCAGAAAGGGCTATGGTGGTAATGCAGTGACTACAGCAAAAGGCTAGCAAGCTGGCTGTCTCAGGAATAAGCAACACCTGTGGGCTTTGGTGAGGGGGCGCTTTACTGGCTATTCCCGGGAGCTCTGTGAACAAGGGGCCTGCCTCTCTCCTTTAGAAAGAGAGGGAATTCGGGGCACCTGGGTGGCGCAGTCGGTTAAGCGTCCGACTTCAGCCAGGTCACGATCTCGCGGTCCGTGAGTTCGAGCCCCGCGTCGGGCTCTGGGCTGATGGCTCAGAGCCTGGAGCCTGTTTCCGATTCTGTGTCTCCCTCTCTCTCTGCCCCTCGCCCGTTCATGCTCTGTCTCTCTCTGTCCCAAAAATAAATAAACGTTGAAAGAGAGGGAATTCCCTGGACCTGGGTCTCTTTCTTGCCCTTTCCTTCAGAGGACAGTGGCAGCAGTGATTCAGCTGTGGCTGTTTGGGGCCCCAGGCTGATGATCAACTGGTTAGAACCTGGCCTGGCTCCAAGATTTACTACAACGTCCCTTTGGGCACCCTCCAGTGGCTTAGGCAGAGTGCACATGCATGAACCATCTACTCAGCAGGAGGAAGGCACCTCTGGTAGCCAGGGGAGGGTGACCAGCTGGCTACCCATCCCTGCCATGACTCTAGCTGACTAAGCACCAAGCCCCCAGGGACAGACGGGCTACCGTCTGGGATACCAGACACTGATCGTGGTCAATTGGCTCGGGAACTCACTGGCAAGCCCACACCAATTTGTGGACCTGGACTGTGTGCCTGACACAGAGCCATGGATCCTGCAAAAATGTAGTTCAGAGTACATTTCTGAGGCTCTGGCTCAGGATGGCCCCCAGACAGATCGTACTTTGAACACAAGAGCAATAACATGCAAGTTGACACCCCGAGGACCAAAGCTTTTCATTACAGAAGTTAATGGGTAGAGTTAGAATTCAGGGCCTCCTGCTCTCTCCTGGCAGGCTGACTGTGTGGGCAGGAAGAAACCCGTGAGGGGGTGGTAACAGGAAACCTCCATTGGCTACACCTGAGCGTGCAATTCTGCAGGAGATGTGTTTTCTTCCTTCAGAAAGAGAGGCAAAAAGGGATTTGGTGGTTTGTCCTGTCCTTCCCATCAGGAAAGAGATGCACCATTGATGCAGAGGCAAGGTGTTCTGCTGCCAGATGTTTGGCACGTGTTTGGAACCTGGACCTGATGCAGTGGTCCTTGAAGGAGCCCCTTCTGTGCTGCCCAGGTCCAGAAGCATAGTGTGCCTATGGGAACCATCTGTGAGTCGAAATGAAGGGAGGTCCACCCTTCACTGCCCTTACCCAGCAGAGCTGGCCAAGCACCAAGCACTCAGGGAGAGACAAGAAGGACATCCTTCCTTACACTGGAAGTTACTGTTTGCTCTCACATAGCACAGGACCAGAGCGAGAGCTTAGCGCCAATCTTTGGGCTCGGCTTGGGTGAAGGGAGTGAAAGCCCAGGCCTCCCTCAATGTGTCCCAAGACTTGGAAAATAACAAATTGGTGGGAATGGCTCCAAGGGAGACCAAGGCTCTACATTACAGACGGGAATGGGATACTGCTGGGCATGGACATCTACCTCATTTATCCTTGCTGCATGTGTAAGGCCTGTCTGTCCCCCAACCTCTGGCACTGCCTCAAACATGCATACATGTCCTGCTTGGCAACTCCACATGCGCTAGGCCTGTCTTTGGGACAAGAGTTCTAATGGGGAGTAACAAGAGGTCCTGTTGGCAATCTGTGCCTGAGTCACCAGGACGCACCCAGACCCCCCAGGTTAATGTGGAGGATATTGCTCTGAGACACTCAATGTGAATGGGGGCCAGCGAGATCCTGGCTTCAAAAACAGAAGGCCAAAGAGTGGAGAGAAATCACCACAGGGACAAAGAGCTTCATGACAAAGGAAAGGAGAATGAGACTGAGAAGGACACACCTACCACAATCTCCGGAGAAGTTAACTCCGGAGAAGAAACACCCATGGGCAGAGACAAAGGGAGATATCCATGGCCTCCACCTGGGTACTCAGCATGAGGCCTCCACCTTTCTTTTAAAGGAGAAGCAAGGCTCCCGACCTTGGTTCCTTTTATGCCATACCCCTCAGATCACAGAGAGCAGTGTTTCAGTGGTAGAAGTTTAGGGGTTCAGTTGAGGCCTTAGGTGTTGTAACCAAGTCATGCTGCCATATTCCTTCTAATCACTTTTTTGGGCTGAAGTCTCCTGCAGTGTCTTGTGTATGCCTGATCCACCCGCTGTAGAGGATGATGACATTTCTCTCGGCCACGGAGGGAGACAACTTGGCTCACCATCGTTTGTTTTATCAGCCAGCCAGATGGCAAGTACTCTCAGCAAGGCAATCTGTCCTTTCAGAATTTAAAAACTAGTTGTTCTTGGTTAGCACAGACCAAAGTGAGAACTCCTTAGGAATGGTTGGGAATGCACTATGTGGGAAACAACCTCATTAGCCTTGCCTGGGACCCAAATATAGTTATCATTGCAGCCAGGGAATTGGAATGGCTACACACAGGGCCAAAAGTTTTCATTTCAGCTGAGAATGGGATAAAGCTGAGAAGGAATTGCCCAGCTCCAAGTTCCTTTTGTCCCAGAAGTCAATATAGCTCCCTCCTGATACCTTTGACCCTGACTACACACAAGCAATCCTCGGGGCAGCGTGAATTGCCCTGGCCTTATCTTTGCCAACAGAGTACTTGAAGGCAAATCTGAGGACGCAGGGTATCCCAGAGTGACAAGACCCTGGTGAGACTGAAAGTTGGAATTGAAAGAGACCATTCAAGAACTACTGAACCACAGTCCAGTTCAAAACACTTGAGCACAAACTCACTGCCCTGGAAACGCTGCTGCCACTATCCACTCATTGGATGGGAAGGGAAAACAGTGAACACCTGAAACTTTCCTTCTCTTTCTCAAGTAAGAATACAGGCATCTTGCCATGAGGGATCCCAGTATAAACACTGGAGGTTTCCCTTTGCCCTAGCCCATATGTGTTTCTTATTCCTGAGACAGTCAGCTTGCCAGGGGATTGCAGTAGTCATAACATCCTCAGACTTATCCCACTCACATGTCTGCTAGGAACTCTGTCCCTCTGTGTATCTATTTCCACTGTGTTCCTCTTTTTGTGTTTATTTTTACTTCAGATTAAGAAGGAGGTAGAGAGGGACAAGAGACAGAGAGAGAGAAGACAACGAAAGAGAAAGAGAGAGAGAGGGGGACGAGCCTGTGGTGAGTAGTAGAGAGGGACAGATGATCCCAAGTAGGCTCCTTGCTCACAGGAGAGAACCTGATGTGGGGGTTGAACTTGCAAACCATTAGATGATGACCTTAGTGATGAAATGATACTTAACCGATTGAGCCACCAAGAGCCCCATTAGCCCCATCCTTTTTCTCTTTTAATTTTTTAAAATATTTATTTAATTGTGTGTGGGTCTGTGTGTGTGTGTGTGTGTGTGTGCATGTGTGTGTGTGTGTGTGAGAGAGAGAGAGAGAGAGAGACAACAGAGGAAGTGTTGAGAGAGATGGAGACACAGAAGTGAAGCAGGCTCCAGGCTTCGAGCTCTCAGCACAAAGCCCGACATGGGACCCAAACTCAAGGACTGTGAGACCATGACCTAAGCAGAAACCAAGAGTTGAGGTTTAGGCGAGTGAGTTACCCAGGTGCCCCATTTTACGCTTTTGAAAACTAGAATCTGTCATGGACACATCAGGGCTCATGGTTCAGAGCAATTCCCTCTGACTGTATGTAATTGGGGATTCTGACTGAGTTCTTGTGATAGCAGAATAGGTTGGGCCCTAGGAGCCTTGCAACATGCCTTCCAGATCTATATTGACATTAGATGTAGGTCAGGGTAAAGTACCCAGCAGAGAACATTTGTGTATAGTTAGGGCCAAAAGGTGTGGGGAGGCAGCTGACCTCACTTCTGGCACAAGGGCAATGGCACAACACATTTCCCTCTCAGCTTTCTCCCATTCTCATCTGAATGAAAATTTTGGCTGTCCTCAGAGCCATTCCATGCCCATGCTAGTTGCTAACTAGCACTTGGCTTGTAGGCTGTGTAGGCCAGTGAGGCTGTCAATCACTCCGTGAGCTCCCAGGCATGGATGGTGAGTTCTCACGCTGCTTCTGTGCCCACCAAGAGTAATTATTTTCTGACAACCCACAGGAAAGATAGCCCTGCTCTCAGAGAGCACGTACTTCTTGGCCTCAGATTCTGAGGAGCACAGAATCCACGCATACGAGCTACATTCCAAGACCTAGTCAGTGGAGACAGTGGCCCTTTACAGCCTAATGTGCCACAGGAACGGTTGCAAACACTTGAGCGACAGCCTGGAGCATGGACCCACTACCCCTGAATCCCTGCTGCCTCTATCTCCTGATGAGAATGGCAGGGAAAACACCCAAGGCCGGAAGCTGTCCCTCGCTTGCAGAATATTGGCAGACCCCTTGCAGACTAGGCTTTCAGGAGGTTTTCCCTTAGAGGTTTAGTTTTTCTTTGGCCTCAGGTGTTGCTTCCTCCTTAGGCAGGACATTGGGGGGAAATTGTCATTCTGGACACTTCATTCTGCCTTCATTCTGACCTACCAGGGTCAATAATAATGAACCACTTTGGCCTTCGGCATTTCCCTTTCAGTGAATCTCTTTTGGTCTGTTTGCAAAGTGGTTTCTCCCTGGGTACCACTCAGAGCCAGTGTCCCAGAGAAATATCCTTTCCTTAAGGGGGGGAATCTGGCCAAGTCTGATGTCTCTGGCCTAGTTGGGACACAGGGTCCCTCATCATGTGCCTTTCAGATGCGTGTGGACAATGGGAGGCATATGGCCCTGGAAGGTGCCCAGCAGAGTGCCCATTGGTAGGCAATGCCAGGGTTTGAGGGGGAGCTGGCCTTCCTTCTGGTTGGAGGAGAAGCTATGAAGTTGGAGGGGCTTTTCATTTCCCCTTTACCCTCATGTCCTGTGTCGTGTAGAAACTTGGCCTTCCTTATAGCCCTTCCCATCCATTTTCTGTTTTCATAACTAGGTCATGGCTCACAACCAGGTGGACTTGGTCTGTCAGCCACATAACCAACGTCCAGGATTAGTGATGGCCCTGTGCTAGGTCAGAAATACCAGTTTCTTAATCCCAAGAAGTAGGACCCTCCTGTCCATGAGTGCCTGTTCCTTGACTGGCCCAGTTATCTCTGTGAAGGGAAGCCAGCTTGCCTTTCTCCCCTGGCTGATTGAAGTGTCTTCACCCTCTAAGGCAGATGGATCATGCATGCACAGTAGACTGCAGGGCAATTCAACCCAAACAGCCCTTACAAGGAATCCTGCACCATGACTTGGTTACCACACCTAAAGCACCAGCGGGACCCATACCATGCTGCCACCGAATCACTGCTCTTTCTGTGTCCTGAGGGATAGGGCATACAAAGGAGCCAAGGTAAGGAGCCTTCCTTCTCCTTCTAAAAGAAAGGTAGAGGCCTCATGCTAACTGAGTACCCAGGTGTAGGCCATGGATGTTTCCCTTTGCCTCTGCCCATAGGTGTTTCTTATGATGGACAACAGTTAGCTCCTCGGGAGATTGTGCTAGGTGTGTGCTTCTCAGTCTCATTCTGCTCTCCTTTGTCATGAAGCATTTGGCCCTGTGTTGATTTCTTTCCATTCTTTTGGCCTCTTTTTTTGAAACCAGGAAATTGCTGACCCCCATTCACATTGGGTGTCTCAGAGCAATATCCTCCACTTTAACCTGGGACCCTTGGGTGAGTCTGGGTGATGCAGGCAGAGATTGGCAGCAGGACCGCTTGTAACTCCCCATTAGAACTCTTGTCCAAACGAGAGGCCTAGCTCATATGATGTTGCCAAGCAGGATACGTATGCATGTCTTCACGCTGTGCCAGAGTTTGGGGGACAGACTGGCCTTACACATGCAGCAAGGATAAATGAGGTAGATGACCATGCCCAGCGGTATCCCATTCCCATCTGTAATGTAGAGCCTTGGTCTCCCTTGCAGCCATTCCCACCAATTTGCTGTTTTCTACGTCTTGGGACACATTGAGGGATGACTGGGCTTTCACTCCCTTCACACAGGCCGAGCCCAAAGATTGGGGCTAAACTCTCGCTCTGGTCCTGTGCTATATGAGAGCAAACAGTAACTTCCTGTCTAAGCAAGGCTGGGCTACTTGTCCCTCCCTGAGTGCTTGGTGCTTGGCCAGCTCTGGGTAAGTGGAGTGAAGGGTAGACCTCCCTTCATTCTGTCACACAGATGCTTCCCATCGGCACACTATGCTTCTGGACCTGGGCAGCACAGAAAGGCCTCTTTCAAGGACTACCACCTCAAGTCCAGGTTCCAAACACGCGACAAACAGCTGGGAGCAGCACCCCTTGCCTCTGCATCAACGGTGCATCTAATTCCTGATGGGAATGACAGGAGAAACCTCCAAATCCCGTATTGCCTCTGTTTCTGAAGGAAAAAAAAAAAACACCTCCTGCAGAATTACACGCTCAGGTGTAGCCAATGGAGGTTTCCTTTTACCACAGGGCTCACGAGTTTCTTCCTCCCCACACAGTCAGCCTGCCAGGAGATAGCAGGAGGCCCTGAATTTTAACTCTAGCCCATTATCTTCTGTAATGTAGAACTTTGGTCCTCAGGGTGCCTACTTGCCTGTTATTGCTCTTGTTTTTATACTAGGTTCTAACTGGGAGAACCAGCGCCTCAGGAGAGTGTACTCTGTTTGAAGTAGAATATTGCAGGATCCATGAGTCTGTGTCAGGTATACAGTCCAGGTCCAAACATTGGTGTGGAGTTGCCAGTGATTTTCTGAACCAATTGACAGCACGCGGTGTCTGTTGTCCCAGAGAAGAGCAGGCCTGTCTGTCCCTGGAGGCGTGGTGCTTAGTCAGCTAGAGTCATGGCAGGGATGGGTAGCCAGCTGGCCTCCCTCCCCTGGCTGCCAGAGGTGCCTTCCTCCTGCAGATTGGATGGTTCATGCATGTGTATTCTGCCCCGGTCTTTGGATAGCGCCCAAAGGGACCTCGAAGTGAATCTTGGAACCAGGCCAGGTGCTAGCCACTTGACCATCAGCCAGGAGCCCCCAACAGCCACAGCTGAATCACTGCCACCCCTGTCCTCTGATGGGAAAGGGCAAGAAACAGACCCAGCTCCAGGGCATTCCCACTGTTTCTGAAGGAAGAATTCGGGCCCCTTGCTCACAGTGCTTCCAGGTGTAGCCTGTAAAGGGCTCCCTTCACCGAAGCCCACAGGTGTCGCTTATTCCTGAGACAGCCAGCTTGCTAGCATTTGGCCCTAGTCACTGCATTATCCACATCAGCCCATTCCCATTCCTAGTGAAGACCTCTGGCCCTCCGTGAATCTATTCCCACCCCTTTGCTCTATTTTCAAAGTAGTTCCTCTTTGGCGTGCTGCCGGGGTTCAGCTCCAGCGGGTCCAGGGGTTCCCGTAGGATGAATGACACCAGCGAAAACGTGAAAAACATAAAAATTGAAAATGAAAGGGACACAGACAACAGCAGTGTGTTGAACTGGCCGCTTTATTGTGGCAAACGTGGCATGATATTTGTGAGCAATTTCCTTATATCATGCATCATCTATGTTTTCTGGCATTACCTAATTCTATAAAGGTTCTTATGTGTAATCACCCTTGTAGGAATGACATGGTTATTTTCTCATAACGTTTCCTCCTGCCCTTTGCTTATTGATTAATTTCTTATATTATGTTCACTATGTATCCACGTTTATCTATAATCTAGAAAGCATTTGCTTTGCTGTTTTCATGAAAGGTCATCTATCTGTCAACACCTCAAGTGGAGCCGTTACAGGGACATGACCTCTTAGTTGTTTCCCTGAACCACTTGTGGCTTGAGGAACAAAAGTATTCGCCTGGGTGTGAGGTGCCAGGAGGGGGCCAAGAGGGCCTTAGGAACCCACACCATATATCTTCTCGGAGAGACAATGCACCTAGGAACTGATGAACCATTCTGTACTTTAACCACCTAGGTTCAGTCATCATCTGGAATGCCTCCCGGGGGCCAAGTGGGCCTAGGGGTAGGAGTAATTTGTGCCCATAGATACACTCCTTTGTTGCCGGAGTGGGGCTTTTAAATCCATTTATTCCTCCTTTGCTGGCAAATGTATGAGGCTATCCCCCCCTTTAGGTAGAGGAGTCTTTATAAGGGGTGGCAAGGCCTAAATGTTGGGCCGCACAATTTCGTTGCGGAACCTTATTTCCTTTCCCCAATGGTTTATTTTTCCCAGGGCGCCTGTCGAGGGCAATTCCCCCAAAGACAATGCCCCAGGTACTTTTATTAAGGCCAAATTACATAAAAGCAGGAGTCCAAGAAGCTTCCCTGTTAGTCGGCCACCCTGCAGTCCTGATCTGCCCACCGCCCGGGCTGTGCCATCAAGCTGGTTGGATGGCTCGGCTTCCAGCACGGTGCATTCCATCTTCCATGTTTTCAGAGGCCGATCCTCAGTGTTCAGCTGGGGATCCTAGTCCCATCCTTGTGACTGTGCCATAAGTTTGGTCACAGGGCCCCTGGCTGCCAGAGTCCAGCTCCAGCAGGTCCAGGGGTTGTCGAAGGATGAACGGCATCGGTGGAAAAGTGAAAATAAAACAAAAGTGCAATAAAAAACAAAAATAAAAATGGACACAGGCAACAGCTGTGGGTTGATCTGGCCGATTTATTGTAGCCAACGTGGCATTATATTTGTTAATGATTTCCTTGTAGCATACGTCATCTGTGTTTTTCTAACATTACCTAATTTTAAAAATGTTCCTATGTGTAATCAACCTTTAAGAAATAACATGGCGATTTTCTCGTAATGTTCCCGCGTACCCTTTGATTATTTGATTCATTTCTTACGTCATTCCATTATGCATCTGCGTTTTTCTGTAAATGTCTACAGTCTATGAAGCATTCGCCTTGCTGTTCGCATGAAAGGCCCTCCATTTCTCAACACCTCAAGTGGAACACTTACAGGGCCATGACCACCTAACCACCTGAGGCCAGAAGAACAATGTGTTTGCCTTGGTCCAAGGTGCCAGGAAGGGGCCGAAAAGATCTTAGAAACCCATGCCTCATACATTCTCAGAGAGACAATGCACCTAGGAACGAATGGACCATTGTGTACCTTAACCAACTAGGTTCAGTCATCATCTGGAATGCCTCCGGGGGGCCAGGTGGGCCTAGAGGTTGAAGTCACCTGTGCCCAGAGATACACTCCTTAGTTGCCAGAGTGAGACTTTCAAATCCATATGTCTCACCTCTACAGGCCCTCTTTGCTGGCAAATGTATGAGGCTCTCCTTCCTGTAAGTAGAGGAGTCTCCACAGGGGGTGGCAAGTGCTAAATGTAAGGCTGCACGATTTCTTGTGGAACCTTATTTTCTTTCCTCATGGTTCTTTTCCCAGGGGGCCTGTCGAGGGCAATTCCCCAACAGACAATGCCCCAGGTAGTTTTAAGGCCAAATTACCTAAAAGCAGGAGTACAAGAAGCTTCACTGTCGGTGGGCCTCCTTGCAGTCACCAATCCGTCCACAGCCTGGGCCTTGCCACTCAGGCTGGGATAGCTCAGCTTCCAGCACCTGGCAAGTTGGTGTCAAAACCAAGCAGGCATTCAGGGGCCTAGGGCCTTGTAAAAGCCCAGGTTAGAACCCTTGCACTTAGCCAGGGCCAGAGGACTGGGAAGGGGGCTGGCCTCCTTTCTTGTCAGAGGGCACATGAACTTACACAGCCCTTTTCCAGGTTGGTCTCATTTTCATCGAAATATTGAACTTTGGCCCTCCTTATGGCCACTCCCTTCCAATGACTCTATGTCTAACTATGTCCGCATGTAGACTTAGGAGCCATGGAGCTGTGGCTCACTGAACCCACGATGAGGGATTGATTTTCACACCAGCCTGTGCATGTCGGACATGTGCCCCAAGCAAGGCAGCCCAGCCTCTGCTATTGGCAGCACTTGCACTGACTCAGACATGGGTTGACCTTCCATCTGGGGCACAGAGGGGCCAGTGGGACCCCAGGCATTGGTGGTGGGTGCAGGTTCACCAGCACAAGGAAGTTCCTGGCTCAGGTGCCAAGGCACGAACAGCCCTGTGCATCATGGCAGTGCCCTAGAAACCTCAATGGCCCAGCAAAGCCATTCGATGCTCACGGTATGGTGACCATGGCATTGGGCTGTGCACTGCTGTCCTCCTTCAGCATACTCCACAATAGCCACCTTGAGAGTTCTGGCTGGCAGGCCTAGCTAGGTCCACAGCCGCCCTTGCAAGGACTGTGGTAGAAGGCAGGACTGGCACCTAGGGTGGAACCCGTTGGGGCAGCACCTGGTGTTTTCCTCCTTACCAGTTCACTTCTCCCAGCCCCTGTTTGGAGCACCAAAGGCCTCTCACATGTGTCTCTTAACAGGAAGTGGATAGGCTTGGTGCAATGTGTTGAACAAAGCCACGATTAACCTGTAAGAAGGATGTACTGAGTCGCGTTGTTGGCCAGCGTGCATTATGCCTGCAAGAAGTGCAGAGCAGCGTTGTCTCGTCTGTTCACATATCATTAAGGGTGCTCAGGTTTAAAATGAATAGATCTTGCCCTGAGCATCATTCAGAGAGTGTAACAACTTCCCATTTTACACTGGTTCTTGTCTCTTCCAGATGCTTGAAAACCTGAGAGGCTCTGGAGGGGTGATGGAGGTATAAGTCGTTGAGGGAGAGCCCAGGCCAGTTGACCCATTATGATCAGATGGAACTCTGCAGAAACCCAGCACTCTACAGGAGAACGCTGAAGCCGTTTCTTCTGTAGCTGCTGCCTAACCTAAGAATGACCCTTCTGTCCATGACCTCTTGTTATTTACCGGTCCAGGTAATCTTTTGGATGGTAGCCACTTGCCTCACTTGTTCGGCTGATTGAATGGCCTTCGTTGTCTAAGGCAGAAGGATGTGGCATGCATAGTAGACTGCAATACAATTCAACCCAAGAAAGCCTTACAGGGAATACTGCACCAGGACTTGGTTAAAAAACCTACAGCACCCTCGGGAGCACTGACTGTTAACAGTGAATTGCTTCCGTGAAGTTTAGGGCCTGGAAAGGAGCCAAGGTCAGGAACCTTCCTTCTCTTTCTGAAAGAAAAGTGCGAGCTTTTGCCAAATGGGCACCCCGGTGTAGGCAATGGATGTTTCCTTTTGCCCCTGCCCACAGGTGTTTCTTATAGAGACTACACCTTCTCCAGAGATTGTGTTAGGCTCGTCCTTGTCAGCTTCATTCTGCTCTGCTTTGTAATGAAGCATTTGGGCCCTCTGTCTATTTATTTCCCTCGTTTTGCTTTTTTGTTCAAATGAGGATCTTGCGGGCCGCCTGGGTGGCTCAGTCGGTTGAGCGTCCGACTTCGTCTCAGGTCATGATCTCACGGTGCATGGGTCGAGCCCCGCATCGGGCTCTGTGCTGACAGCATAGAGCCTGGAGCCTGCTTCCGATCCTGTGTCTCCCTCTCTCTGCCCCTCCCCCGTGCTCACTTTGTCTCACTCTGTCTCTCAAAAATAAATAAACGTAAAAAAAAATTCAAATGGGGATCTTGCTGGAGCCCATTGAGAATCACTGCCTCAGAGCAATATTCTCCACTTCCAACTGGGGACTCTGAGTCCTGGTGACTCTGGCATAGATTGGCAACATGACCTCTTGAAACCTCCTATTAGAACCGTGTTCACAATGACAGGGCTAGGGCATATGAAGGTGCCCAGTTGGCTATGGGTGGATGTGTGTAGCACATCCCTGAAGTTTGGGGAGGGACAGGCCTTACACATGAAGCAATGAGAAATTAAGGTACATATACATGCCCAGCATTACCCCCTTCCCATCTGTCATGTAGATCCTGGCCTCTCTTGTAGCCATTCCCACCCACCTGCTCTTTTCTAAGTCCTTGGTCACATTCATGGACAGATGGGCTTCCACTCACTTCACACAAGCAGAGCCCAAGGATTGGTGCTAAATTCCCACCCTGGTCCTTTGCTTTGTGAGAGTAAACAGTAACTTCAAGTCAAAGGAAGGATGGCCTTCTTGTCCCTGAGTGCTTGGTGCTTGGCCAGCCCTGGTAAGTACAGTGAAGGATAGGCATGCCTTCATCCTGAGTCAAACATGATTCCCATGTGCACAATATGCTTTAGGATCTGGTCGGAATCAAAAGGGACCTTTCCAAAAACTTGATCACCAGCTAGGTGTAGGGACCCCTTACCTCCAAATCAATGGTGCTTCTCTTTCCTGAGAGGAAGGATAGGAAAAACCACCGAATCCAGCATTTCCTGTTTCTGAATGAACAATGCAGACCTCCTGCAGAATTTCACTCGTGGGTGTCGCCAATGGAGACTTCCTTGTACACTAGCCCTCGGGTCTTTTTCACTCCTCAGACAGCATTCCTGCCAGGAGATAGGAGTAGGCACTTCATTCTAACTTTAGCCCATTCTCTTCTGTAATGAAGACCTTTGGTGCTCAGGTTGCCTATTGGCTTTGTATTGCTCTTGTTTTCAAGGTACTTTCGACCTGGGAGCCATTGAGAGCACGAGCCTCCGAAGAATGTCCTCTGTTTGAACTAGAAAATTGCAGGATCCACAGGTCTGTGTCAGCTACACAGCCCAGGTGCAAATATTGGTGTGGAGTTCCCAGTCAGTTCCGGAGCCTATTGACAGCACTCAGTGTCTGGTATCCCAGAGGTAAGCAGGGCCCTCTTTCTCTGAGGACTTGGTGCTTAGTCAGCTAGAGTCATGGCAGGGATGGGTAGCCAGCTGGCCTCCCTCCCCTAGCTGACTAGGTGCCTTCATCCTGCAGTGTAGATGGTTCATGCATGTGCCCTCCGATTCAGGCTGTGGTTAATGCCCAAAGGGTTTTGAAGTGAGTATTGGATTGGACGCAGACCAGGTGCTGACCATTTGACCATCAGTCAGGAGCCCCAAACAGCCACAAGTGAATCACTGCCGCCCCTGTCCTCTATTGGGAAAGGGTGAGAAACAGACCCAAGCCAGTGCTTTCCCTTTTTTTCTGAAGGAAGAATGCAAACCCATTGCTGACAGGGCTCCCTGCGGGGGGGGGGGTGGGTTAGCCTTTAGGGGCTCCCTTCACCAAAGTCCACATGTCCTGCTGATTCCTGTGAGAGCCAGCATGCGAGGAGATGGCCCTAGTCACTTCATTCTCCACATGATCCCATTGCCATTCCTATTGAAGAACTCTGGCCCTCCGTGGATCCATTTTCACCCCCTTGCTCTATTTTCACAATAGGTCCTCTCTCAGGTCCATTCTTTGTAGTCACTCAGAGGAATATCCATGGAGTTCAGCTGGACACTCCCGTGTCATCCTTGTGACTGCGTGATTGATTGGTCTGGCCACAGGACCCTGGCAAGTTGGTGGCAAAACCAGGCAGGCATTCAGAGGCCAAAGGCATTGGGAGCACCCAGATTAAACCATTTGCACGTAGGCTGGGCCAGACGACTGGGAAGGGAGCTAGACACATTTTTTGGCTGACGGGACAGGAATCACAGAGCCCCTTTCCAAATTGTTCCCATGGCCATTGGATATGTGGAACTGGGGCCCTGCTTATGGCCCTCTCATGGTTCTTTATCTATATCTTTCCCTGTTTGGGCATAGGAGCCATAGAGCTGTCACTCACTCAACCCGTGCCCAGGGACAGATTATCACACCAGCCTGTGCATGTTGTAGGTGGGGTCCAAGCAAGGCAGCCCACCCACTAGTAATGACACACTTGCACTTACCCAGTCTTGGATTGATCTTCCATCTGGGGCACAGGTGGGCCGCAGGACCACAGGTATCATTAGTGGGTGCCTGTCACCACCAATAGAGATTCCTCGGTCAGGTGTGAGGGCACGAACAGCCCTGTGCATCAGGCAGTGGCAAAACAGCTTCACTGGCCCAGAAAAACCACCTGTGTTCATGGTGTGGCAAGCATGGCATTGGCCTGTGCAGTGCTGTCCTCCTTCAGCATTCTCCATAGTAGCAACACTGAGCGTCCTGGCTCGCAGGACTAGGCTCTCAACGGCTCAAAGGATCGTGGCAGAAGGCAGGGCCTGGCACATAGGGTGGAACCCATTAGAGCAGATCCTGGTGTTTGTCTCCTTACCAGTTGACTTCTCCCAGCCCTCGTTTGCAAGATGAACGTGCTCTCATATGTGTACCCTCAGATGAAATGGATAAGCATGATATGGTGGAGGGAAGAAAGCCAAGGATAACCTAAAAGGAGGATGTTCTGAGTCAAGATCCTGGCCAGTGTACACTAGGCCTGGAAGAAATGCAGAGGTTGGTACTAGAGCTGAGTGGCCTTGTCTATTCAACTATCATTAGGGTTGCACAGGTTTAAAATATGTACTTCTTGCCCTGAGCATCATTCAGATACTGTAACAAATTCCTATTTTATAGTGATTCTTGTCTTCCAAAGACGCTTGAAAGCCAAGAAGCTCTGAGGATCTTCCGTGGCAAAAGAAAAACAAAAACAACAACAACAACGCAGGCCTACTTGGCCAGCAATCAGAGTTCTGTGAGACCCATGCAGAGATGAACCATCATACAGGGAAAACTATCCTGCTAAAGAGCCAGGGTCCCTTAGGCCAAACATCTGTCACAGTCACCATGACTAGACCGGAATCGCAGGTCAGGGCTCAGGGTATGACAGTAAGAGTTAAAATAGAGCAAAGGGGTGAGAATGGAGAGAGGGAGGGCCAGAGTCCTGTATCAGAGATAATGAAGTGAGGTGACCGGCACAGTCTTCCGCAGCTCGCTGACTGACTCAGGTAGGAGAAGTACCTGTGGGCTTTGGCAAATGGTGGCATCCATAAGTTCCCCCTGTAGGCCTCATCAACAAGAAGCCTGCCCAGATTCTTCCTTCAGAACCAGAGGGAAAGACCTGGCTCTGGGTATGCGCCCTGCCCTTGCCATCAGTACATGGGGGTAGCAGTGATACAGCTGTAGAAGGGCTGTGTTCCCCGATGATGGCAGTGTTTGGAAGCAGGTCTTGGAAGCAGGAAAGTATAAAAGACTAGTAAGCAACAAGAGCTCAGGGACATGACAACCAATTGTCTCTGGGACATCAGACCCTCAGAACCCTCCACTGGCTCAGGAACTGACTGGAAACTCACTTCCAATCCTTCTAACTCAGTTGTGTATGGGAGAGTCACATGGTCTCAGGGTGTGAAGTGAGACCCACTTAGAAAATCAGCAATGGGAGAGGAATGACTACAAGGTGAGTCAAAGCTATGCATTCAAATGGGCATGGGGGAAATTGAGGAAGGAGACCTCTACTTTCCCTTCCTTTTGTCCCACAAAGGAGGCGGGATGCACCACTAACCTCTGGCTTAGCCTACCCACAAGCATTCTCCCTGGGCATCTTCACACACCTCAGGTTTGGGGAAGGCCACATCATTCTGAACCCAAATTGAGAAGGACCCAATGCAATATCTCTGTTACCATCACAAGGACACCATGAAACCCTCACACTGGAAAAAGAGGACACTACTCGAAGACTCTGTTTGGAATTGTCTCCATGCAAACCCACTTTCACCAAAAGGGCTAATGGCAGGCAGTGGAGACACACACTGCCAGAGCTGTTCATCACACATCAGCCTTGGAGAATGTTGAGAGTGAAGTACCCAGGGCCTTCTCCTATCAACTAGGTTGTATCTGGAATAAGAAAGTCCTGTGAGTTTAGGCACAGGAGTCCCCTGATCAACTACACCTGAGAGCCCTGTCAGCAAGAAAGCCTGCATTCTTTCTTTGGGAGCCAGGGATTTCTGACTTGGTCTATTCCTGCCACATTTCCCATCAGTTGAGGGAGGTAGCAGTGTTGGAGCTGTAGCTATGGGGTTCTGAGGGCTCTTGCTCAAGAATCTGCAACGAGGCCTTTGTTCCCTAATTCCTGGCAAGGGCTCTTCCAGTGCTGACCCATGCCGGTTCATACTGCCCATGTGCAAACTGTCTGCTTCTCAGAATGAAGGCAACTCTCTCATCAGGTCAGTGGGGCAAGCTGGCTCCACTTCACCCTCCATAGCCCACCAGGCCAAACACCAAGCTCTAGGGACTAAGGACCTTCTATTCTTTGGTAGAGCAGAGCCTGAGAGCTCTCACTTGAGCACAGGAGCAGAGTGAGAGTTTGCAGGCAACCCAGGGGTGCCAGCTGACTCAGTGATGGCTCCATGGCCACTACAGGAGAGACAAAATAAATTGTCACAAATACAGCAAGAGGAAGGAACTGGGCTCCAGATAGGTCAAAACTCGACATTTGGAAGATGCTTTGCTTCATTTGCCCTCAGCCCAGAAGGAAGCCAGCTCCCTGCCCAAATCTCAGGCCCAACTACACACCAGACACTCCCTGCTGCTCCGCTTCAAATGCCCTGGGCTTCTGAATGACCACAAACTTTTGAACCTCAGTGAATTAGCGAAGATGCGGCACTGTGACAATACCGAAGGCCCAGTCACAGGATTGAACCCACCTTCCCGGTGGAAGGCAGAGCATAGGACTCTTGAGACCCTGAATTTGAACTGATCCTGAGAAGAACCCCCCCCCCGGCTCCCCACGGCTTGCTACAAACACCAAGGAACAAGGTCAGGAATAGGAGGACTACTCTCCTTTGGGATATCCGATGCTCATGGCTGTTACTGACCAGGGGACCCAGTTGGAACGCGACAACCCTCCCTGGATGGCTGCCAAGTGAGTGTCAGCTCCATGGCTGCTAAGGAGGAATGAAGAGGCAGTCAGAAACAGGGGGAATGGCTGCAGCCAGGACCAAAAGGTATTCAGTAATCCATCCCATGGGAATGCCATCAGTGTGGAATGGAGATGTTTATGTTCGTGTCCCTGAGGCCCAGCAAGGGAGCCAGCTCCCAGCTAATCCATCTGGCCCAGCCTCCCCCAAAACAGCTCTCCGCTGGACCCCTTCTGATGCCCTAGGGCTCTGGATGTCCTTGCAGTTCTGAAACCAAAAGGACTGGGTCCTTTGTCTCCACCTCTCCCGCACTCATAAGGGCTTTCCCCATCAGGCACCTGCAGGCCAGAGATAGTAGTCTTCAAAGCCTCACTTTGTACGGAGAAGATGAACTGTAACAGATGTCCTGAAACTGGATACAACGTGGGCCAGAGTTCATCATGTTTAGAAGAACCTGCCTAGCACAATGTATTCACAAGCTGGCGTGCTGAGGAATCACAGGGACCTTTTGTGTGCTTTCGCTTCAGGAGTGCTGCCGAGGATGCTCGTTGGAGCCCAGAGAGGAAGAGGCCCACATTCTTCCTTAAGGCATACACAGGAAGTATGTCTTCTGGGGTGCTTTGTATCCATCGAGAGTGGCAGCAGAGCTTCTGAGATATGAAGAAGGCGCTTCCATAATCATATGGACCAAGAGGTGGGAATGAGGGCCTGGTGCAGTGTATATTCCAAAGGCTTTTTGTGTGTTGATCAGGTCATGGAGCATGCTGCACATGCACAGACTATTCTTCCGAATGACGGTAGCTCCATCCATTTGGGGCAGGTCCACATGGCTACCCATTCTCACGATACCATGGCCTGCCAGCACCAAGGGCTCAGGGACAGGGGGCCTTGGTGTCCTCTGGGATATCAGACTCTGTGAGCCCTGCATTGGTTCAGGAAAGGCTTGGAAACGCATCTCCCTGCAGGGACCTTGGTTGTTGTAGGGGACAGACACAGGGTCTCCGTGTGTGAACCGAGACCAAGTTAGGAAAGCAGCAATGGGACAGCAACGACGATAGGTGAGTCAAAGCTGTGCCTTCTAATTGGCATGGAGGACAACGAGAAAAGAGACCACGACCTTCCCCTTGTCCCATAAAGGAGGCGGGATCCACCCCCAACCTCTGCCACAGCCTACCCACAAGGCAGTGTCTCTGGACACCTGCACACACCCTGTTTTTGGGAAGGGCCTCGTCATCTGAAACCATATTGAAAATTGCCCAATGAAACCATCAACTAAACACCATCTCTATCACCACCACTAAAACACCAACCAAACCTCCAAGCCGAAAGAAGACGATAGTACTCTGAGATACTGTGTCAGAATACTTTCCCCACAAACAGGCTTTCATCCAAAGGGCTCAGGGGTGGCAAAGAAGACACACACTGCTAGAGTTCTTCATCACACATGATTTGGAGAAACCAGAGAACAAAGGACCCAGCACAGTCTCTTTTCAATCAGGTTGTACACAGAATAAGAAAGGTCTGTGGGCTTTGACAAAAAGCGTCCTCTGCAGGACTACACTTGGGAGCCCTGTCAGCAAAGAAGCCTGCCTTCTTTCTTCAGGAGCCAGGGATTTCTGGCTTGGTCCATCCCCGCCACCTATCCCTTTAGTTGAGGGAGGTAGTAGTGCTTGAGCAGAGGGTTCTATAGGGTTCTGAGGGCTCTTGCTCAGGAATCTGCAGCAAGGACTTGGTTCCCTCATTCCTGGCAAGGGCTCTTCCAATGCTGTTCCCCTCTCGGTTCTTAGTGCCCACGTGCAAATGTCGGCTTCTCAGAATGAAGACACCGCGTTCATCCAGGACCGTGAGGCAAGCCGGCTCCCCTTCACCCTCCATAGCACCGCAGGCCAAGCACCAAGCACCCAGCCACTCAAGGCCCGTTTTCCTTTGGTAGAGCAGAGCCTGATTGCTCTCACTGAACACAGGAGCAGAGTGAGAATTTGTGGCCTGCCCAGGGGTGCCAAGTGACTGAGGGATGCCTCCATGGCGCCTAACGGAGAAAAAAATACATTCTCTAAAACACAGCAGGGCGATAGGAATGGGCACCAGGTGGGCCAAAGCTCCACCTTTCAAAAGGGAATGGGCATCCCCTTGCAGAGATGTTTTGCTTCATCTGCCTTCAGGCCAGAAGGAGACCTGCTCCCTGCCCAAATCTCTGGCCAGCATACACACCAAACATCCTCTGCTGGGTCCCTCCAGACGCCCGGGACCTCTGAATGCATGCACACTTCTGAAACCCAGTGACTTAATGAGGAAGGAGTCCTGTGGCAAAAACTCTCCCACAGTCACAGGCCCTGGACCACACTGTCAGGTCGAAGACAGAAGATAGGACCCTGGAGACACTGATTCTGAAAAGATTGTGAGAAGACCCTTGTCTCTACAAGACAGCAACAATGCATCAAGCGGGATGAGGAGGGCCAGAGCTCTGCAGAGCTTGGAAGGGGAATTCTATGGAGAAGGCAGTGCCCTGCACCAGCTCCTGGCAACCTGGCTAGAAGAAGAAACCCCAGACAGCTTATGCAAAAGCGCCATCTAGTGTCTCCATTGGGAGCCGACTCAGCACCAGGCCTGCCTTCTTCCTTCAGAAGGACCTAGGGCACCCTGGGTCTTGGTCAGCTTTTGGTGGTTTTTGCAACATTGAATGGAGTGAGCAGTGACTGTGCTCTAGCTGCGAGGTTCCCCCAGCTGTGGCTCCAAAGTGTGGAGAGGGGCATTGGTGCCCTCTAACTGTAAGAGGCTCTTCCTGTGCAGACCAACTTCTGGAACCTTCGGCTCCTGTGTGAACTCTTTGATATTCAGAAGGAAAGCACATCAATCAGGCAGAGTAGAAAGTTGAGCTGGCTCCACCCACCCACCCACCCATCCCTTGCTACAAACAGCCAAGCACCAAGGTCAGGGTATGGAGGCACATTCTACTTTAGGATATCTATCAAGGTGCTGATGGCTATAAGTGAGCCTGGAACCGAGTGGGAAGCCGATGCCCATCCAACGGTGCCTGCTGAGGGAGTACCAGCTCTGAGACTCCTAAGGGTGAAAGAAGAGGCAGTCAGAAACACAGGAAGGGAGAGGATATGGCTACAGCCAGGACCACAGGGCTGTATTCAATATTTCCATCCAGTGGGGATGCAATCAATGTGGAATGGAGATGTTTCTCTTCATTTCCACTCGGCCCAGCAAGGGGGGCAGTTCCCTGCTAATACACCTGGCAGAGTCATTCCCGCACATACCTCTCGGCTGGACACCTTCCGATGCCCTTCCGATGTCCGTATAGACCTGAAACCAAAAGGCCAAAGCCACTTTAGCTCCACTTATCCCACAGTCACAAGGACTGTTCCCGTGGGACCTTTGCAAGCCGGAGAGAGTACTCTGAAAGACTGAATTTGTATGGACCCCAAGACGAACCTGGATGGATGATAAAGCAACGTCATGAAACTGGACACAACGAGGGCTAGAGTTCTTCCTGTTTGGAAGAACCTGACTAGCACCATGTGTTTGCAAGCCGGCTTGCTCAGGAATCACGAGCAACTTTGATGTGCTTGGCTCCAGGAGTTCTGCCAAGGATACCCGTTGGAGCCCTGTGAGCAGGAGGCCCACATTCTCCCTTAAGAAACAGAGGGGAACTTTGGCTTCTAGTGTGTTTCTGCCCACCATATCCATCGAGAGGGTCAGCACTGGGTCTGAGAAATGAAGAATGTGCTTCCATGCAACGATCCAGAGGTGGGAACGAGGTCTTGGTCCACTGTTTATTCAAAGGGCTTTTTGTGCACTGATCAGGTTGTGGAGCATACTGCACTTGCCAGACGCTCTGCTCTTTTGATTGAGGGTAATTCTACCCATTAGGGAAGGGGTCCCGGCTGGTACCCATTCCCATGATCCTATAACCTGCCCGCCACCTAACGTTCAGGGACAGGGGGGATAGATGTCCTCGGGGACATCAGACTCTGAGAGCTACACGTCAGGTCAGGGAAGCCTTGGAAACTCACCCGCAAATCGGGGACCTGGGTTGCTGTAGGGGACAGACACAGGGTCTCCATGTGATAACTGGCAACAAGTGAAGAAAACAGCAATTAGAGAAGACTGATTCCAGGGTGAGTCAAGGCTGTGCATTCAAGTGGGCACGGGGAGAACCGAGGAAAGAGACCATGACTTTCCCTTCCCCTTGACCCACACAGCCAGCAGGTGGGATCCACCCTTAACTTCAGGCTTAGCCTACCACGAGCAATTCTCCCTGGGCATCCTCACACACACATGATATAGGCATGTCCATATCATTCTGAAACCAAACCGAGAAGGGCCCAATTGAATACCGTTATCAGCATCACAAGCACACCACCAAACAAGGATGTTACCCTGGAATGCTGTCCCAGAACAGTGTTCGCCGAAGCCCTCTTTCATCTGCAAAGTTCAGGAGTGGCAATGGAGACACACACTGCCAAGGTTCTTCACCACACAGATGTGGAGAAAGTGGACAGTGAAGAAGCCAGCGCACTCTCCTATCAACCAGGTTGTATCCCGAGTAAGAAAAGCCTGTGGGATTAGGCCAAAGGGCCCTCTGAAGGACTACACCTGGGAGCCCTTTCAGCAAGAAGCCTGCCTTCTTTCTTCAGGAGCCAGGGATTTCTGGCTTGGTTGATCGCTGCCACGTTTCCCATCCCTTGACGGAGGCAGCAGCATTTGAGCTGTAGCTATGAGGCTCTGAGGGCTCTTGCTCAGGAATCTGCAACAAGGACTTGGTTTCCTCGTTCCCGGCAAAGCCTCTTCCACTGCTGACCCCCTCCTCATTGCTACTGCCCATGTGCAAACTGCTTCTCAGAATAAAGGCAACTGAGTCGTCCGGGTCAGTGAGGTAAGCTGGCCCTCCTCACCCTCCATAGCACAGCCGACCAAGCACCAAGCAACCAGGCACTCCAAGGCCTGCTTTCCTCTGGTAGAGCAGAACCTGATACTTCTGACTGAACACAAGAGCAGAGTGGGAGATTGCAGCCTAGCCAGGTTTGCCGGCTGTGTTAGTGATGGCTCCTTGGCGCCTGAGGGAGAAAAAAATAATACATTGTCAGACACACAGCAAGGGAAAGGAAATGGGTGCCACGTGGGCCAAAGCTCCACATTGATGGTGGGGACATGGATCCACTTGGAGAAATGGCTTCCTTCATTTGTCTCTGGCCAGAAGGAGTCCTGCTCTCTGACCAAATCTCCAGCTTAGCCTAAACACGAGACATCCTCCGCTGGTCCCCTTCACATCCCTGAGCTCTGAATGGCCACATACTGCTGAAACCCAGTGAGTTAATGAAGAAGTAGCCCTGTGGCAATGTCTCTCCCATAGTCCGAAGGACTGGATCCGACTCCCAGGCGGCAGACGGAGGACAG
>NW_024412419.1:40596515-40649108 GCF_014898765.1 Herpailurus yagouaroundi | reverse complement strand
ATCAGCAGAGACTTCCAAAGGTGGGAGCTTTGGGAAGGTGGCCTCACCCTTAGGGATAAAAGCTAATAAAGGAGAGAGGCCAATCAGTTCCAGTACCCTGCTGGGAACTGGGTACAGTTCCAGTACCCTGCATGAGTGCATTGACTTCATAATACAGACTCTTTGGGGAGTACCTGATCTCTTTCACAGAGAGCTTCTGTTTTCTGTTTTTTCTTCCCCTTTTTATGGGTCATTCTTATTCGTGTATAGATTGTAATTGTTTGTTGAAAATATTTTAGATGATAGTGTGGCAGGTCTGGCTACTGCTCAACCCCTCCCTACTTTGCTATGTTATATGCCTGTTTACTTGTTTCGTAACTGCAAAATTAATTTTAGTGCTATCCCACCACTCCCCCACCAGGTGAGGCCTCTGATGTTGCACCTCCTGGGGGAGCAGCCTTGACTCTCCCCACAGTTACACCTGTGCTGTCAGATGTTTGGGCAGGGATCTCTGTGGAACAACACCCATTTGTTAAGCTCCACAAATTCAGGTCTCATTACTCTATTGTTTTCAACATTGCCTCAAGGAATGAATTCTTCACGGTGGAATCTAATCCAATCAACGTGTCTTTGTAAGTATATTGCCTGAGGTCAGTGTTTGAGATTTGTTTTGACCCAAGGATGCCCCTTCACCTTGTGTCTTTCCCCATTTCTCTCCAGCAAATTAGCCTACAGTTTAGCCTTCTTTTATTTTTTTTTAAAATGTTTTATTTATTTTTGAGAGAGAGAGAGACAGAGTATGAGCAGGGGAGGGGCGGAGAGAGAGGGAGACACAGAATCATGGAGCCTGATTCAGGGCTCGAATTTATGAACCAGGAGGTCATGACCTGAGCCGAAGTTGGACGCTCAAATGACCGAGCCACCCAGGCGCCCCTAGCCTTGTGTTCAATGAATCTATCAATCTCCTAACAAATGTCTTTCACCATAACCTCCATTGTTTTCGATTGCTCCCTGAAGATTGCATCTCTCTTAACCTGTGCAAATGAAGTCAGTTCCTTTAGGGAGGAGTTTGGAAGTCTCTGTCTATGGTCTGCTTCTCCCTCCTGGGGGAAATCTTGGACCCAAGGTTCTGTGTTGGTGGTGGTGGCAATTGATGCAGGCTGGTTGGGTCTGAAGACCCAGATCAGGTCCTGCAGGGCCAGCCAAGAGAGTCCTTGACTTCATGCAGGATGAAAATCAATCTCGAGCCGAGAGGAAGTAAGAGCAGAGTTTATTGACGACAGAGCAGATAAAGACAGAGCATCTGGGAGACTCAGAGAGGAAAAGGAGCATAAGTCTTGTCTTTGCTAGGGGACTGGGTTTTTACTGAGGACGGTGGTCTGGTGTACATGTCTTCTCAGGCATCCAGGAACTGGTACAAAGAAAGAGGAGTGTTCAGGTTTTCCTTCATAAATCACTTATGCCCTGAACTCCTTAGGTGCTATCCATTGTGTTGGAAGATTCCAAAGAAATCATTAACTCCTTGACCTTTACAAGGAAGACATTCGTTATCTGTACCAAGGGCATGTATGGGGCAAAGCAGCAGGTGTAGGTCCTAGCAAGAATCCTGGCACCAAAAAGTCTTTCCTGGAGTCCTTTCAGTTTCCTGGTCTCACAATGATAGGCATCTCTCGGAGCAACACCCCCACTCCTGTAGCTGAGTGCTCAGTGGATTGGGAAGCAGCAGCCCCAGGCTTCCCCGGCTTGCCTGTCCTGGTGGGAATTCCTTGCCCATGAGCTGTCCAGGAGGAAATGACAGCTCCAAGAGCCTCAGCCCTGCCATGCTCAGTGCAGAGCCTCAGGCCCACAGGCAGGGTCTGAGCAGGAGAGACACCCCCACCTCTTTGCTGTCCTCACCTGAGACTTAGTCTGGGCAACAGGTAGCTGGGGGCAGGATGACAGGTGCTTGTGTTTGTCTCTGCCAGGAAGACAGCCTTATGGCTGGGATCTGGGAGGAGAGAGAGCCCTGGGTTCTTGTGTGTACCAGACAGGAGTGCAGTTTCCATATTGTTGAGCTGCGAAGGGAGCGGGAAGGTGGGTCTTGGGTCAAATACCACAGACTCCATGTAGTTCTTCCTGAGTTTTAGTAGATTTCCTCAAATAAATCTTTCTTCATTTGCTCTATGCACTTCGTCAGATTCCAGAGAATTGAGATGGTTGTTTGAAAAATAATTTTTCCCAATCTCTGTGGGGCATGGGTCCGTGGAACATGTGGCAATGTGAAGCCAGACGTGGAACTGCTGTGAATGTTTTCTTTTGTCAGATAACTACAGATAAACCAGAGAAGGCAGGCCATACAGCTGCAGTTGGCTGCTTAGCATTTAGTGGCCTGATGCTATCGAAACCGCTTAAAAGCATCAAGTGAAACAAAAATCAAAATGGCTACACTAATGGTTCAGCGAAGCTCGATTTTAAACTAAGCCACCCTTTTCCTCTCTTTTGCAAATGTTCCTCCTCCCTTCTTAGCCTTTTGTGCCAGGAACCTGGTTGTCACCCTGAAAACACGATGAATGAGGCTGCAGCCAACACACAATTCCTCTCAAAACTGACTGGATCTTATATTTCCTTATAACTCCCCTCCACCCCCCCATCACCCAGCCCCTTCCTCCAGGTGGAACTGCAGTTTTGAAGGCCTTAGCCAACAAAGCAATAAGGCTATTGATCTTCTTTATCCCAAACTCTGTCTTTGAGTTGCATATTTCAGCTCCAGAGCATAGAGGTTGGTTTTTGCCATACCATGGCAAGGTCAGGATCACAGTAATGCAGGGTAACAAGTTTCCCATTTAGGTGTTTCTCACATTTAACCTGGAAACCAGTTTTACAATTATTGAGGCTGAGTCATTGAGAGATTAAAGGATATGTGGAAGGTCCCACAGCCTTGGCAGATTTGGGATTTGAACCTGGACAGCTGGGTCTGCACCTCCATACAATCTTGCTCTTCTCCAAGGGATAGGGGTTTGGGTTCCATCAATTAAAAAAAAGACAACAGTGGTGCCTGGGTGGCTCAGTTGGTTGAGCGTCCGGCTTCAGCTCAGGTCATGATCTCCCTGTTCATGAGTTCGAGCCCCACATTGGGCTCTGTGCTGACAGCTCAGAGCCTGAAGCCTTTTTTGGATTCTGGGTCTCTCTTTCTCTCTGCCCTCCCCTGCTTGTGCTTTGTCTCTCTAAAATAAATTTTAAAAAATAAAAAAAAAAGAGAGAGAGAGAGAGAGAGAGAGAACAGGCCCATGTCATCAAACCAAGACTTAATACCTAATTTAATTCCAGTTTCAACCTCTCCCAGGAATGGAAATCTGGAACTACTTGGTCAGCACTGCTGAGGGAGTCTGCCTCGTAGACCCCTGCCATCTACCAAAGGCAAGTGACCTTGCCTGAAACAAGCCACTCCTTGCTAGTAACTTCTGTGTTCTGCCCCCTTCTACCTATAAAAGTCTTTTATTTTGCACAGCTCTTTGGAGCTCCTTTCTATCTGCCAGATGGAATGCTGTCTGATTCATGAATTGTTGAATAAAGCCAGCAAGATCTTTAAAATTTACTCAGTTGATTTTGTTTTTTAACATTTTAAACTTGGAGTCAAGGTCCATCATCATAAGTAAGGGGGGCACGTGTCCTTCAGGGAAAGCAAGACGGGAAGGCTCTGCATACAGCTTGAAATGGTGAGGGACAGGAATCATTTCCTCCCTCCTCTGATGCAGTGATCTTGACCCTGCACTGTTGCCAGCACAAATCTGAGGAATAATACAATAGAGTAGGTAATCATTAGACTTCTCTTATGAGTTGAATAAACACTTGAAATTCCACCCCTCCCATCCCTTTCATAACAACAGGTGGCCTAACTTTGTCAGGTGAACCTGGAGTTTCCCATGTTCCTATCTGAAGTTACCAGCTGGCAGATGGCTACGTTTTGTGAATTATATAAATAAATTCTCCTCCTTCTCCCTCTTCCTCCACCTCCTCCTCCCCTTCCTCCTCCTCTGCCCCTGCCTTCTCCTCCTCCTCCTTCTTCTCCTTCTTTTTCTTCTCCTTCTTCTTCAACTTCTTCTTCCTCTTCTCCTTCTACTCTTCCTTCTTCTTCTCTTCCTTCTTCTCCTTCTCCTCCTTCTCCTCCTCCTTTTCCTCCTCCTCCCTTCTTCACTCCCTCCTCCTCCTCCACCTTCTTCTGCTTCTTCTTCTTCTTCTTCTTCTTCTTCTAAGAATCTTGGGAAGTTCATATCCCAGGTGTAGAAGGGTCACATGTGGCCTTGAATCCCACATTGGACTTTCCTAGGGAGGAGAAATGGGAAATTCTTCTTTAGTTTGAGCTGGTGTATCAACCAGGTTCACTGATGGTAAGCAATAGAAACTGATTCAGGCTAATTTAAGAACAGGGAAGTGATTGGGCCACCATGGATGCCACAGGGTGGAAGGGAAGGCCTAGAACTGAGTTTGAAGACAGGAGCCGGGCAACTCAGAAGATCTTGGAAGTAGGAACAGAGTCATGGTCTTGCCCAGGTGCAGTCAATGGATGAATGACCTTCCATTCCTCTGTCCTTGTGTTTTGGCAAGCCAAATTTCTAGGAAAGACAGTCCAATTGGCCAAGCCTGGATTGGATGCCTGCCTTTGGTTGTTCTAAGGTGATGAAAGAGAAGTTAGGCAGCAGGACATTTGGATGACATTTTTGACTAATGAAATAGGGGGATGGATCCCTGGGTGGATTACTGTCCACCGAGACTGTACACAGTAGGTGCCAGATAATTCCCCAAAGGAAATTAGAGTTGTGTTGGGAGGAAGAGTAGATGCTGTATGGCCAAACCACATCAAATGTCCAGCCTACCTTATAATGACAGGTAGGTGCCACCCCTGTAGTACTTCCAAATAGGAAGACATGTCTCTGACAGAAATCGGAAACTGTGGGTTCCTGGTTCTAGGGGCTTGCCTGCCCTTAAGTAAGATGTGCTTCCCTATATACTCAGGCTGAGAACTTTGGAATTCACTCAACAGACATCCAGAGTACCACCGGAGGGCAACTGTCCAGGGGGCAGTGCTGTCAACTTTGATCCTCTATGGTACAACGTGCGCGAAGGTTTAAGTTGAGGAATCGCACAAACGTGTTACGACTCAGAACTAAAGTTCCGTAATTTGTGGATAATTTATTAAAAAAAAAAAAAGAAACAACCCTGGGGCACTTGGCTGGCTTAGTTGGTGGAGCATGTGACTCTGGATCTTGGGGTTGTGAGTTCAAGCCCCATGTTGGAGATGAGATTACTTTCAGGATAAATTATTAAAATTTTATTTATTTATTTATTTATTTAAAAAAATTTTTTAACGTTTATTTAGTTTTGAGACAGAGAGAGACAGAGCATGAACGGGGGAGGGGCAGAGAGAGAGGGAGACACAGAATCGGAAGCAGGCTCCAGGCTCTGAGCCAACAGCCCAGAGCCCGACGTGGGGCTCGAACTCACGGACCATGAGATCGTGACCTGAGCTGAAGTCGGACCCCCAACCGACTGAGCAACCCAGGCGCCCCTAAAATTTTTTTTAAAAGCTTCAGTGTTAACTCTAAAATAATGACACTGTATGATGTGGTATGTTGAGTGGAAAAAAAGGCGACGTGTGCTGCCAAGAACGTTGGGCACAGCCTCAGAGGTGTGTTGGGTTTGTGAACAAACATCGCAGTTGGGTGGATCACTACTGCTTCCACTTTGTACACTTTTGAACCCTAGACCCACCAACTATCCAGGAACCCTCTTCTGTATGTACTAGCTTCATTTAATGAATGAAAATATTTTTTAGGGAACAAAGATTGTGCCTCTCCAGGCTTGACCACCTACCCTGGAGGACTCTGAGAAGTCCTGGAACCTTCCTGGAACTACCAGCTGGGAAAAGATAGGCTCAGGAAGGCCAGTCATCTAACCCCTGGGGAGCCATGGTGCTCAGAAGCCTAGTCCAGCTTTCTGAATCAAGCTTTCCCCCCCACCCCCGTATCCTTTTTTTTTTAAATGAACATAATTTGCATATAATAAAACACACAGATATTAAGTTCTCCATTAGGTGAGTATGACAATGTCTGTACCAAGTACCCACCAGCTCTATCAAGCATAGAATGATTCTATCACACCAGAGAGCTCCCTCATGCCACTTTGTAGTCGGTAACTAAGCTTCAGAGAGAACCTTCTCTCAGAAGCAGAAACACTGTCTGTGGGGCCCACCTTCCTTTTCAGCAACACCTTTCAAGGGACAGAGCCCCAGTGAAGTTCTCAGGCTTCCTCAGGGTCCAGTCTTGGCCCATGGAGGTGTCCATACAAACGGCCTGAGCCCCAGCCTATGGCCTGAGACACAGCCCAGGGCCCCAGACAGACCTGAGTTTCGTTCTGTTGCTAATGCTTCATAAGTGTTGATCTTGGCCAACTGCTTCGTCTCTGGCTTCCTTATCTGACACAGGAAACCAACAATTCTTTCCTTACAAGTCTCCTGTGATGCTCTGTTGAGATAATTTACATGTGTACCTAGCTTTGTGCTGAGAGATTGGGGCATTACCTATAAGGTTCTGGGGGGGGGGGGGCAGTGAAAAATTTTAGGCAGATGATGAGGTGATCAGAATTGCAGTTGTCCCTCGTTCATAAAACAATTCTCCTCTGCAGGCTGTACCCCAGAGAAAAGTTGGAGCCGTCAACTTGCTGCGCACTCAGCCCCTGTTCTAGCAGTTGGGCAACTACCCTGTTTCATCACTCCTGGAACCCCCAGCATAGAGGTGGGATCCTGTCCTGCAGAATAAGATTCATCCCACATGCCTGCCTTATGTTTCTGCCTCAGATGTTATGATTCCTCCTAGTGTCTTCCTGAGGACCAGCTTCTCACTGTGTCCTCAGAATTGTTGGACGTCCCTCCTCTACTGTCTAGGTCATTCCCACCCAAGGAGATGCTTTCCTTGGGAGTGGAGATGATGCTCAAGGAGAGCACCTATAGGCACTTCTAAAAATCAGAGCACTCAGGCAATGGCTCTCTTCAGCTCCACCCAGGCACTACAGGCTGGGTGCTCATAGGCAGAGGCCAAGGGTGTGAAGGGGTACAGACTCCAGGTCAGTGGGACCCCAGGTGAGGGGCAGGGTGGGAACGTGCACTGGTCTAGAGATCTAAGGCTCAGTCAGCTGCTTTGAAGGTTGACCTGAAGTAGCCCGTTGCTGTATAGGGGGATTGTACCTCAAATTTTTGAGGATGAAGACACTTTTTACAATCAAAACATTTTATGGAGGGGCACCTGGGTGGCTCAGTGGGTTAAGCATCTGACCCTTGATTTTGGCTCAAGTCATGATCTCACCATTGTGAGATTGAGCCTCAAGTTGGTCTCCATCCTGAGCATGGAGCCTGATTCTCTCCTTCCCTCTCCCTCAGCCCCTCTTCTGCTTGTGCTCTCTCTCTCTCTCTCAAAAAATAAAAAAAAATTGTTTTAATAAAAATAAAATGTAAAAATATTAAAAAAAACATTTTATGGAGACCACATGGTAAATTCCACACCTTTAGTTAATTAAGATAATTAATATTTATTATAATAGTAAATATTATATAAACTATTAATAAGATACTATTGTATAAAATAGAAATGGTATTATTGGTAGCATTAGTAATTAAGAAAGTTACTATGCTCAATAACACGTTTAAATGAATTTATTTTTTATTCATAACAGCACACATATATCTTTGAAAAACGTTTTACACGTATGTCGACTTTAGTCTGGCTGTCTACTCTTTGGGAGGAGCCCTTTGCCATGGTGCTGGTTACCCCCAGTGACCTTGTTACTTTTCCCTCTCTCCACCCCCAGCCAAATTTGATTGGACCAGGGAGGGGCCCACCCACATGGATGGAGCCTAGCTTGTGGCCTCAGGCACAGTAACGTGCTCTGACCAGAGACCTGGCTCTGGAATTTGTCCTAACAGACCCAGAGCGGGGAGGCTGCCAAAAGTTAGTCTTGGGGCTGGGGCAGCCATAATGGCTGTAAGCAAGCAGGATTTATGGAGGACCAGAAACCAAGATGAAGCAGTTAATGAAAATATAAATAATAACAATAATAATTGTGGTAATAAAAATAAAAGCTAACTTTTGTTATGCATTCTCTATCTGATGGGCTCCATTCTTGATACTTTACAGTATTATCTCATGTAGTCTTCGTGAAACCAGAAAGGCCTGTGAGGTTTCCAGATGAGGAAACTGAGGCACACGGAGGGTGAACAACTTGGGCAAGTCCCACAGCTAGGATTCAGCAGCTCTGGAATTAGAGCCCAGGCCATCTCTTGCCTTCTCCTGCCACTCAAGGGAGCAGGATTGATAGTGCTAGGATGGTGACAGGAGATGGTGACTCATGTAGCCACTTCGATTTCCTGAGTCTGAGTATCTTCTATAGTTGGACAGCCACCGGATTCCACCAAAGAGCCCCATTGTCCTCCCCCAACTCTTTAGCCAGGTTGAGTGGGTCTCTGCTTCTTGGCTCAGATCCAGACATTTGTTTCTCCGGTCCAGTCAGTGAGGGTGCACATGAAGGTTCGTGTCCATTTTTAAGTCCCTGGGACCCTAAACTATAAAGGGACAGGTCCTGAGAATCTGTTCCAGCTTCTCTCCAGGCTGTAGAACCTTCAATAAGTCCAGTTCAATTTGCTCTCCACCCTCAACTTCACCCCAGGGATGGCATTTAGAGGCCTGGGGGACCTTGGTGGCACCCACCTGAGGTGGTGCCCTGTGGCTTGTGGGTTTGCGCATGCTTACTTGAATTCCCGGCTGGCCCCTCACAAAAGTGTGCTCAGATATGGGGCATTTTTAATTTGCTTTTTTTTTTTTAAGGTTGTGGATTATTTTTCACATTTTATCTGAGGCTGTCAATTCAAAACTTGATTCCCGACTTCAGCAGACTTGGGTGATCTACCCTGATGACTTAATTACCAAGACCCCACTCAAAGTCAAGTGTACAAGTGCTGCCATCTACTGGAGGAAAGTTAACTTTCATCACAACTGCATGAGAAAAGAAATACGACTAACCTCAAAACTTCCAACCTCTGTCTTTTTCCCTCGTATCAACTGATACTATGGGTCAACTTTTCAACATAAATTTTAAAGTTTCCTAATTAATAGCTGATAAAAATGTGTATTGTTTTTCCAGGGCTTCCTAGGTGCTAAACACTTCACATACATGAACTCTTTCATTCTCAATACAATCCTGTGCGCTAGATATTGTTATTACCTCTATTTTATATATATGAGGTAGGTGAGATTCAGAAAGATCAATAATTGCCTACTTCCAGAGCTCACTCAATTAAACATTAGGCTGTATTGCTTCACCTTTACCCATAACATTGGATCATTAGCATTTCATTATTTGACTAACATCACACAAACTTGAAAGAAAAGGCATTACAGATCCTGAAAATAAGTGTATTCGATGATGGAGCAAAGAAATAAATATATTATGGATGGTGACAACTAGGTTTTTCACTGGTAAAAAGGAGTAACAAAAATAGAAAGGGAGGAGGTCAGAATGCACCTTGTGGTATTGGGTTGGAATCCGAAGGGTTGGTGCCAACTCATGGTTTTATATACAAGCTTAGATGTAGAACTAGAAATAGATAAAGGTATAAATGTGTGTGTGTGTGTGCACGCGCACGAGCGCGCCTGCATGTGGACATCTATTTACTAGCTTTGTCCTGTGAGAGTGACTGGAAATAATGACACCACAGTAGCTATGAGCATACTAGCCCCTAGACTTCGTTTCAAAGTACGATTCTGAAATAAAGAATCAGGGATCCTTGGAGAAATGGCTAATTCTAGGGCTGGAGCGGGAAAAATATAAATCAACTTGGAAGACTTTGCAGTGCTAGAAAAAGTGCTCAGAAATGATGAGGACTTTGGGGCAGTTGGGTGGCTCAGTCGGCTAAGCTCCCAACTCTTGATTTCGGCTCAGGTCATGATCTCATGGTTCATGAGTTTGAGCCCGCATCAGGCTCTGTGCTGATGGTGCACAGCCTGCTTGGGATTCTCTCTCTCCCTCTCTCTCTCTGTCCCTCCTGTGCTCGTGCTTATGTGAGCCCTCTGTCTCTCTGTCTCTCTTTCTCTCAAAATAAAATAAATAAAATGTTAAAAACTCATCCAAAGAAAGGATGAGGACATTATAAAAAGACATAAGAGCCACACTGAAGGGGCTCCCAATGGTTACATCTGAGACGATTTTAGTGACAAAATAAATAATGATAGTAATAGATTATAACTCATAGAATGAACCAAATATCCATGACTTCATGTTGGTAGAAATAAATAATTGCATAAATAAATAAATAAATAAATAAGGAGGAAGGGAAAGCTCTTCCTTACAGTAGAATTCTAACTAATAAAGGCAGAAGGAATGATGGAAATAGGAAAGTCACCATTTGGCTAACATCACGGTAATAATTGCTATAGGCAAGAACAATCGATGAATGCTAAAATTAGTGGGTAAAAGCATGACAAGAAGCAAGACATGTTCATAGTCTCAAGCTGTCTCCCCACAAGATGCTTATTAATTACAAAAGGAGAAATAGTAACTTTGCAGTGGATAAATCGGGTAGGTGCCACTATATCCAAGTGGACAAAATCCGTATCACCAGCAATGTGATGAATCAACTTCATGTGACTCTTGGCCAATGAGGCACAGAGAACTGGAGGACACAGCATCCCTTCTGTGGTGCTTGTGCCAAAAATGCATAACCTGAGTCTAATCATGGGAAACCACCAGGCACCCCCGAATGAGGAACCTTCTACAAAATAATGAGCCCAAAATGTTGCGATCATGAAAAACAAACACAGAGGGAACTGTCCCAGACTGGGAGGAGTCTAAAATTTTTAAGTCTAAAATTTTTAGTCCAAAATTATTTCAAAATGAAAAATGAAAAACAAGCTTGTAATAAACTATAAACAGCTTAAAAAATGCTCTTGAAGAAGCATTACGAAGTGCGTCGGGATTTTGATTACCAAAAGTTTGAAACCCCCCCAGGCCAGAGCCCAAACTCTCTGGTTTCTGTTCTCTTAGTCTGTCAGATGAAAACCTCTGCTTGACTTTTACATTTATCACAGCCCAGAAATAGAAAGAAGGGAAATATTTGGACAAATACCGAGGAACACACACATAAATGTTCGTGAGCTGTTTTAGCTAAATTTTAGAACACACTTCGGACTGGCCAGACCCTCCATTCCGGTTCTGGAATATCCTGACCACAGCTTATGTTGCTGCGTTCCACAGACATCCCCAGAGCTGCACCCAGTGTGATCTTGAGGACTTACACTTCCTGCTTTCACAATCCTGGCTCTTAGGTGTTACACTTAAGAGGCTAAAGGAAGCAGATCATATCTCGTGGGGGCTTGAAATAGTAATGATGATGGTAATGGCAGCCAAGCGGTCACATGCCAGGCAGAGTTCCAAATGCATTAATGCTTAAACCAACCCTGGGAGGAAGAGTCTGTTACTATACACACATAATGGACACAGTAAGTGACCCTAAGCAGAGGGCCTCCGGAGCCCATGTTATGATGAAGGAGAACGTGCAGGGGGTGGGGGGCTGAGGTGTGGGGTGCCAAATGCAAGGTTAACTGGACGTTAACCTCCAATCCCTTCTGGGTTTGGTATAAATCCTTCTCGCTGAGTCTCAAGACAGATCAGTGATGGTAAAGCAGCCACAGGGCCTCTGGGAGGCCATTCTTCTGGACCTGGCTCTCATTTCCGGGGCTGCAGATATAGTTGGAAGGAGCTACATCCAGCATTGCGTGGACTTCCCCATGATACCAAGTCTTTTATTATTAGCCGTGTACCCAGCCATTTGGCGCTTTCCCCTGTTAAGTGCCCCAAAGGGGACACTTGGAGGTACTGACTCAGGGAGGTTCCTGATATTCCCTTTTCTGGGCAAAGTCATCCTTGATACCCAGAGTGCTCCCGACTGTTCCTGCTGCCAGATGGGGCCCCCCCCCGTGCTTGCCCTGAGGTGGAATAAGCATTCCTTCTGAGCAAGTGTAGAATGGAGACGTAAACAGAAACAAACCCGCATCAGCCACAGCCTCCCTCAGATTTTCCTTCCTCGAGTCTTGTGAGAAGTATCTGTTATGGAAGTAAAGGAATAGACCAGGAGTCCTGACCTTGCTGTGCGACCTTAAGAAGGACTCTGTCCCTGTGCTTTGGGGAACCTAGCTGTGAACAGGGACTGGGATCTGGCGATTTCCAGGGTCTCTTCCGCTTTTTGCGTTCTGTGGCGCCAGGAGCTTGCGACTGGGCAGAAGGAAGCCAGGCCTCTTCCGGATGGACTTGAAGGTGTTTGCTTTTAGTCTCGCGGAAGAGCTTGGCCAAGGTGTTGGGGAGGGATTGTCGTTGCTCCGGCCGCACACAATTAGGGCTTAGGTGACTCAGAAGTGAACACACCATGTGTTAAAATAAGAGTTGGCATTTCTGAGAAGGGAAGTCCAGGAGCCGGCCAGGATGGGATTAGCTGTTGATAAGGGGCCCTGCATTGTTCTAGCTCTCCCCTGAGACCCACACCACATCCTAGAAGAGGAGAAGCCAGGTCCCTAGGACCTAGTTGGGACAAAGTCGAGGCCGAGCCGAGGATGCAGCCCTGGGAGTCTGCCTGGAGCTGTGGCCAGGAGGAGGCAGGGCGGAGCAGTGGGCAGGAGTGCAGCTGGCGTCAAGGCCGCTGTGCCCTGGATGCTGAGTGTCCTGGCCTGTCACTGGACTCCAATTCTCACTCCAGGGTTAGAGTAGGGCTGAGTGGGGACAGCGGAAGCCGACACTGAAAGCCTCGCCCAAGGATCCTGAGCAACGCCCCCCCACCCCCCACCCCCACCCCACAAGGTCCAGGTGGAGCAGAGAGCTGGGGAATGCAGTGTGGGGAAGACGGGAAGCTCTCCAGTTTAAGACTCTTCAGTCTTGGACAACAAAGGCTGATGGGAACATGAGGAAACCACTGTTTACTCTGCTTTCAAAAGTATTCCACTCAAGTGTGTTCTAAAATGTGTCTAGGCAGGACACGATGGAGGAGCTGAGGCCTGAGCCGTGGGAACTGGAGATGTGGTCAAGGACCCCGGGCTCCGCAGGAGCCTCGGGGAGGAAGCATGGATTTGTGAAGAGGTCATTGCTCTTTCTACTCCAGGGGAAACAGACCCACAGGGGCGGTGGGAGGCAGTCCTCTGTGGAGTTCAAAGGAAGCCAGAAAAGTAATGGGCTCAGGGGATGTTGCTGGAGAAGGAAAGGCTCATATTTAGGTTTCCAGAAGGTGCTTATGGGGAGCAGTGGACATTGGTGACTCTCCCAGGAAGAAGTTGGTGGGTGGGTGGCAAGTGACAGAAATCTACTAATGCTGGCTTAGCTAAAGAGGAAATTAGGGTAAGGATCTCATAGAACCTAAGGATACCAAGAGGAGGAAAGGGAAACCAGGAACCTTACAGAACAAAGTCAGGCTCCAGGTCAGTGCCTCAGCCCTCCTCAGCTGGGCTGTCTGGTCACCCGGGTCTTTGGTGTATGTCTGCAGATCTGGTCTCCCAGTGTGATCATTGCTGCTTGTAGCCTGAAATGATCTTTACCCATGTGGCAACCACAGACCCTGAGACTCATGACCATCCAGATATAGCACATGAAGTCAGCTCCCCAGAGACTCTGTGGGGGAGCCCCAGATTCTAGGAGACAGAGAGAGAGCACTTGTACCAGCCTAGCCAGAGATTCACACCTTGTCCACTGGGTTTGGCCAAGTGAGGCAGGTTCAGAACAATGTGGAAGCCCTCCACTTCTGAGGAGCCAAGGCAAGGGAGAATACTTGCATCCCATAGGTATAAACAACAGAAACAAGGGAGACAAGGGGGCCAGGAGGTTGGGCAGAACCAGAAGAGGAGGATGGGGGCCAAGGAAACCTCCTGACTAGGGCTCCAGGTGAATAGAAGCCCAGCTCAGAGCTGGGAAGAAATGAGAATCCAGAACATGCATCCACACCCATGAACTGGACGGTTTCCTAGCAGACGATGAAGAGTGGTTTGAACTTCATAAGTCAGAATTTCCCTTGAAGAGAATCTATAATCCGATTGCCACTAATATAGCAAAAAGCTTTGATTGCTCTAGAAGGCCATTTTGGCTCAAGATAACCTCAGAGACAGAATTAGAAACATTTAGGAGCAATATATTTTTTTCATGGCCAGGAGAGAAATTTTCTGCCTGGAAAGAAACCAGAAAGGAAAGGTTAAGAAATGTGTATGTGTGTGTGGGGCGCCTGGGTGGCGCAGTCGGTTAAGCGTCCGACTTCGGCCAGGTCACGATCTCGCGGTCCGTGAGTTCGAGCCCCGCGTCGGGCTCTGGGCTGATGGCTCAGAGCCTGGAGCCTGTTTCCGATTCTGTGTCTCCCTCTCTCTCTGCCCCTCCCCCGTTCATGCTCTGTCTCTCTCTGTCCCAAAAATAAATAAACGTTGAAAAAAAAGAAATGTGTGTGTGTGTGAACCTGGGCCTGACCCCAAACCGATGAAATTGGAATCTCCGGGGGTGGGACATAAATTCCCAGGTGATTCCCATGTGCATCCAGGGTTTCAAATCACTGGTCTCAGGACAGACAATAGGTCACCCTCCTTTTTCCTCTTGACAGGCACTCAGATGTCTGAAGATTGCTAATGGAAGTCAACATGACAGATCTCGCTCCAATACCTGGGCCTTGGGCTCTGCAAACTGGCATCTAAGGGCCTCATGGTGCAGAGGGATGCTTTTTACCACCCTCATTTCTGTCAGTGAAGCCACCCAGCCTCTTAGCAGGGCAGCTCTGAACCCATCTCCACTAGCTCCTCAGGCTGTTGGCAAATGCTCACCAAGTTGGGAGACCTTTGGAGCATCCTGAGCACCAGAAGCTTCTGGTAGTATCGAACGATGGAGGTGGTACTCACAGATGCACAATCCTTGTAAGGGGACCAACTGTCCTGGTTTTCTGGAACTTTCCCAGTTTTAGTACTGAAAGTCCTGCAACCCAGGAAACCTCTCAGTCCTGGGCAAACTGGGACAGGAGGTCACACTGCACAGCAGCTTACTTGAGGCGGAACACGTGTGGGGAAAGGCACTAAGTTGAGGATCAGAAGAGTCTTGCTGACCGCTTCTAGTGCCTACCCAAGCCCTGCACCCACGGCCTTCCAGAAGCTTCTCTTACCAGGGTGTTCCAAGTTCTGCATGTCTCTCAGTGCTGGGCTCTGCCCCGTCTTGGAGAATGTTGACTTTTCCCACACCCACACTTGCATATACACAAGCAAAAAACAGAGAGAGAGAGAGAGAGAGAGAGAGAGAGAGAGAGGCATTGTTTAAACTTATAGCACGTTATATTCTAGGAAAAGGTGGTGTAAGTAAAAAAGATAAAAATTGGATCAATTTTCCCACAGAAACAATACCATGATGAGAAACCCCGAGCAAGGGAAACAATTCTATAAAAAGTCCTACCCTGGCCATGAAAAGTTTCTCCAAACTTCTCTAATTTTCTAAACTTCTATAATTAGTTCTCTGAATCAACACGGAGCGAAATGGTCTCTTAGAGAAATCAGACCATAGATACATAGAGAAATACCTGTATTCTAGGCCACGTAAGACCTCTCAAACTGCATGCACATCAAAGGAAATGGCAGATTATTAATTAGTCATGTGCAATGTTATTTTATTTGTTTTTTTAAATGTTTATTTATTTATTTTTCAGGAGAGAGAGAGAGAGAGAGAGCAAAGGCACAAGCAGGGGAGGGGCAGAGAAAGAGACACACAGAATCCAAAGCAGGCTCCAGGTTCTGAGCTATCTGTATAGAGCCCGACACGGGGCTTGAACTCATGAACTATGATATCATGACCTGAGCAAAAGTCAGATGCTTAAGCAACTGAGCCACCCAGGTGCCCTGTTATTTGTTGAAAGGAGTCTCTGTGTGGGGGTCCTCGAGTTAGAGCAGTGGTTTCATCCATGGCTGCACACTTTGAATCACTAAGGAGCTATAAAACCTATTGATGGCTTGGCTCCCACCTTAGAGATGCTGATGAACTCGGGTGTGGCTTGGGAGCTGATGGGTGGCAGCTGTATCTGGGACCAGGGCCTTGGAGGCTTGTTGGGAGGAAGAGGAGACTGCCTGAGGTCTGGGGTTGAGGACTAAGTCAAGCACTTCAGTGCTGGAACATTGAGGCACATACTAATTGAAAACGAAATCTTAGTCATCATCGAAGTCAGTCTTCTTGTTTTGCGGATGGGGAAAAGATCCAGGAAGGTGAAGGGATCTACCTAAGTCCTTCAGCATTTAGAAGTAAAATGAGAACATAAACGTTTTTTAAAGTTTATTTATTTTGAGAGAGAGAGAGAGCAGGCACAGACACAAGGGGTGGAGGGGCAGAGAGAGAGAGGGAGAGGGAGAGAATCCCAGGCAAGCTCCACACTGTCAGTGCAGAGCCCCATGCGGGGCTTGAACTCAGGAACCATGAGATCAAGACCTGAGTTGAAACCAGGAGTTGGATGCTTAACGAACTGAGCCATCCAAGCACCCCAGAACATAAGCATTTTGACTCCTTATCCTGTACTGTTTTCACATCTTGGTGATTTAAAAATATGCCTTAAGTAAATAAATAAATAAATAAATAAATAAAAATATGCCCCCAAATTCCTTGACATCCCTCTCACCGAAAGGTGAAGCTTTGTTTCTTTCTCCTTGAGTGTGGGCTGGACTTAGTGACTTCTTTCTTTTAAAAGTAAATAAATAAATAAATAAATAAATAAATAAATAAATAAATAAAAGTTTTATCTATTTATTTTGAGAGAAAGAGAGTGAGCAAGCGTGAGCTGAGAAAATTCCAAGCAGGCTTCACTCTGTCAACATGGAGCCCCATGTGGGTATGTGAGTATGTGGGGCTCATACTCACGAATGGTGAGATCATGACCTGAGCCGAAATCGAGAGTCGGCAGCTTAACCGACTGAGCCACCCAGGCGCCCCTGGATCACTAACTCTGGGGAAAGTTAGGTGACATATTCCATGACACTTGAGCAGCCTTATGGAAAGGCCATGTAGTGACTCTGAGGCCTGAGGTCTCCTGCCAGCAGCTTTGTGAGGGTGCCGTCTCGGAAGCAAATTCTCTAGCTCTGATCCCATGGATGACCACAGTCCAGCTGACATCTTGACGGCAACCTTGTGGGAATTCCCAAGCCAGAACCATCCAACTAAGTCATTCCTTAATCCCTGACCCACAGAAATGGGGAGATAATAAATGTTTATTGGTTTAGACAGCTAAGTTTGGCATAATTTGTTATACAGCGATTGATAACAAATACACACACCACCCTAAAATATTGTTCTGAGTTGGTTATATCCAATTCAAGCACCAACTCTAGTGGAGCAGGAGAAAAGAATTAAAGGTACACAAACTATAGCAACATTTTCCTTCTAAGGGAAGATGAAGCCAGGGTGGTGGGGGGAACCACTCTCTACTAATCCTTTCTATTTATAGAGGATGGCAGAGTGTGGAGAAAGGAAAGTGGAAACTTCAAGGTGTATGGCAGTTCTTCCATCTGGTGATGCTTACTAGCTAGAGTAGATGACCTTTGTTTTAGCTCACAAAGCAGGCCTGAACCTGAGTAGGGCTTGGGAAAAAGGGACAGAGCAACTTTAAGAATCACGGTGACCAGGGCGCCTTTTGGGTGTCTGACTTCGGCTCAGGTCATGATCTCATGGATCATGGGTTCGATCTCTGCATCAGGCTTTGTGCTGACAGCTCAGAGCCTGGAGCCTGCCTCGGATTCTGTGTCTCCCTCTCTCTCTGCCCGTCCCCCACTCATGCTCTGTCTCTCTCTGTCTCTCTCAAAAAAAAAAAAAAATCATCACTGTGCCTGACATTTCATTTTATTTTGTGTTGGTGTGAGGTATAACTCCTCTGTTAAACTCTGAGCCTCCTGTGAAGTCCACTGCCTTGGCCTTGGGTGGGTGGGTGGGTGGGGGGTCCAGAAAGGGGACTGAGTACTCTAAGTGGGTCACTGCTGAGCTGGGGGTGGAAACAGAGTATGGGTGGGAACATGAGGCTAAGGGCTGAGAGGAGGTTGGACCTCAGAGCCAGACAGCAGAGAGATCCTGAAGGCAGAGGCATGGGTCAGGGTAGGTCAGGAAACAGAGGCCATTCTACATCTTGAAGACCTTGACCTGAAACCCTGGAGTGTGAGGGGAGAAACTGACCTGAGGTGGGAGTGCTTGGAGGTCTGTGATGTGTGTGCATCTCGTGTTGTGAGTTGTGCACTGTGCTTGCAGACCTGTGTGCCTAGGACCTTGACGTGCTCTCCATGTTTGGGTTGTTCAAGTTCCTCAGGGGGTTGAGGACATTCTACCAGCTTTCACTTGGACCTATTGAAGGTCCTTTAAAGACAAAGTGTATTTCTAAGACATAATAATAATAATGATGATGATACTAATAACAATTCCACCTTTCATTCTTTACTAATCCTGTACCTCCTCTGCCTGCTGTCATTTGATTAGTAGAAAGTTACTAGGTGCCCATCTTGTCCTGTCCTATTCAAAGGGAAAGCCACTCACCTCTGTGGGCTCTTCCCCACCCTCCCCAGCTGCTGGATTCATATCCTTGCTCCTTTCTCCTAGGTCTGTGGGAAGCTCCAGAAGGGATTCCAGGAGACCTTCTTGGAACAAGTGGCCAGTGAAGCTTGTGGCTGGATCCCCCAGAGTCCTTCTTTGTTAGAGGAAGGAATGTTTGTGGGGTGAGGGCAGCAAGTTTGGGTGGCCGGGCCGGCTGTGAGGTCTGGGGAGTGAGCTGGACAAGCGGGAAAAGTATCCAGGACAAGAGGTGAAAATGGACGCCTCAGATTCAGGCAGAAAAGAGCTGGTCCTAGGGAAGTCAGTGGGGAGGGCAGCCGAAGATGCTAAACTGTTCTTCAAGAAGGGAATAAGGGTCAGAGTTCACAGGCAAAGAGCCCTCAAGAGCAGGTGGCACACTGATGAGATCAGTCCTAGGACAGAGGCTGTGGGACTTTGTTAAGCATGTTCCTTGTGTGGAAGGTTCTGGTGGGCAAAGGCATGGGGTCTGAGATGGGCGTTTGACTTGGAATTTGAATTCTAGTTCATCTGTCAACTCACCACGTGACTCTGGAAGAGACCCCTGACTCCTCTGAGCCACAGCATTCTTGTCTGTGAGAAGGGAGAAGGCCCACTCTCTCCACTTCAGAAGCGTGTTGGGAGGACAGGCGGTTGGAGGCCTGGGGGTTCTTTGTGAGCAGGGGGGGACACAGGGTTCTGTGGAGGGTTGGCTGGAAATTAGGGAGCTCCAGACCAGGATCAGAGATCCCAGTAGTGGGGTGGAGGGAAATCTGGGACTGGAGTCTCCCCAGATGTCTGCATCTGTAGGGGACGGAAGCACCCCACCTTGACCTTGGGCTATTTCTAGAGCTGGCCAGGGCGCTCTCCATGACGGCAGCCTCTGGCTGCCTCCTCACTGGGGCTGGCTGCCCGCTTGTCGGCCCTTGCTGGACTTGCTCCAGGCTGGGCTGTCACTGGGTGAGCTGTCAGAGTTGAGAGGAAGCACAGAGCCCCAGCTGGGTCCTCTGCAGAAGCCTGGTATCTGACAGGCACTTTAGCTTCTGAAGGGAATAAAAGACCTTGAGAGGAGCATGAGCTGCGGCCACCTGTGAGAAGCCAGCCAGCAGGGCGAGTCTGAATCAACCTTTGCTTAATACGCACACTTTGCAACGGCCTTCTTATTCAGTCATTCCTCCGCTCAACAAATAGTCATTGAGGGCTGAGGGCTCCCACAGTGAATAAACAAGTACATAAATGTGAAAAGCAAATGCAAGTCCAACTTGTGGTAAGAGCTAACCAGGAAAGGAGCAGGGTGCAGTGGCAGGAGGCCTCCCGGAGGAGGTGTCGTCTAAGCTGAGGCTTGAAGAAGGAGAAGGAACCAGCTATGTGACTAGTGCAGGGAAGTGTTCCAGGCAGGGGGAACAGAATCTGTGAAAGCTCTGAGGCAGGAAAGGCTCAGTGCCTTAGAGATAGCAAGGAGGGGAACTGGACTTAATGAATGAGGAAGGGAGAGTAAGAGACCAAGTCAGAGAGCAGGCAGGGCTCAGATCTTACAGCCATAGGAAGGAGTTTGGATTTTCTTCCAAGTACAATGGGAAGCTGCCAAAAGGTTTCAAGGAGGGAGTAATGGGCTCTGTGATCGTGTGGAGGGCAGAAGGGTAGAAGCAGAGGGCTTCTGCAATGGTTTGGGTGGGACCATAGGACTGCATTAGTGTGTCAGACAGGATGGGCTAAGCTGTGCCACAGTAATGAACAGCCCCTAACCCCGATGGCTTAACATAATAAATACTTAGTTCTTCATGCTCAGTGTTTTGTGGGTCAGCAGAGGGGCTCTGCTCATCTTAATCACTGGGGGATTCAGGCTGACAGGGTTCCCATTTCAACATGATTTCCATAATCCCTGTGGCAGGAGGAAGTGTATTGGCTCTTAAAATTCCCCACCAGAAGCAACAGATGGCTCTTCCTCTCACATGTTATTGGCCAAAGAAGTCACATGGGCATGCTGAATGCCAGATGGGGAGGGAAAACACCGTCCTACCAGGAACCCAGGACAAGAAAAGCTGGGCCACCATCACAGGCCATGCCAGTGAAGAGGGAGAGTATGTAGGTTCAAGATATGTTTCGGTGGTGAAAATGACAGGTCTTACTGATGAGTTATACGTAGAGAGTAGGGGAGCAGAAAGAAGAGTCTAGATGATTCCCAGGTTTGCAGTTTAGGCATCTGGTGGTTGGGGGTCCGTCTGGGAAATGGGACCCTGGGTGTGAAATAGGTTTTATGTGGAGGAGAGGATGAAAGGTTGGGAGTTGACACGCTCGAGTCTGGCAGTTGAATGACGCAAATTTTCAGGAGCTCAGAAAAGAGGTTTGTTTGGGCTGGAGACAAACTTGGGTGCCATCCAGTAGAGGTAGTAGATTAACATCTTGAGAATGGGGGGGCTCACCTCGGGAAAAGGTGTGCACAAATAAGAGGGTGCAGGGATGAGTCCTGGGAACTCCATCACCATAAGGCTGGGGGGAGGGAGGGAGAGGCAGCCAAGCAGAAAGGGAAAAGCCGGAGAGATGGGAGGAGGGAAGCAGGGGAGTGTGCCCCACAGATGGCTAGAGAGTGTGAGGTTTCTAACAGAAGAGGCGGCTGAGAGATGCTTTCTGATGAGGCAGGAAAGCGACCCCATGTTGGACATGAGCAATTTTGCAGGTTGAGAAATGAATGGGGGGCACCGGAAGTGGACATGGTGTGTGTGGACAATCCAGTGGAGAAGTGAAGCCTAACCTAGGCCGAATCATGTCCCTGGAGGTAGTTTTCTTCCCCATTCCTTGGCTCTCATCAGACAGGCCTTCCCCCAGGAGGCAAGAGAGTGGCCTCAGCTCCAGCCCCATTTCCTTCATGCAAATAAGCATTGTCCTAGTAACAGCATGCATGTCTTTCCTAGGAATCTCAGCAGCCTTATCACGGCTTGCATTGGGTCATGTTTGTTTCTTTGCCTGAACTAACCCCAGAGCCAGGGAACTGAGGGCTCTGATTGTGCCAGCCTGGGCTGTGCAGCACATGGCTCCTAGAACAAAGGGTGGGGGTCAATGACCCTAGGAATGTCATGAGGAGGTTGATCCCAGAGGAAAAGTAAGGCACACATTCCGGAAGAAGGAGTTGAGACTGGGTGGCATAAATAATAGATGCTCCCTAAATCAAGTTAAGTCTGAATTTCCCAAGTCTAAGTTGGTATTTGCTGTAGCACTTACGTAAAAACCAAGAGCCACCAGGGGAAAGAAGTCCCGAAAGCATTTTGTTTCGGGCCACTCTGGACTCCTGTGTCGGCATCATGGCGTGTCCAAATGGTCTGTTGCCCTTTCAGAGCCTATGGTGTCTGGGAGCTGTGGCATACCCCAGGGAGCAAGCATCCTGACCCCAGAAGGTGCTGACTGAGCTGAGGTGAAGTACATCCTGGCCATTGTTCCCAAAGGCAGGAACCCCTGGAGTGGGAGCACTGCCTAAGTCATAGAGTTAACTACTCACAGAATTTAGTTTAAAAAAAAATTCCAGGGGTGCCTTAGTGGTTCAGTCAGTTGAGTGTCCGACTCTTAATTTCAGCTCAGGTCATGATCCCAGGGTCGTGGGATTGAGCCCTGTGTCAGGCTTCATGCTGAGCTAGGAGCCTGCTTGGGATTCTCTCTCTCTACCTCTGCCTGCCCCCTCCCCAAAAGGAAAAAAAAACAAAAACAAAAAACCAAACAGTACAGAAGGATATATGGGGAAATGTAATCTTACTGACCCCAACTCCCATCTCTCATGTCACCTTCCCATAGTCAGACCTTGTCACCTATTTCCTATGTGTCATTTCAGAAATGGTCAGTGCAAATGTGAGCATATACGTGTATGTTCCTTGCCTCTTTGTCTGCGTCCTTTCTACAAAAATGATTGCATCTTATATTCACCGTCCTGTACTTGCTTGTTCCTTCTTAATATTACTTGGCAATTGTTCACCTCAATACAAATATAGTTGCCTTATTCTATTTAATGACTTCACAGTACTTTATTGTATGAATGTACCATAATTTATTTTAGCCAGTTCCTTGCTAAATCCATTGTTTTCCATCTTGGACTGGTACAACAAATGATGTTGTACCACATCTTTAAGCTTGATGTGTCTAGATATGATGACACATGAGTCTAGATAGTGTGCCTTTGTGCGCATGTGCGAATATATGTGTAGGATGATTTTTTTTAAAAAGTCAGAGTACGTGCACTTACAATTTTTATACGATTGTCAATATGCCCCCTCAAAACTTTTTTTTTTTTTTTACCAGTTTACATTTCATTGGTGATATTTAGGACCCCTGCCTCTCCATCCCTCATCAGTACTGAATGTATCTGAATCCTTGTGGCTATTTTAAAGTTTTAGTGCAGCAGTGAAAAAGCAGAGATTTGGATGGAGGCTGACTTTGGTTGGCATCCTGGCTTCTTATAGTTACTAGTTTTGGGGCCATGGGCAAGTTATTTAACATCTTTGAGCCTTATTTTTCATATCTGCACAGTGGGATAATGGTTGTATTAATTACAGTCTTTTGTGGTAAATAAAAATTGCCTCTGATTAGCTTAAGTTGACAGGTTATTTACTTCTTTATTTATTTTTAAAGTTTATTTATTTATTTTGACAGAGAGAGAGAGAGAGAGAGAGAGAGAGCATGAGCTCTGGGAGGGGCAGAGAGAGAGGAAGAGAGAATCCCAAGAAGGCTCTGCACTGTCAGCCCAGAGCCCAATGCAGGGCTCAAACTCACAAACTGCAAGATCATGACCTGAGCCGAAATCAAGAGTCAGATGCTTAACTGAGCCACCCAGGTGCCCCGACAGGTAATTTATTGATAGGACCCAGAGGGGCTCATGTCTTCTGAACCTGGATCACCTAACATTAGGCAGGGCCTATAGGGCCAGATAGCAATGGGTTCATGGACTTACGTGGTAGATCAGGATAGCCCAAACTCTCTGTGGTTGAAGGAGTGGGTTTTTAAAAATTCCAAACATCGTATTCCAACGTTTTTGAAAATGCAATAAAAGCAAATTACTAGAAAAATGAAATTAAAAAAGACACTCATAACACAAACCCCATTTTTAATTATTGGGCCAGGCTTAGTGCACTCACTTGTCATCAGATTTTGGTTTTGCAGACATCTAGGCCACCATGGGCATCATAATTATTTCCTTGGGTACAGATTCTTTGCCAGCACTGGGAAGTGGTGGCAGGCAGGGGAAGGGGGGTGGGGGAACCAGACTAATGGAGAGAGGATCCCATGGAAAAAGGGGATGGCAGAGAGAGGAGGAGGAGTGAAATGGGGAGGGTCACCAAGATTCTCTGTTACAATAATAGCAACACTTTCTTCTTTGGGTCTTTGCTATGTGCCAGGCACCTTGCTAAGCGGTTTTCACATATTATCTCTTGAAATCCACACAAAACTCGTATGAGGTAGGATCCATATTATCATCCCTGTCTTACAGATCAGAAAACTGAAGCTTAGGTAGGTGAAGGCCAATGAAGACCACACCATGAGTTAAACTGCATGCCCACTGTTCTTAGCTCTCCCTGGTGGTTTGTTGCAAAGAGGCATTTCCTGGGCAGCCTTAAAGTGTGGCTCCAGTGAAAAAAATTTTTCTGCGTTCAGGCAGCGGAGTGGGGTGGGGATGTCCAGAAGTTTCCCACTAGGCAGAAACTGGGGCTCTGGGAGACTCTGCTCACCTGAGGTCCAGAGGGCCACCAGGGGGCAGCAGAGGCCTGTGCTGGCAGGGCCACCTTGTCCCCAGCTGACTGCAGGCTCCCAGCAGCTGTCCCAAGTCAAAACCTGAACCGCTAGTGGCCAAGAATAGCAAGGGTCTGTAATTCACATGGGTACTCCTTCCCAGGGTTTCCAAAGTCCCTCACGTCATCCCTGTCATTTCACAATCCTGCTCACAGAGCACTTTTTCCATCTTCCCCAAACAGGTCCTGGCTTGGCCAGTGAGGAGAAGGGCTTCAGGGACATACACTTCCTGCAGATGGCATCTTAGATGCTGGGCTGTGTGCTGGGATTAAACGCGCGCGCGCGCGCGCGCACACACACACACACACACACACACACACAGGTCTCGCCCTCAAGGCAGACTGTCATGTAAACAAATAGCCAAGGTACACTGGGTACAGTGCAATAATAGATATGCATATGAAATCTGGTGGCAGCACGAAGTGGGAGAAAAAGGGGTGGGATTATAACTTAGCAATTTAGCTCAGAGGGAGCCCAAGAGAGTGTGTGTGCCTGCAGGAGTCGTCTTTCCTGTGAGCTGAAGCAGAGAAACAAGCTTAAAGTTGTGGTGTAGAAGGATGTTGGGTGAAGGGCATCAGCTTGAAAGTTATCAGAGACTAAGAGAATATCAAATGTTCTACAAATCATAAAGTTTCTATCTCTTACGTCCTTTGTCAGACTGTGGGTGGGATAGTTGAAGGAGGCTGAACCTGGGCTCAGGAAGATGGCGAGGGAGGGTAGAGGAGGTTGGTTAGAAGGTTATTACGGATCTGTTGTCAAGGCCAGTGGGGTCCAGGACCCAGCAAAGCCAGTGGGCAAGAGACCTAGCCTTGACTACCACCTCTTGCTTGCCACAGTCCTTCGTCCCCAAGGATGACAGGAGAGCTGGGACCAGCCCTAAGCCACCAACACAGGCTCTCAGGCTTGTCCCGGTGGGATTCCCATCTCTACCCAGCCCATATGCTTTCCCCAAAAAAGTTTGAAATGAGCCTCAGCTGGGTCTTTGACAACCTGGACTCACTCTCAGTTGATAGCCTGTGTGGTCCCTGGAGCTCTGTGCTCCCGCAAGATGGTCCCAGAAGGGAACGGGGTTGCCAGGGGAGATGGGGGCACTGGAGAGACTGCCAAGGCTCTGTTTGCCCCCTGCAGCCCAGCAGCTTTCAGTCATACCCTGCCCCCACACATGGACACAGGTGTGTGCCCCACCAGCCACGAGAATGCCTGTGTCACATGGGACACCCCTGCTTTGCCAATCTTTAATTCTATTCCCAGGCAACTTCCTTCTTGGCGGGCTAGTCCCAGATGGTGGTTTTGGGCAGTCATCCTCAGCATAGCCAAGGGCCAGGGAGAGGGAAGAGCACCAAGGCCCGGGGTCTCGGCCTGCAGTGGCCCCACCACAAGCGGAATATTTTATTGACCTCTCATGCTTTTTTTTTTTTTTTTTTTAAGTTCCCATGCCTTTCACCTTCTACTTTTTAATGTGTCTTGGCAAGTTTTAGCATAAAAACAATGTTTTAAATGACTTACAGTTTATTTATTTATTTACTTACTTACTTAATGTTTACTTTTGAAAGAGACAGAGTGTGAGTGGGGGAGGGGCAGAAAGGGAGGGAGACACAGAATCTGAAGCAGGCTCCAGGCTCTGAGCTCTCAGCACAGAGCCCGATGCGGGGCTGGAACCCATGAACTGCAAGATCATGACCTGAGCTGAAGTCTGGCGCTCAACTGACTGAGCCACCCAGGCGCCCCCATTAAATGACTTACAGTTTAATGTAAAGCAAGCTGAATGGCTGATTTAGTTTTTCAGTTCTCAGATGTTGTCTATTGCAAGAAGCACCATGGATTTAAGAACATCTAAAAAATTTTTTCTTTTAGGAGCCAGGAACATGCGGCATTAACAAACACATCAATGCATTCAGATTTTTAGAAATGTTTATACAAAAAAAAAATGCACAACTTAGAATTAGGGAAATTCTTGTTGGTAATTTTTGGCCTCAGAAAAAAATTTCAGAGTAAAAATTGGCTCTCCTGGAAGATGTGTGACATTTGTCTTTGGTTTCATGTCCCCATCATGTGGCAGCAAGGGGCATAGGGTGAGGTCATGCTTGTTCTGTGAATTTTTTCTGGTCCCCCAGAATGCTCAGGGGCTAGAGTTCAGTTAATCAAACCATTCTTGTTAAATAAGGGCCACTCTCAATACATTCAAGAAATGTGACTTCTGCAGTTAGAAATGGTTCTAGGTAGTATTGACATTTTAACAATATTTATTCTTCCAACCCATGAGCACGGAATGTTTTTCCATTTCTTTATATCTTCTTCAATTTCCTTCATAAGCTTTCTATAGTTTTCAGCAGACAGATCTTTTACATCTTTGGTTAGGTTTATTCCTCAGTATTTTATGCTTCTTGGTGCAATTGTGAATGGGATCGGTTTCTTTATTTGTCTTTCTGTCGCTTCATTATTAGTGTATAAGTGTGCAACCGATTTCTGTACATTGATTTTGTATCCTGCAACTTTACTGAATTCATGTATCAGTTCTAGTAGACTTTTGATGGAGTCTATCGGGTTTTCATGTATAATATCATGTCATCTGCAAAAAGTGAAAGCTTGACTTCATCTTTGCCAATTTTGATGCCTTTGATTTCATTTTGTTGTCTGATGGCTGATGCTACAACTTCCAACACTATGTTAAACAACAGTGGTGAGAGTGGATATCCCCGGAGTGTTCCTGATCTCAGGGGGAAAGCTCTCAGTTTTTCCCCATTGAGGATGATATTAGCTGTGGGCTTTTCATAAATGGCTTTTATGATGTTTAAGTATGTTCCTTCTATCCCGACTTTCTCGAGGGTTTTTATTAAGAAAGGATGCTGAATTTTGTCAAATGCTTTTTCTGCATCGATTGACAGGATCATATGGTTCTTATCTTTTCTTTTACTAATGTGATATATCACATCGATTGTTAAAATGTCAATGCTACCCAAAACTATCTACACATTCAACGCAATCCCAATCAAAATTGCACCAGCATTCTTCCCGAAGCTAGAACAAGCAATCCTAAAATTTGTATGGAGCCACAAAAGACCCCGAATAGACAAAGTAATTTTGAAGAAGAAGACCAAAGTGGGAAGCATCACAATCCCAGACTTTAGCCTCTACTACAAAGCTGTAATAATCAAGACAGCATGGTATTGGCACAAAAACAGACACATAGACCAATGGAATAGAATAGAAACCCCAGAATTAGATCCACAAAAGTATGGCCAACTAATCTTTGACAAAGAAGGAAAGAATATCCAATGGAAAAAAAGACAGTCTCTTTAACAAATGGTGCTGGGACAACTGGACAGCAATATGCAGAAGGATGAAACTAGACCACTTTCTCACACCATTCACAAAAATAAACTCAAAATGGATAAAGGACCTGAATGTGAGACAGGAAACTATCAAAACCCTAAAGGAGAAAGCAGAAAAAAACCTCTCTGACCTCAGCTGCAGCAATTTCTTACTTGACACATCCCCAAAGGCAAGGGAATTAAAAGCAAAAATGAACTATTGGGACCTCATGAAGATAAAAAGCTTCTGCACTGCAAAGGAAACAATCAACAACACTAAAAGGCAATCAATGGAATGGGAAAAGACATTTGCAAATGACATATCAGACAAAGGGCTAGTATCCAAAATCTATAAAGAGCTCACCAAACTCCACAACCGAAAAACAAATAATCCAGTGAAGAAATGGGCAGAAAACATGAATAGACACTTCTCTAAAGAAGACATCCAGATGGCCAACAGGCACATAAAAAGATGCTCAACGTTGCTCCTCATCAGGGAAATACAAATCAAAACCACACTGCGATACCACCTCACACCAGTCAGAGTGAATAAAATGAACCAATCAGGAGACTATAGATGCTGGCAAGGGTGTGGAGAAACGGGAACCCTCTTGCACTGCTGGTGGGAATGCAAACTGGTACAGCCACTCTGGAAAACAGTGTGGAGGTTCCTCAAAAAATTAAAAATAGATCTACCCTATGACCCAGCAATAGCACTGCTAGGAATTAACCCAAGGGATACAGGAGTGCTGATGCATAGGGGCATTTGTACCCCAATGTTTATAGCAGCACTTTCAGCAATAGCCAAATTATGGAAAGAGACTAAATGTCCATCAACTGATGAATGGATAAAGAAATTGTGGTTTATATACACAATGGAATACTACTTGGCAATGAGAAAGAATGAAATATGGCCTTTTGTAGCAATGTGGATGGAAGTGGAGAGTGTTATGCTAAGTGAAATAAGTCATACGAGAATGACAGATACCATAGGTTTTCACTCTTATGTGGATCCTGAGAAACTTACCAGAAGACCATGGGGGAGGGGAAGGAAAAAAAAAAAGAAGAAATGTTAGAGAGGGAGGGAGCCAAAGAGACTCTTAAAAACTGAGAACAAACTGAGAATTGATGGGGGGTGGGAGGGAGGGGAAAGTGGGTGATGGGCATTGAGGAGGGCACCTGTTGGGATGAGCACTGGGTGTTGGATGGAAACCAATTTGACAATAAATTCCATATTAAAAAAAAAAAGAAATGGTTCTAAATTATAATCTCATCAATAAGCATTTAACGAATGTCTAATATGCATCTACCTCTCTCTATTGTCCTCTCCATAACAGTAATGGATTCTTACTCCAATCGCTAATGATTTCACGGAGGTTGTCAGGGCCTTTGTAACTGACACCAGTTTTCTAGAACTAGAAATTAGAGAAGTGGGAGAGGAGGAGGAATGAGAATCTATGCCATTGGCGTATCATAGTTTTTGGCCAACACTTTGTCATATGTCATCTCATGTGGTTCTTACAACACTGGGAATATTATTACCGTAAATATTTTCTTGTGACCAAGGAAGAAACCGAGTGTCTGACCGATACGGCTCCTCACCTGGCACCACGTGGCTAGTGAGTGGCAGAACAGACCTTCTACCAGGGTCTCTCTCCCTCTTCCTTGCGTAGTTTCTGTGGTGTGGGAAACACCTGGGCTGCTTTTGTTTCATTTGTCCCAACAAAATCAGAATGCCTTTTTAATCATCTTTTCCCCACACTGAGGGCTGACCCCCAAATAACTCTAAGACATTGAAGAGAGAGAGAGAGGGAGAGAGAGAGAGAGAAAGAAGTGCTAGGGAGCTCTGGGATGTGTGTGGATATATGACAAAGGCCTATTTAAATGCATTTTTTAAGTTTATTTATTTATTTACTTATTTAGAGAGAGAGAGAGAATCCCAGGCTGTCTCTGGGCTCCACGCTGAGCCCAATGCAGGGCTCGATCTCATGAATGTGAGATCACGACCAGAGCCGAAATCAAAAGTTGGGCGCTTAACCAACTGAGCCACCTAAGTGCCCCTAAATGCACTTAATTGGTAACTATTTGTTCAAGTCTCAATTGTGTGCCCACCATGGGACAAACAAGTCACAAAAGTGGTCTCCCTATTGCCCTCAGCTGCCTCAGTGAGTCCTGAGGCCTGTGTGTGACCCGCCCAAGGACAGACCCTGGTGACCACATGTCTGTCAGAGGACCAAGTCATGCCTGAGCTCCGCCAGGTTTCGGCCTGCCCTTGAGGCGCTCCTTGTCCTTTGCCAGCAGACGGATGGGCAGGTGGGCTGTGAAGCCATCTGCCAACAAAGCAGTGTGAGCTCAGTGTGGTCAAGTTGCTGCCCAAGCTCAGAGGAAGGCTCTCAGGAATCTGCGAGTAGAGAAGGGGCAGAGGGTGGGGTCAGTATTGGGAGGAGAGCTGTATCACTGAGGAGGTGACATTTAAGCTGCCCTGTGAAGGATGAAAGAAATTCACCAGGTGGGTGGAGGGCATTCCTGGCAAGGGAACAGCAGGAGCAAAGCTCAAAGGCTTGGGAGTACTTAGCACAGAGAGGATAGTATGGGTATGAAAGTCTGTGTGTGTGTGTGAGACAGAGAGAGAGACACACACACACACACAGAGACAGAGACAGAGACAGAGAGAGGCAGGCTCCTATTTGTGTCCACGTGTCTTTCCTTAGCCTCTGGCTTCTGGGACACCCTCCCTAGGGCTCTCGGCCTGGACCTGAACTCCGTGGGCCTCTCTCTGCTCGCCTCTGGGCTCAGAGCTTCTGCTCTTCAGCCCCACAAGTGCTTCCCTGCTCCCTCAGGAGCTCCCCGCCTGGACTTTGTTCTTCCAAAGCCTGCCCTAAGCTTGGCCTCTAGAAGGACACTTGATCCCCTCTCATGGCTGGCAGTGGCGCACAGCCCTCGGAGCAGCTGCAAGGATGGCGTTGACTCCAGATGGAAAGTGTTTCGAGAATTCTGACCTGACATCATACCATCCTGACACTGAGCTGACAGTAACTGATCTGGGTGTGGCCAGGTGAAGCCCTTCCCTTTGGCTCCCCTCAAGGGCTGGCTCAGATCAAAGAGCCGGGCTTGGGAGGTGGTAATCTAGAACTGAGGGGCCGCGTACACAGGGAGAGGCCTTCTGGGTGTCCAGACCGTCGCTGAGAGCAACCTGGAGGCAAAGAGTCTCCCTGCATCCGTCCCCTGTGACTTGAGCCCAGCAGAGGCCCCACACTCATGCCACTGTAGGCTCTCCTACCCCATCCTGGGGTTCAGGCAGGCCAGGCCTTTGCTCCCAGGGGCCCGCTGGAGCCCAGCCCGCGTGTGGCGTCTTGCAGCTCGGCCCTCCCAGCCCTGCTAAGCCCTGCTTAGCCAGGTGAAGAGCTGGGACTGCCCCAGCCGCACGCCGCAGGATGAAAGGGGAGTGCCCCTGCCACAGCTGACATCCACACCCTGGGCTCAGACCCAGGACTTGTCTTCAAGGCACCATCTGTCGCCCGCCAGGGCTGAGCGGGGACAGCAGGCTGGCACTGGGGCTCAGAGGGCAGAGCTGGGAGGGGAAGTCACAGGGACCTGTGCTACAGGTTTTGAGGGCCCCCGGGTGAGAGAGCCCCCTCGCTGCCCCTTCTGCCAGCAATACCCACCGTACAGTTTGAACCCAGGGCTAGAGAATAAACGGGTTAGAAGGGGTCAGCCCCCATCTCGGGCTGGCTTCAGCTGCCATCTAAGAGCATTCCCTTCTGGGGAAGCCAGAGGGCACAGCCAGATGGTCTCCAGCACAGGCAAGCATCCAGTTCCAGGCATCAGAGCGGTCACCGTGGAATCATGAGACAGGCATTGGGCACTGGGCATCAGGCCACGGGACGGGCTGCCTGTGGTTGGTGCCCTGGCTGGCCCTCTGCCCCTCCCTGGGAGCAGGCCATCCTCAGAGAACAGAACTGGACATGGCGGGGAGTCCTCTGGACGGGGACAAAAACCCCTGCTGGGCAGGGCCCTCGGGACAGGGACACGTTCACAGGGACTGGGAAGAAAGAGGGCTGCCGACTCCTGCCACTTTGGAAGGGGCCAGTAGGTTGGAGAGAAGACAGAAGAGGGGAAGGTGAGCGGATTGAAAGATCAGGAAGGAAAGGGAAAAGGAAGAGAAAAATATGAGAGGGGAGAGGGGAAAGAAGGGGAGGAGAGGCGAAAGGAAGTGCTGGACTCCAGGTTACAGAGACCCGGAAATAAGAGTGGCTCAGGCAGAATGGCAGTTTCTCTTACACAAACCTGTAGGTGTTGGTCTAGGGCCAGCATGGGAACCCAGGCTCCTTCCCTTTCCATCATTCCCCCCAGTGCAAGCTGCAGGGTAGAGGAGGGGTGGGGGAGGGCATGCCTGTCATTGTTGGACCCAAGTGGTTGTTGCACACATCGTCTCCCTCGCTGTGTCACTGATCAGAATGTAGTCACAGGGCTGCCTCTAGCTGCAAGAGAGGTTCTGGAAGGCAGTCTTTGTTTTGAGCATGATGTGTCCAGAGTAAGAAGCCCCATGAGAAAGGAGACAATGGGTGTTGGGACAGAGAGAAATAAAGAGGAAGAGAGGCTCTTGGAGGGAGGAGGAAGGAAACAAGAAGGAGGGAAAGACTCTTAGGAGCAACTTGTACCTATGGCCAGACCTGAGCTCCCAGCACGCCTGGACCCATCCCCAGGGGTTTGTCATAGGCAGGCTCTGTTGGAATTGGGGGTGGTCTTCCCTTTCCCCAGAGATGGATTAACCACCTGCCACATGGGCCCAGACTTCATGTGGGTCGGGGATACCTTGGCAAGGGTCTCTGGAGAGGGTCTGCATCTAACAAAAGGGAAGAAGTTGAAGTGCAGGGTTTTACTTTCCTACTTAGGCAAGAAGAGGTTCCAAGGTGCACTCTGGTCATGAAGGAAGATGTGATGTCATACCAAGCAATATTCTTTAGGGATGTAAGGAAGGAACTTGTCCAGTTTTCTTCAAGATACATGAAAGTTCATAAAATTGGGATCATTTCACATATCAGCTAGGTCACTCTGGGCCACATGTAACAGAAAACTCGACCAAAATGCTCAATGAGAGCATTTATTATCTCTCCAAACAAGAAGTCCAGAGGAGGGCTGTTCTGGAATTGATTAAGTCAAGATGATGTCTGGGTTCTAGTTCCATTTCCTGGACATTCTCACAACTTTTCCTTTTGGTTGTAACATGGTAGCTAGACGCCCAAGAAATTATATTCTCCTAAATCTGCTTTCAAAGGAAGAAAGTATTCTCCTCACCAGGGCCATTTTATCTACAAGGGAAACCGTTTCCAAAACCTCTTCATCAGAATTGTTTGGAATCAGAATCCTTTCTTGGCTAGACTAGGTTACATCTCTATCTTTCAACCAACCATTGGCAAGAGTGAACAGGGTCACCCCTTCCCATGGATGGTTGATTTAGGCCAATCATGGGTCATCGTCGGGGACCCACTTTCTCTCAGCACATTGTGGCTGGATCCTGAACAAAGACAAATTCTGTTATCAGAGAAATAGGGTGCCACGGCTGCTGGTTAGTCTCAGGGCAGATATTAATAATCAATTATACCTCTTTTTCTTAGACAGTCATTACCAACCAGACAAAGTTGGCACAGGAGATAGAGTATACATGTCATCTCAGCCTTAGATAACGGGAAGGAAGGAAGCCATAATTCAGGGCACCTTTAGTGACTCAGTCATCTTGTCATTGCTTCATGTGGGGTCTTTAAATACGTCTAAAAATTCTTTTACAGTCCACCCTTCAAAGGGTGGCAGGTAGTTCCCTCCCTTTGACCATGATCTGGATCTGATAATTCATTTCTAGTGAATAGAAAATGGCAGAAGTGATGGTGTGTGAATACTGAATGGCGCTATGAAAGGCAATGTTGCTTTTCCCTTGCTCTTTCTTGGATCACGTATTCTGTGGAAGGCCAGCCACCATGTCATGAGGATGTTCCAGCAGCCCTACGGAGGGAAGTCCACATGGGAAGGAGCTGAGATTTTCTGCCAAAAGCCATGTGAGGAAGTCATTTCGGAAGTGGGTCTGCAGGCCCCAGTCAAGTCTTCCTATGACTGGAGTCCTTGCTAACATCTTAATGGCAACCTCAGGAACCACCCAAGCCAGAGCACCCCAGCAAAGCCACTTTCAAATTCCTGACTCCCAGAAACCATGATATGATAAGTGTTTATTGTTTGAAGCTACCAACTTTTGGGGTAACCTGTGATGCAGCCAGGGCTGGGACTAGGGTGAAGTAAGTGAGGAACCCAGGGCACAAAGTTTGAGGCCCAACCCTGAGAGTGAGCTTCTCCTTAAATTTTGTGCCCTGGGTTTCTCACTTGCTTCACCCTAGTCCCGACCTTGTGTCTAGCAGCACATAACCTTCCATGCCTCTTTCCATTTCCCAACATTCTTCAGCTTGCCCTTGGGGCTCCTTGGGTTTCTGAAGAAGCTGGCTCCGTCTCCGGTTCCGAGGGTGGAGTGTGTGACTAAGTCTGTCAGCACATTCCAGGACCCTTAGGTCTCAGCGACTGGATCAATCGGGGCACGTGACCTGGTCCTGTCCAATCAGAGGAGATATCAAGCCTTTTGCTAGGGATGCTGAGACAGATATGATTCCACTCTTGTCATTAAACAAGACACGTGTAACTGTGGGGGCTTCTGGCAGTCTTTTTGGGACCCCTGAGGACAGCCAGTTTGGGGATAATGCTCCCAGCAGGATACAAAGAAGCTGGGTCCTTGGAGATACTGTTCAGCTGCTAGTGCTTACCTGAAGCTGGCCTCGTCTCTGGACTTCTTCAGTCCAGTGAGCTAGTAATGTCCTTTTAAAAAATTTAAACCAGTTTGAGTCTGGTGTTCTGTTACAGGCAAAGGAAAGCACAAATGTGATGTTAAACACACAGAGGAGACCCCACATCAGTGACTCTGGCAGATGCTGCCAGGGATCCAGCTGTTTCACACTGTGCAGAGTGAGTATCCAGATGTTCCGTGAAAGTGTTCTTGTTTCAGCCAGATGTTGAGTATCTCGCAGATGGAAGGTTAACGTGATTTAATACTTAAAAGCAGACTTCCTTCCCTTCCCCACCTCCAACCCCCCCACCCCCACCCCGTCTGATGCCTGCTCCCTTACAGTCCTTCCAGAGAGCCATGCCCTGCCTCCCCCGCACTCAGGGTGGTGCCCTGTTTTGTATCCTGGTACAACCTCCAGTCCACTTGTCCTCTTTTTCCACAGCTCTTTGGACCAGAGATTGGTATGTAGACCAGAGAGCCAGTCTAGAAGCTGGACAACCTCCCACGTGTGGCCTGGCTTGAAGAGATGAGCTAGGGAAATCGATCTTTCTTTGCCTCTCCAAACTAAGACGGTCTGAAGAAGGAAGCAGTTACAGGCAGAGCCATGAAGCAGAGACAGGGCCGTGCAAGAATGATAGACAAGCAAAAGTTATGTGGGAGCAGAAAAGAGGAGCAGGTAAAGCTACAAGGAAAGAACTACCCCAGAGTCCAGGGCAAGAAGAAGTCGGTTGGTAGGGAGAAGAGGGTGGAATTGATTCACAGAAAGAACAGACTCCCTGAGTGGGGAAGAGTGCTACTAAGAAGGAAAGAGAGAGCAGTTAGTCAGGATAGGCTAGACTCAGCTGTGGAAACAAACAGTCCCAGATGCCAGTGGCTGACCCAGCAAGAGTTTATTCTTGACCACACACTACCCGTCCATCGCAGGTGAGCCAGGAAGTCGCTGCACGTTCTCGTGCTGCAACTCAGACCTACAAGTACCTCCGCGGTTGCAGAGGCAGCGGAAGGAAATTCAGCCAATTGCTCATCAGCTCTCTGCTCAGAGGTGACATGTGACCCTTCCACTTACAATATGGCTGTGCCTAATTTTAAAGGTAGAAGAGTCATGTGATGCTCCCGGGCACACGAAAAGAGGAGAAACAAGAATGTTTGTGGCCAGCCTTATGGATGTCCAGGGAGAAGGGAGCTGGTCCCCAGAGCTGCTTCAGATTGCAGAGGTCCAGATTTCACAAGGCCCTGCCATACTGTGGTCCTGGTTTGTACTCACACGAGATCTTCATCTCCTTATTGCCCCATGCATGCCTTGCAAGGCCCACCACCCTCCACACACACATTGCTCATTTCTTTTAACCTAAGACCTCATTCCAGGGACTTCTTATTTCCTTTGAGTGCTCCTTTCTCCACTGGGCACTCCCCTCTCAAAAGCCTAAAGCCAGCACAAACCACCTTTGTGTCCCCGTTTTACAGCAAGATGGGGATCTACAGGCCTGCCTGCTTCAGGAGAGTCAGAGGAGACTGCTGGAAACTCTATTTGCACACACCAAAACTTTGTAGGTTCCCCTGGCAGGTAATAATACAAAGCCATAAAGTTTTCTAGTGCTTACTGTTAGCTAAGCACTGTGCTGAGAACTTCCTTTGAATTCCCTCATTTAAAATACTTTCAACCTCACTTTTCAGGTGAAGAAACTATGGCATGGAGAGGTGAGCAACTTCCTTGGGGTCTGATTTTTGCATCTGTGTTCCTCACATTATAGAACACACCCAAGAGAGATGGTGAGGAGGGCTTTGGGGCTGATGGGCCAGCCCTGGGGGACAGAGATTGATCTTTGGAGAGGGAAGAAAGACAGAGGCTTCCTCAGGTGGGTAGAGAGCTTACTTCCAAGGAGGAGACAGCCTGGGATTCGGGAGAAACACACTTAACGGGGCAAGGTGTCGTATCCTTCAGATGCCCTTGGGCCCAGACTCAAGGCCCTCTTGGAGAAGATTAAGAAACTCAAACAAAATAAGCTGTCTTTGAGCATATATAGTGATCACATTGTGGGTCTCTAAACATCTTTTCTCACGAAAAAAACCAAGGCTTCTTGGAGAATTGGCTGTTTCCAGGTCTGGAGCAGGAAACATATAAAAGGAGCCCAGAACATCTTGTACCAGAAGCCAAGAAAGCTATCAAACACCACCGGAGTCATGTCAAAAGGACACAGGTGCCAACTTGAAGGAGCTCCTGCTGGACAGAAGGGGATCATTTGTGCATCAAAATCAAAGCTAAACAAACAAAAACCTTGCAGTGAATTGCAACATATCAAATATTTTTTAAATCTGTAAATTCAAAATGATAATAATAATAAAAACACATTCAGCAGGATGTTTACAGAAAACTCACTCTTCTGAGAACTGATAAGTAAAGGGAAAGGAGTTCTGTAAAGCTAACTTTGGGGCCTCCCAATAATATAGTGAGCTTGAGGCCTAGTTGGAAGACTGCTCACGTATTCCCAAAACTCTCCCTCTGGCTTTCTCCGGGACTGAATTTCCACCATCAGAGACTCATTTTCTTTGGGTTAAGAGATGTTCTGAGTCAAAGCCAAAATCCCCTTGGGAAAAGTTTGTTAACTTCTACCCTCATAGATTGTGATGGTCCTATGATTCCTGGGTCTGGACAGATAGGGGTACAGCTAGACAGGAGGGGCTGGGAGGGTCAGAGAACTTGGCCACATCATCTAGGGGAGGAATTCAACTTGAATGTGCACAAGAACCCCCTGAGCTGCCTCTCCAAAATTCAGCTCCTCAGTAGCCTAATCAGATGGCATCTGTTCCAGCAGGTGGAAAAGATGGCAGAAATGCATAGATTATTATATGTCACAGGTGATTTGGACACAGGTGGTTCTGTCACCATTTTCTGGGAGACACTAGACCAGGGCTCCTGGATCTCTTCTATTGGCCCATGTGACTTTCTGATCCAGCAGTGCTGGTCTGTCTCAGCTGAGCACTTCCAGCCTCTGCAGACTTTAGCAGGCCCCTCTCCCTGGGACCTCTTTACTACTGCCAGGTCCCTCGAAGATGCCAGGCCTTTCCTTGTGTGGGGCAGCTGGCACCATGGAGAAGGGACCCAGCCACACGGGTCCTGGTGTGAGCTCTGAGCTCCCCTCTCTTGTGGCTTCCTGAGCTGTCCTGACATGCCCAGCATCTCATGTGACAGCCCACTCACTCCTGATGACACTTCTTAGGCTCTACTGGGCCTGGGACCCTGCATCTCAGCTGAGGGATTCCTCTCTCCTCTCTGGTGCCCTCATGGGACCCTTGTCCCTGGGTGGGAGGTTCTTTATAGCCCCGCTGATCAGCTCCGTGTCTCAGCGGGATTAATGGTTGATCTGCCGTCACTCTGGAGTCTGTTAACCACCTCTCGCTGTCATCTTTCCCACCCTATTCACCTCACCAGCCCCTTCCTACCCCTTGGACCTCTCTCAATCCCTCCCTCCTGCTTCACAGCCCTCCCCTCCTCAAAGGGGCATCTATATTCCAGGCCTCAGCCCATCCTTCTAGTGATGCCCCTTGGTCCACCTCTTCCCCAGGGACTGAGCACTCGATTTGAGATTGACCTTCTGAGTCCCCACGCCCCAGCCCTTGACTAATGGCCCCAGCTGAGGTCTCCTCTTTAGACACCTGGCCTTTGCCTGACCCCAGGGGCAGGCCTCGGCACCAGCCCTGGCCCTCCCTGGCTGGCCTGTCCCCCTGCCACCCAAGCCTGGGTTATGACATCTTTCCACCGAGCAGCTCCTATTCGAGAAGGCAAACACGGGGGTGCCCACAGGCATGTGCACACGCTAGCACACGCGCACACACACCCCCTCCTCGCCCTGATGCCTCACCCGTTGCCGTGAAAATCCGGCTGGCCGTGTTTATTTTTCTTCCTTTCATTTCCCCTTTAGAACAAACACCAGCCCTGTACCAGCGACCACCCTCTCCTCGCAGATCCACAGCCTCCCCACCCTTGCCCTGTCCTCCCTCGCAGCTGTGAATGAGAACAGAGTGAGTCTTTTAGCAGGAGGCAGTGGCCTGAATGAATTGATCACAGCCTCCAAGCCAGCAGGGGAGGGGTGGCGAGCATGTGCGTTTGCTTCTTAGAAACTCTTTGCACATCCCGAAGCTCATATTTTTCCATGCGCCTTAGAGCAAACGCCTCCCCACCTCACCCTCCTCCTTTCAGATTTTAATTCATTTTTGGTCCCATGCATTTTGTTTTCTGTTTTCTACAAGGGAGCCTGAATCAGGGCCTCAGAAAAACAAGGCCGAGCTGCCAACTGGAAATGTTTGCTCTGGGGGCGAGTTCGGAGGCTGGCGTCAGGCGGGGCAAGATCCGTGCCAGTGGAATGTGATTTGGGGGGGAAGCTTCAGGTCACTCAATCGCTGGCAGCCTGCCCAGGAGCAACTGGATGCTTTCTGGGCTGTGTGTGTGTGTGTGTAGACTTTTCTCCCTCATGCAAACAGAGCCCTGGAAATGTGGAGACAGAAGCATTAGGAAGAAACTAGACAGGGGGTTGGAAAATCAGGCAACCAGGAGATTAGGTGGGTGGGGGTGGGAGGCTGGTGCCAGGACCTCTGCAGCCACTTTATCTAGCACCCAGTGTGTTCCCAGCCCAGAGCTGGGGGCTCTCGGGAGGGAGGGGAGATGCAGACCACCCCGGCTCCCCGTGACCCGCTCATAGGCTCTTATGGGGAAACAAGTCTCCCAGTACAGAACACAGTCGGGCCAGCCTGGAAGTTCCCCAGAGTGGGATGCATGAATGACTGATGGTGTTCAGGGAAGGCTTCCCGGAGGAGGTTTCATAGGGTCTGAGCCCTGAAGCATGAAGTATTGCATTGAAAGGAGAGGAGAGGCGTTCAGGATACTGTTCGGGGTTACCATGTGCCGAGCCCCGGGCTAAGCGCTTTACGTTGACAATCCCCTTCAGTCTTCCCAGCAACCCTACAAGGGTCACCGATCTCTCTATTTGACTTTACAAACAAGGAAACTGAGGCCCAGAGAGATGAAGGAACTTTGCCAAGCTCCCAGCTTGTAAGTGGCAAGCTAGTGTTCAACTAAGAGTTGTCCCACTGTAAAGACCGATTTCTCCCCACCACAAGGAGGGGCCTTTTCCATTTAGCCAAGTTGCCCAGGTAAGGGCCTATTTTTGTTTGTTGATTTTTTTTCCCCCTGGAAATAAAACTGTTAAATTCAAAAACAGGATCTAAGATGCCTCCCAGAGGCAGTGTGACAAGTGCATGGAGACTGGAAAGGAATCTGCCTGGCCTCACCATTCTCGGGAGGTGGCAGTTGGGCCCCTTGGCAGGCCTGCCAGGTTCCATACCAAGCCAGGCCTTTCCTGCAGCCTGAATCACCTTCCTAATGACCCATTCCCCTCCTACAGCCCCCAGGATACCTCCTTCACATGCCAAGTTCTTTCCCACCCTAGATGTTCACTCTGGGAGTGCCCACTTTGGGGATCCTCAGAAGTTATCTATGCTACTCTGACTGGTGCCTGAAACTGAGGTGAACCAGACAGAATGGGTTTCTCAGGGCAACCAGCATGACTCTAGACTTGGAGTCAGGAGACCAAGACCTGCCACTACTTCCTAGAGATGTTTAGCGAGTCCTTTTCCTGCTCAGGACTCAGTGTTCGTAGTTCGGAAGTGAGGAGTGGCCTGGATGAGCTGTTGCAGATGGAGGGGGAGAGTCTAACATGGCAGAGGTGATAGGCAAGTGTTGGGTGGGGGGCGAGATGAGCTTGTCTAAGGTGGCCAGCCCACCGCAGAGAGATTCTCTGGCAGAGGAAGCAGGGTCTTTCACAGGCTTGGGAGAGAAGAAGGAAATAAGCCAGGCATGGCAGGACAGGAGAAGATGGAGTGAGGGAGGTGGAGTTATGCTCAGGATGGTCAGACCCAAGCTTGCCAGGTAGAGACCAGAGGGGACAGTAATCTATCTGACTAATTCGGATGATTCCACTGACCACCTGGGGACTTTATTGTCCTGAGGTCAAATAGTTGGTTAGTCTCACCCATTGGTTCTTTTTGACCTAACTGACCACTGATATTAGGTAAGCACCAGCTCGGGGTCACCTGGGCCTGCCAGATCACCTTCATTGGTTGAACTGATTTGTCAATTCCACAAGAGAACTGATTTTACCAATTATTTCCAGGAAACAGGTAATTGACTGAACTCACCAAACCCAGTAATTGTTCTGGATTTTCAGAGATAGTCTTTAGGTCCGGTATCTTTGGTTCTTAGACGCACTTAGGCTACCAGCTACTTACCAGCAACAGCCAGCCTCCTGAGAAGGCTGGGAAAAAAACCCTATGAACAATAAGCTTTGGAACTCAGTCTCTCCAACAATAAAATGTGAAGGTTGGGTTAGATCAGGAGTGGCAAACACACGGTGTGAATACTACCACTCTTCCCCTTTCATCCATGGCAGACATTGCTAATCAATTACAGCACTCATTCCCATGGGACCCAGATGAGGGTCTCAGAATCCTTTTCAACACAGGGCTTCAGGCAGCCCCTACCAATCAATTAGATTTGGCATGCATGATAAAAAGCGTTTGTCCTCTGGGCACTAGAGGATCTCGAAGCCTCCCTCCAGCTGTGCTGATCTAGGATTGCAACTGATTAGGTGTCTGAGGGCTCAGCCTGGAGACCACCAGATCGACAGCTGCCCCTGGGGCTTCCTAGGTCTGTGGACCTGCCCTTGAGCTGGGCCATGGCTGAGCTGGTGCCTTATTAATTTTCCTCACTGCTAATAAATGTGCATTGCGTCAGCTCTGCTCTGCCCCCTCATGTTCTCCGGCTGCCGCCAGCAGCGGGGACTTTTTCAGAGAGCTGTAAAAATAGTTTTTTTTAAGAAGCCTGCACAGAAGAAGCAGTCAAGCCTTTTTTGTTTCCCTTCTTTTAGGAGGGAATGGGGGAGATGGGTAGGGAATACTTCACAATGAAGGAATGTGCTCCTTGGGGAATTTAAAGTTGTTTTCCTAAAAAAAAAAAAAAAAAAAAAAAAAAAAGGAGTTATCACACTCTGGTTTCACATCTAGCCACAGAGCAAGTCTGTGAGGATTGGTAACCGCTCCCAGGAGATCACTGGCTTAAGCCGGGTCTCGTTAGGCTGTTGACAACTTGGTGCTGATGAGCAGAGCCCTAATGAGCCGCCTGCTTGCTCACTGCCTCCTCCCTGGCTGATCCAGCTTCAGCGTTCCAGTGGGCTCAATGGCTCCCTGAGACAGCTTTTCTTGTCTGCAATGGAGGTTAGGCATGCAGGAGAGCTTTCTCTCCTAGGAGTGAATGTTGTACTTTTCCTTGCTGGCGTTATGACAAATGGAGAGATGTTGGGGATGGGGCGGGGGGTGGTTTCTCAGGAGAGGCAGGCTCCAGCTCCTCCTCACTCTTCCCATTTTACAGATGAAGACACTGAAGCTTGCCGCGGGGAGGAAGGGAGGGGAGGCAGGTGCCAAAGGGAAGGGTATTTGCTAATCCCGGGAAGAGAATGCATCTCTTGCTTCCCAGACCAGCCAGTCAAAGCTGCAGAACTCCAACAGCATCTAGCCCAGAGCTTCTTGGACCCGAGGAATGTATGCCCTTGTCTGAAAGGACAACACATTGTCACAGAGCCTGATGACATAATTGTACTCTTACGCTATGGCATAAGTGCACTCAGTCTTATGTAACTAGAAAGCAAAACAAGTTAATAAATTAATAGACAAAACCACAAAGGTGATCGAGCACTAGCGACATTAAGTTAGTACGACAGATAATATTGTTTTGCTGAAACAGAACCCATAGGGCATAGAAGAGGAGCAGAGGAGAAGCGACAGAAGACTCTGGGCCTTCCCCATCAGAGGCCGTTAGAATGAAGGAATCTGGAGGACAGTATGAAGTCAGGGTGAGGGAAGAGGACAGGAGAGGGCAGGGCCAAGTCAGATGTTGGTCAGAGGAAGCTGAGAGCTTGAAGACTTAGCTACTCCAGGGCAGTCCGCCTGTCCTCTGGGGGTGTATTTGCCCAGCACAGGCCTGGCTAGCAGTGTTTCTTCCTTGGGCAGGTCTCCAGGAGGCTCAGATAATCCCCTTGCTTTTTAGCAAATTCTCGAAAGTCCGGGCAGTAGCACGTGACCATCCCCTCTCTCCTCTGCCATCTTGCCTGCCAATGGGAAGAATCCTTGCTGGGCTTTGCAAGGGAGCAGGTGTTGCTCCTTCCTGTCTCCTTTGGGTGAGAACACAGACTGTGAACATGGTGTGTTAGCAGCAGGAAAGTGCTGGTGGTTCAGTTGTAAATGGGTGGTGAGGGGAGGCTGCAGTGAGGACGTGACATGACAGCGAGGAAGTGACATGGTGGGGAAGGCTTGAAGGAGGCCAGGGAGCAAGCTGTGGGCCTTTGCCCGGGAGGCAGTCTGCCAGGCCAAGTCTGACCGTTCTCAAGCCTGATTTAAATGTCCCTTCCTCCAGGAAGTCTCCCAGAGCTGTTCTGCCACACTTGGAGTTCCCACAGCTTTTCCTGCAGCGTGTAGCACTTTGCGCTGTGTCTTGCGGCTCTCAACAGACTTGAGTTACCTTTCCACTGGGCTCGGGGCCCCTTGAGGTGGACATCACGTCTCTTCCCGCTGGAACGTCCACCCCCTGAGGTCAGGGGTGTTTGCTGTCTTCACTGCTGTATCCTCCCCAGCCTCAGTTGGTGGTCTACAAATGCATACTGAATTGTCAGAGGTGGACCAGGGAGGGAGGGGAAGGGAATGGTCTGCTGTTTGCACTTAAGCTCCTGATGTGGACACTTCATTTCTTTGCCCCAGTCCCACCATGAGACCTGAATGGGCGCAAGATTTGTCAAACGAATGGGTGACTGTTGATTAAAACCCATCATCCCCCACTCAGTTTATCAATCTAGAGGCCAAAAGTCAGAGAAGAGAAACCGAATCTGACATGACCACCAGTTCTCAGTAGTGAGAGCAGCCATTCCTGTGGTGTGACCAACTCTGTCTCTGGATCCACTGGCTCTTCTGTCAGAGCAGCTGAGCAAGCCCTGGTCCATACTGTGCTGTGGGCCTTTGCTCATTCAGTAAGTATTTTTGAGTGCCTACTGTGTGCCAGGGATTGTTCTAGAGGCTGGGATGCAGCAGTGGACAAGGCAGGCAAAACTCCCTGCCCCCATGGAGCTGACATTCATATATATAATGACCGATATATATAATCTGACATATACATAAAATGTCAGATGATGGTAAGTGCTTTAAAAATTAGAGCAGGTTAGGGGAGGGATATAAACTTTACATGGGTGCTCAGGGACAGCCTCACTAGGGTGACACAGAAACGCCACAAGGGGTGAGGGAATGAGCCATGGGGATACCTGGGAGCATTGCAAAGGGAACAGCCAGTGCAAAGATCACTTGGATAGAGGAAGGTAGAAGGAAGACCAGAAAGTGAGTCCAAAGGAGCTTCCTGCCTGCATGACTCATCCCTGTCCTCTGGATCCAGCGTCCTGCTGATTAATGCTGGCGGTGTGGACCCTGTGCAGGAAGATAGGGAGGGGCTTTGGAGCCACCATGCTGACCGTATTCTACTTCATGCTCACTCCCCTGGGTGGTCCTGTCTAGGGTTGCTTCGAGCACCGCTCCGGGTGCTCTAGGCATACACACCCTGTTTCCTTCTGGCCACCCAGTGTCCACTCTTCCTCCCTTTCTTGAATAGGTGACAGACACACCCACTCTGGAACAATTGGAACAGCCAGAAATGAGGACTGCAGATTCAGGAATGTAGAATTTCATGTAGCAAGTGTCTAAGGTTCTATCCCATCCAGCTAAGAAGACAGCCATCATTGGACATCACCCTGCCAAGCTGTCTCTTGGTCACCCATGGGTGTTGCGTGTGCACCAAGGGATTGCTGGGCAAGTTCCACTCAGTAATGATGAGAAGGCACCAGTGCTTGAGCATCCAAAGACCTGAGGTTCAGAAGTGGCGCCCTGCCATCTAATCCTGACCTGGAAGGAGCTGGAGGCACACTGGGCTGGTCCAAGGAAGGTCAGTGGCTTCAGATGAGAGGTAGACAGCAAGGAGCTCACCCAGGCTGCCAGCACATGCAGGGACAGCCAGGATGCCAAAGCAGCCTGTACAATAGGAAGCCCAGCTACGCAACTCCCCAGATGTTAGTCACCGAGGTCTCACCAGGCAGCAAACCACAGTGACTCAAAGCTTGGGTTTTTGGGTCAGTTGCCCTGGGTTCAAATCCCACTTCCGTTATTTCCTTTCTGTTGGCAAGTTTTTTCCTCCAGGAATAGCTTCCTTATCTGTAGAATGGGCTTACCTCCTTGGATTGTTATAAGGATTTAGTGAAATAGAGCCTCTGATCAATCCCTGTGTGGAGGTAATTATTGCTGCCTGACTGTCTAGTATTTGTCTAGTATTTGTCTAAGCTCTTGCCTTCCTTTCCCTTTCTAGCTTCGTTCTTGTTACTTGGACCAGCCATCCAGGGGATGTGGCACCTCCCAATGGCACCATCGTGCTAGCCCAGGGTAACAACATCAAACAGTTGATTCAAGGAGGGATGTTTTTAATGTAGGGCATAGGTTTTCTGGAGTGCCTGCGTTGTGCCATCCCAAGCGGAGGGCGATACCACCTTGAGCCTCAAAAGCCTTTTTATCCTGGCAACTCTACGAATTCACAAAACGCATATGACTGTCATTGCAGAGCTACCACTCCGGGCGCCAAGATCAGCAAGTAGTTCCCCATAGGAGAGGAGCAGTACAGGCAGCATCATACCACCAGGGGGCGCTGCCCAGCTGGTCTCTCTCCCCCATTTCTCAAGGAGGCTGATGGGAGGCAGAATGAGGAGCCCTGGATGCAGGTTTGCCCTTAGGCTGCGGTCCACGGGCAGCTAGTCTGCACCTTGAAGATCTGCCACCTCTTGGGCTGGGAATAGCAATAACAGGGACTCTTCACGTCACTTGGGTCCTTCACAGTTTGCATCCCGTTCCTGTACATGCATTCTATCTTATAACTAAGGGGATAAACCCCAGATAATGAACTAAGGCTCAGAGAGGTAAAATGGCTGCTTAAGGCCACACAGCTGGTAAATGGCAAAGCAAAGATCCCTCCTAGGCTTGCCTGCTGCCAACCCCGGGGCCCCAGTGTCTGACCAGAGGAGAGGCAGCATGGTGAGGGGGCAGGAGGGTGTCCTGGGAGACTGGAGCCAGGTCTGAGTCTTTCCCTTCCCATTCCTATCCATTCCCTTCCTGTCTTCCCACACTGTGGGATTTCAGCAAACTGCTCTATTTTGGGGAAAGATGGCAAGGGGCTCAGGCAGCACAATACTGAGAGCCCTCGATGCTCAGCCAAGATATGTGCTTTTCCTGGAGTGCAGCCTGGGCTCTCTAGGGATGATTTTCAGTCCTGCCAGAGACTTCCACACTAGCCACCCCAACTAGCCATCAACACTGCAGCCTGCAACTGCACCCCTAGTCTGGGGGCAGATGCCAGGATGCAAGGAGCCAAGGCAGCGTGCTAACAGAGGATGCCTGAGGCCACCATTCACTCTACATCATCACTATGCTCCATGCTGTACATGCAGTCTCATGACAGCCCTGTGAGGCACAATATTATGGTCTCCATTTTACAGGTGAGGAAACTGAGGCTCAGAGAGTACCTGAGCAACTCTGGAGAGGGGGAACTGGCTTTCCTCCCATCTCTGCCACTGACTGACTAGATGCACGAGGAGTGGGCAAACACGGATCTTAGCCTCTGCTTGGGTTCTGGAGAAGGTGAAGAAGGGCATAAAGGCTGGTTGTCCTTCAGCAAAGGTTTCCTGAGCACCAACTCTTGGAGATAGGGAGGAAGGAGCCCGCAGGCTTCCAGGAGCTCACAAACCTAGGGAGTCAGCCAGGTCCTCAGTGAAGGATATATTGCACCCATACCTGTGAGTGAGTATGTGCAGAGGACAGCAAGAGTGAGACAGGGGGCTCTGGTGGTCAGCCAAGGTTTACAGGAGGAGGGGGGACTGGAGCCAGTCATCAAAGGGTGAGGATGAACATTCTTTGACGCAGGGAGATGTGGGAGATCTATGAGCGAAAGCCAGGGCATTAGGGTCGTGGGCTGGGGCGGGGGAACAGCAGGTGAATGACGGCTCCTCTCTGGGGCACCCTCTTGGTCTTAGGAGAGAGATAAGGTGCAGGAAGACTCTGGGTGTCCATGAAGGGGGGTGCCCCAGGGAGCACATGCCTTATGGAGACCCATCTCAGTGGGAAGAAAAGTAGTTTGGGATTTGCTGTAGTCAGAAAATTTCATGCCTCCGTGTATGTGAATGTGTATGTGTGAGTGTATCTTTGAAGCCCTATGTTAAAGTAGTTTTGCCTCCGCAATCTCTTTTCCCTTTCCCAACTACCCTGAGAGGTTGGCTGGACAGAAATATCATCCTCAGGGACAGAGGAGTGAAAAGAACCCCAGTGGGATGATGTCTGGCCCACGGTCAGGGGGCTCAGTAGTTGAAAAGCCACGGTCTATCATGGATGGGCTCCTGGCCCCAGCTCTATGCTTCTGCCCCAAAACTTTTGCCTAGACTGCTCTATCTCCCAGGACCCTGCATGCCACAGGCCACCAAGCCACCTGCCTCCTCCTGCATTTTTACAGGAAAACCCCCAACCTGGTCTGGTAGGTATGGGGGCAGGAGTGAAGGAATGAAACCAGAAGATGAGGTGCAGTGGCTGCAGAGGCCAGAGCCCAAGACCAGGGCTGAAGGTCCATCTTCTTCTCCCAAACTGTTTAAAGTGCCCACCACTGCCTTAAGGAGGAACTGCCATAAGAAAGGACCTGGGATGGGTAAAGCCCTGTGCTGGTCCTCCAGGGCAGACTTGGAGAAATGGTCCCCCTAGCTTGACCTCTCCTTTCCAAATCTCCAGTGGGATGGCACGGAGGACTGAAGGTCTGGGGGGAGCAGGGAGTCAACTTCTGCTTCCTGCCAGTAACTGTGGGCACTTGCAAAGCTCTCCCTTAGTGCCAGACACTGCTCTGAGTGCTGCACACACATTCTCAATCTTCACAACCACCTCGGCAGGAAGGTATAATTATTACCTCCATTTTACAGGGAGGCATAGAGAGGTTCAGTGACTTGCCTAAGATCACTGTTTGTAAGTGGAAGAACTGGGGTTCAAACCCAGGAAATCCGCCTCTAGGAGCTACTCTGCCCCTGTTATTAATAACTATTATAAGCTAAGCCACCATTTGACTAGTACCTCCGGTGTGCCTGGGGCTCAGCTCCTCACGGCAAGGCTGGGACTTGGGCACTGATGGCCTGCACATTTCTCATTTCATAGATGAATAAATCCGGGCTTAGCAGGCGGCCTAGCGGGAGGCAACTTCACAACCTCACAGATGCTAGGTCCACCTAAATCCGAAGTGTCCATTCTACTCAGCCTCTTTGGGGGCGTCTTTGACTCCCTGTGTGACACTGGGAAAGCACATTTCTTTTCAGAGCCTCAGTTTCCCTATCGCTTAGGTCTTCTACTCCTGGCCTCCCTGCTCCAGCGAGTGCCAGAGTGGGTGGGGTTGCGGTGCTGTGGGAGTGAGGGTCTCAACTGCTCAGGACCTTTTCCTTCCCCCACCTTGTGCTCCCCCTCCCCCCACAACGTCCCTCGCAGAAGTTGCCGATCCGCTTTTGCTTTTTTTTTTTTTTTTTTCTCCAATGGTGAGTTGGGACGGAGAGCTGCTGGGTGCAGAAGGTCGCTGGTGCATCACGCAGAGGTCAGCTAGCCCGGGTAGAGAAGGCCCAGGTCAGATTTGGGGAAGGGCCCAAGGGCCCAGAAGCCACGTGCTCCGGGCAGTTCTGCTGGGAGCGGACCGTCCTCTGGGGAAAGAGAAGCGCCCCGGATTTGAGGAGGGGGAGGGGACGGGGAGCCTGAGGAGGCAGGTTCTGGACAGAAGGGATGGGGGTGGGGGGAGGTAGAGAGGACGCGGACAAAGGAGGCGGCCGGCAGCCCAGCTGTTTTGAAAAATGCTTCCTGTTTCTTTAAAGGCGCTGGTGGCTCGGGCGGCCGGGGCTGGGGAGGCGGCGGCGGCGGGAGCTGCCTCCTCTCCGGGCGGCGGCGCTGACTGATCTCGCGAACTGGGCTTCTGTGTAAACTGAGGCTAAACAAACACAGATGGAGCGCAGCGGGCGTTCTCCAGAAATGCTGGCAAGGCGGCAGCGACTTCAGATGACACTCTGAGCGCTCCGGGAACGGACAGCCCGGCGGCTTCGCGGAGCCGGCGGCGCAGCTGCCCCGGGCGAGGGGGAGAGAGGGAGGGAGGAGGGCGGGCGCGAGAAGGGGGAGAGCCCGAGACTCCCAGGCGCTCAGCGCGGCGGCGGCCCGGGCAGAGCCGGCGCGCAGCGTGCAGAGCGAGCGCGGCGGGCGCGCGGCCCGGGCAGCCCCACGCCCCTGACTCTCGCGCTGCCCGCGCCATGAAGCACATCCCGGTTCTCGAGGACGGGCCGTGGAAGACCGTGTGCGTGAAGGAGCTGAACGGCCTCAAGAAGCTCAAGCGGAAAGGCAAGGAGCCGGCGCGGCGCGCGAACGGCTATAAAACTTTCCGATTGGACTTGGAAGCGCCCGAGCACGGCGCCACCGCCACCAACGGGCTGCGCGACAGGACCCAGAGGCTGCAGCCGGTCGCGGCCCCGGTGCCAGCCCCGGCGGCGCCGGCGGTTCCCTCAGGTGGGGGTGCGGACCCAGCCGGGGAGCGCCGGGGCGCCCGAGCGTCGGAGGTCTCGGACGCGCGGAAACGCGGCTTCGCCTTGGGCGCAGTGGGGCCGGGACTCCCCACGCCGCCGCCGCCGCCACCGCCACCGCCGCCGGTTCCAGCGTCCCAGGGCCAAGTACCTGGGGGTCCCGAGGCGCAGCCTTTCCGGGAACCCGGCCTGCGTCCCCGCATCTTGCTGTGCGCACCGCCTGCACGCCCCACGCCGTCGGCGCCCCCTGCGCCCCCGGAGTCTTCAGTGCGCCCGGCGCCCCCCACGCGCCCCGGGGAAAGTTCTTACTCGTCAATTTCACACGTAATTTACAATAACCACCCGGATTCCTCCGCGTCGCCTAGGAAACGGCCGGGCGAAGCTACCACCGCCGCTTCGGAGATCAAAGCCCTGCAGCAGACCCGGAGGCTCCTAGCGAACGCCAGGGAGCGGACGCGGGTGCACACGATCAGCGCAGCCTTCGAGGCGCTCAGGAAGCAGGTACCAGCTCCCAGCCGCACACCCTCACTGCGCCCGAGGGATGGTTGCGGGAGTGGGTGGGTGAGTGGCGGGGGGATTTTCGGTCAGATGAAGGTGTGTGTGAGGCGCATATTGTTCCCGCCCGGTCGGCCCCAGGGCCCAGACACATTTGAGCCCTTCTAGGGCAGTAACCTTTGTCACAGCGTTGGTACGGATCTTAGCTTGCAAAGTGAGGGCAAAGGTTCGAGATCTCTGGCCAGGCACGCCCCGGTTCTTCCCCCAGCCCCCCAGGGTGACCCTGTCTGCGCGTCTGACTTCAGCCCTCATAGTTCACTTTTATGGCAGCGAGTTATTTGTCTCCCCGGGTCCCTTGGGCGCGGTGGGGAGTGGAGAGAGGGAATGTGGGAATCTGTCTCCAGCCAGGAAGAGTGGGGAAGACCCTTTCCCTTCGGGCATTTAGTGTGGTCTGGATCTTGGAAGGCCCAGATGCTGCGGAGGGGTGGACCTAGTTTTGCTAGCCCCTCTTCAGCCCCTGCGTCCCAAAAGAGATACCCCTACACTCTGGCTGCTTCGGGGTTCTGCACCCTTTTCCCTGGTATCCTTAAGGATCTGGGTTACAAGCCTGCGTCCCCTCCCCAGGGGGCAGCCTCAGGAATTGGCTGGTGAGAGCCTTCCTGGGGGATGCCCTCCGCTGCTCCCTTTCACCTCACGGTGAAGCAGGGAGGTCTACTGAGGGGACCGGATGGTTAGGGGATCTTCAGAGCCTAGTTCTGAGGTGGGCCAGGGGCTTCTCAGTTTGGGGCTGGTGGGCACTGCCCTTACCAGCGTCCTCTGGGGGGATGAGTGACGAAGAACATTTGTTAGAGAATTACCCTTAGAGGAGAGGGGCAGTTTTGCAATTACACTTTAAACAAGACTGGGACTGCCCTGGGGTTCTAGACTTCTCATTTTCTTAGAAAGAAGGGAGATCTTAGAAGAGGGTAGTAAGTGCCCCCTGCCCCCAGCCCCACAGGGCATGGGGATGGATTAGGGGTGGATGGGACTGGTTTAGATGTTCAGGTTTTTTGCTTACTCTATAGCCGATTTCTTGTGTGACTCCAAGAAAGTAACTCAGCCTCTCTCTTTAGCCAACAACAAAGCGTCTTAGAAAACATGATCTTCTTTCTGGATCCCACTCTCTTCTTCCTCCTGCGGGCGGAGTAGACAGGGACATGTGTCCATCCATTGGAAGGGAATTGAGCTCCTGGGAGAAAAGAGGCTCTACGACTTGAGCCAAAGTGTCTTGCTTGGGCTTGGGTGAGAAGCTTGGTCAGTGAGGTGGCCAACCACACGGGTTGGGACCCTGGGCAGTGGGCCCGGTGGAACATTCAGGCTTATTCTTGGACAGCAGCTCTGTGTCTGAATGCCTGGGGAGGGTGGCAGCCTGTAGAGTGTCCTACAACCCACCCCAAGGATGGAAGGATGACAGAAGGGCAGAAAGATGCCTGTCCACTTGCTCCCCTTGCAACTAGGGAAACCTCCCAGACTGGGGAGGCCACATGCCTAGAGCATCACAGCCGGTGAGTAGCAGGGCAGGGCTGTCACCTAGGTCCCTTTGGCTGCCAGTTCAAGGCCCCTTTTGCCTCGTTCATTTCTGAGAAAGTATTCATGGTCTCTGTGTACTCAACTACATCTCATTCACCCAGTGGCTTTAGCTTCTTTCAATAATATCCCATCTTGTTTGATCTTAACATCCTGGCAGATTGAAGTAGCCCATTCAATGGAATGGAAAACTGAGGCCTGGAGAAGGAAGGAAGGAGACTTGTCCAAGATCACCTAGTGGGTAAAGGCAGATGACAGCAGTTTCTGGAATGACTGCCTGGCCAAATGCTTTCCACCGTGCCATCTTTGTATCAGTGTCAAGTTTATTAACAATCAGAAGCTGGTTAACACGTGGCTGAGTCAGAGATGAGATTATTTAAGTCCTGGTCCCTTTTTGCTTCTACCCTTCTTGTGGAGAAGTTCTACATAAAAAGGACAGATTCAGGGACATACCTATGGCTATGTCATGATCATTACACGTGCCTAAGAGCACACACAAATACACGGTCACAGAGGTGCCTGCTCCTGTTCGTTCTCTCCTTGCTCAGACCGTTCTGTCCCTTCCCCAGAATGCTGCTGGGCCATAGGGGGCATCTGCCTATTGTCTGGGAGGAAAGGAAATATGGCAAGGGCACTCGTGGTCTCAGAGCCAGGGGCTGAGGCCACACCCACCATGGCATCCATCTGATGGAGAAAGTCCTGTGTCCCGAAGGAGCTCCTTCCTCCTCTGGGCCTCAGTCCCCCACCTGTAAAAGGTGCACACATCCACATCCCAATCCAGATACTCCAGTCCACACAAGCTGTCGCTCTGGTTTGACTGTTTGAAATGGGCCCTTGGCAAAGGAGGGAAAGGAAAGAGGATGGTTTTGCCTGAAAGAAGGGCTTGGCCATCATAGCACCGAGATCAGTTCTGGGACTGTGGCTGTAATCTGGGGTCTTGTTTCCCTCAGCAGCTTCCTGGTATGGCTAAAAGAGCACTGGATGAGGAGTTCAGAGGCCTCCTCTGGGTTTGAATCATGCCTCTGCTGCATGCTTTCTGTGTGATCATGGAAAGTCACTTCCCCTCTCTGGGCTTTAGTGGCTAAAGCTGGAAAATGGTGATAAGGCTCCCCATAGCTTCTTTGCAAAGAGCAAATGAAAAAACAAATGGGGCTGTAGGAGGAATGAACAATCCTTGAGCATTTATAGTGTCCTCAGTGCCAAACAAAGCCTTGAGAAATAAGTGGAAATAAATATTCTATAATCATTTTATTTAAAATTTTTAATGTTTATTCATTTTTGAGAGAGAGAGAGAGAGAGAGAGAGAGAGAGAGAGAGAGACTGAGACAGAGTGTGAGTGGGGGAGGGGCAGAGAGAG